>NW_017728912.1:36471901-36498488 GCF_001723895.1 Crocodylus porosus
TCAAGCACCTACATTGAACACCTTCAAGAGTAAATTGGATGCTTATCTTGCTGGGATCCTATGACCCCAGCTGACTTCCTGCCCTTCGGGCGGGGCGCTAGTCTTGATGATCTTCCAAGGTCCCTTCAAGCCCTAATGTTTATGAAATCTATGAGAGGAGGAAGGAAAGGGCTATAATTTTTTTGTATCTCCACCTTCTCTGTTATCTACCTGATAAGATGTTGGTTACATTAAGTGGATTTAAAGTGCTGACCAATAAAGTGAGAGCATTGAAAAAGAAAGACAGTTATTTTCACATGTAAACTAAGTACAGACAAAGAGCCAGAGGCTGAATTGATTCAATCTTTGCAGGTTAGTCTAACCTGTGAAGACTGACCCAAGAAGCAAGTGAAGAGACATTCACTTCTGATTACAGAAATGCAGTCACATGCCTGCAGTAGCTCAGGCCAGAAGCTGGGGAATGCTGGAGCCCTCCTGCCAGCCACTGCAGAATACAGGGGAGGACAGAAACACTCCAAGGCTTTGACCCTTCCCTGCTTGAGCAGAAGGGGCATGGCCAGGCCCCAGCCTGGGGCCAGCATGGTGAGACCAGGAGGAGATGGGCTTTAAATGCCCCTCCCTCACCAGCATAGGACCCTAGCCTAGGCCAGTTGGAGTGGGGCAGGGGGCACCTCTGTCAGGCTTATACCTCACTCCTGGCCCAGGCCACCATGCTGGTGAAGGGGGGAATGGGGGGAGAGGAGGTTTAAACCCTATCCTTGGCCCACAGGGGACCCCAGCCACAGTCTGCCTGGTGCGGGGAAGCAGGGAGGAGAAAGGGAGAGGCAATCCCTGTTAGACTTTTCCCCCTCTGCTCCCTGCTGGTGGAGGGTAGTCCTTGCCAGGCTTCTGCCCCCCCCCCGCCCTTTGAATGGTGAGCAGGGGGAAGAACTGAGCCCAGCTTGCACACTGAGATGGGGAAGGAGGAGTTTTAAACCCCCTCCCAGTTGTTCATGAGACTGTAACCCCCTCCCTGGCCCCAGCCCCCAGCTGGGGTTTGCTGGGGGGGTGGGGAGGGCAAGAACTTGGCAGGGGCTTCCCCCCCACACACTCTAGTGGAGGGGTGGGGGGCATGTCCACACTATGGCCTGAGGCTCCCATGCTCAGGCAGAGAGGGAGGGGGGTTGAAAACCACCTGCGTGGCCATGGCCCCTGCTTTCCACATGAGCAAGGGAGAAAACCCCAGCAAGGGCTGTCCTCTTTCTCCCCTCCTTCCCCCCCCACCACACACAAAGCAGGGAGCAGAAGCCAGAAATGTGGCAGGGACTGCCCCTGCCTCCAGGGAAAATCCTGTCTGAGGTCCAGAACCAAGAAGAGCAGTTTAAACCCCAACAGGACCCCAGCTGGGATCTTCCTGCCTCCCTTTTCACCCTGCCTGGGCATAGAGGCGGGGAGGCATGGCCAGATGCCTGCCAAGCCAGCACGCTGAGGTAAGGGGGGATGCGGTTTAAATCCTCCTCTGTCTCAGCATATTGGCCTGGCCAGCATCTAGCCACACCTCCCACCCCCCAGCCCTCTGCTTGAGCGGGGAGCAGGGAAAAAGCCAGGCAGAGGCTGCTTTGTCCCTTCTGAGCCAGTTGGAGCCATGATTAGTGCTCCAGTTAGGGAGCAGAGTGGTGGGCCAACCATGTTCTCCTGGGGCTGCAAATCATCCTGTGATGCTAGGAGACTGAGTTAACTTGAACCAGGAAGGGGTCTGGGATATAAGTTCCATATACCGGTTTGACCCAAATCAGTTCAGTCTGATACTATATCCAACCAGGTTTATCTTAAACCAGTTTTGTCCACCTTGAAAGTGGTTTAAGTGCACTAAACTTCTGTTCTGTTGCAAATTTAAACCTGTTCCTGATCACTTAAACCGGCTTGTGTATAACTTCGGTCCCTAGCCACAAAAGCAAGTGTTATGGGCCTGATTTCTTGCATTGCATGCAGTCCTTTATACCACTTTGTACTGGTGTCAGTGACTGCACATACATGGCAGGTTCACATCCCAGGGCCAGGCATGATACTTCCTATGTGTGCACAATCCCTGCTCCAGCTCTAGTTCGAGGGGCCCTCACTTCCTTTACTTCCTGCCATGCTTTTGATATTAATATTCAGAGAGGAGGAAGGCTGCCTGGGGGCCTTAGGAAAATCCTGCAGTTGTTCCTGTGTTGGGCTTTGGCCTTCTCAGCCTCCGCCCTCTCTCCTTTGATGGGCCGGCCCACTAGCTCAGGGGATTCCCAGCTTCTGATCCAGCCTTTAAAGGCCTTTATCTCCATCCCCTCTCAGGCTGCCAAGCCTTCCTGGGTTTTTTTTTCCTCCACCCTACTCAGGGCACTGGGCTCTCTGGCCCCAAAGTCCAAGTCCCACCCTTCTCAGGCTGTGCGCCCACCAGCCCCCAGTCTGTACCTGCTGTGGCCACCAAGTGCCCTCTAATCACACTCTATGGCTTTATGTTCCATACAGCTCAGTTTCCAATTTGGGGTACACCCCAGTCACCCCTTTCTGTGGCTCCTCTACCCCTATAGCTGCAGCCTATTTCTCTGGGGAAAAGAAGGATGGGGAATGACATCCCGAAAATGCATGCACCAGTTCTGGCTCAAAAGAGTGTCCCACATGGGATCCACTGCACCCCTTGGTGGCAAGCTCCATGAAAAAGAAACAAAGGCCAAACAGAAAGTGCCCAGGTACTTGGCTTACTTCTTATGCAGGCTCCCAGTTCCCCTTCACTCAGGGCTGCCTCCTGAGTCCTCTCCACAGTCTAGGCTCTAGTCCTCACACCTCTCATAAACAATTTCATCCCCAACAGCTTCCATAGCCAGACTGCCCTTCTGGCCCAAGGCAGGGGCTTATGCAGGGCTCACTGGGTCACAAGACTCCTCTACTTCCCCATCCTGGGTCATCAAGCTCTGCCCACACCTGGACCTGATGGCCACCTTGTTTCCAGTTCCCTGGCCTGGGTTCTCTGGCTCTGCTTGCACTTAGACTCAGCAGCCATCTTATTGCAGGTCCCTCCTTCCAGTGGGTTGAGCCCTGTGTTCACTACCAGGGCACGGACAGAGATGGAAAAAGGTAAGGGACCAAAAAGGTGAAGGACTAGGGGAGAATGGTACCTCCACACCAGGGTGAAGACACCAGCAAGCACATAGCAAGTTTAGGGGAGGGAAAAGTGCAAGAAGGGAAAGAAGGTTGAAGAAGAGGGGAATGGGCCATGGGTACCTGGCCCCCTCCCTCTTCTAGTGAAGGGGTTAGGGCCCTGTTAGAACATGATAAAGACAACAAAGAATCAGATCCATGTGTATTAGTCTCTGAGTCTAACTTTGACTCAAAATGGCCAGGGTGGAAGGCTTGCCATTGATTTTCATGGGCTTTGAATTAAGCCTCCAAAAAAGTTATACTGTTCTATTGTAATAACTTCGAAGAGAAGACGTAATACACGTTTTATTTTAAATGTTCATTAGCCAGAGATTTTTCCCCCACTAAACTTATTCATGTTGAACTTTATTCACAGAAAACTTTACCCACTGCTCTTTGTGATGATTCAGGAAACTCTTCCAATACTGCTAGCTCGTGGGCCTGCCATGGAGGCACAGTTTTTTGACAAGTATAACACATTGCTGGATTAGCAGTGTCCATATCTTCCTTTTAGTTCTGAAACAGATGCTGCTTCCTATGCTTAACTGATTTACTAGTTTTATATGGATCATTTAGAAAGTGATGCATAATTGAGTTACTGGCAGGAAGTACTGGTTTGCCTGACACTCCCTATTGCAGTTGCTTATAATTTAGCCAAACTGTCTAGCCTGAAATAGTCCAAGCCAGGTGTCTGCCTCAGGCTGAATTAAAACAAGAAAACAAACAAACAAAAAAACCCAAAACCGATTCAGCCAAACCAGTTAAGCATTTCTGAGAACAAAACTTGAAATGATTTTTTTTCACAAATTTAGTAGGGGGTAGCTTATATGGTTGGGATATCTTTTTCTATTCTCATGAATATCCACCCACTTTTAGCCAAGTTAAAAGTTTTGGTTTGTTTTGGTTTGTTTTGGTTTGGGGTTTTTTTTGAGGGGGGGGGAAGGGGGAGTGGGGAGGAGGGTGGATTCACCCTTGGACTTTGGATTTTTAGTAGCACATTTCCAGAAGATCCCATCTGCAATGAGCATGCTCTCACTGGGGGCTAGCCTCTGTACTCAGGGCTGGATTCTATAAGCAAGACTTGCCTTGAAGCCACTCCTGTAGGGTGCTGTGGGCTATACAGGGAGAGCTGAGAACCTGTGCATTCAATGAGCCCCTGCTGGGCCCAGGCAATGAGGATAAAGAAATTGCCTCGTTCAAATACTGAAGAAACAAAAATCAGACCTACAAGAAAAGTGGAATGAGGAGACTGGGACAAGGAGTTCAGGGAATGTGACCAGGAACTGAACCTGGAATCTTGTATGGGATGGAGACTGCAGCTGACTGGGCAAGGAGCTTGGAGCAAACCTGGGATTGGAAGCTAAAGAGGGAAACTTGAAAAGGGAGACAGGAACCAGCAGAAGATTAGGGATGATTAGCTGAGGAGCTGGGAAGCCTGGGACCGCCTGGGAAAGCAGACAGACTGGATACAAGTGGGACACAGGGAGGAGGAGTCACAGGTCTGATAAGAAGCTGTGCAGCCATAGGTGGTTAAAGACACCTCTCTCTTCTACTCCTACTGCTCCTATGTGAGCAGTAGGAGTAGAAGAGAGAGGACAGATTGAAGAGACATCTAAGGAGGAGGACTAGGAGGTTGTGGGGACAAAAAAGATGCAGCCCAAGGAGGACAATCGCCTGAAAGAAGAGAGACTGATAGAAGGAAGAGCAAGCTGTGGGGAAGGGGATGGTGGGAGGGAAACAGACTGCAGATGCCTTGGTGATGGCCCTGGAACATGAAAACTGAGAAGGGGAGAGAGAGATGGCACTGGGAAGATGAGTTAGGGGTGGGCAAGGAGGAAGACAGACATGGAAGAGTTGAAATGAACAGGGCAGATGTGTTCAGATGAGGAGGGCAAAAGTGTCTACTCCCAGAGTACACTCTTTCAAAACCCTGGAATGGAAACTAAGACTTCCAAGTCTGGCAACTATTTCAGGTGGAGGACTGCTTACTGAGTTTGGCAAGCCATAGAGGGCCGCATGATAGGCAGCCAAGGGCAGATAAATATTAATTTTCTAAAATGTTTAGGTGCCCTGTGGGCTGGATAGAATGGCTTGGCGGGCCACATCCTGCCCACCCCCACATTATTCAACCCTTATCAGAAGACAGAAAAATTAATTTCTCCTGAGGCTTTTCTATAGTGCTAGTGGGATATCACAATTATTTTCATAGCCAATTTGAGTTGATTAGGGTGTTATCATCCTCATTTTATGGACAGGATACACAGGCAAGAAGTTAAAGTCAAAGCATCTCCTAATTTTGAGTACCTAGTTTGAGATATACCCATTGCCGGCAGTCAGAAAGCACACATAATTAACTACCACTTGTAAAATGCTTGGTTTAAGTGACTTGCCCAATATAACACAGGGATGTCTGTGGCAAAAGCAGGGCTAGAATCCTTGCTGCCCTTCCTTAATCATAAGATGGGTCCCTTTTTTCTGCCTCGCTATATACCCTCTAGCTTCTACAATAACCATGGTAATAGTCCAATGGAAGTCTTTCATAACTCTGATAATTCCCAAAGCAGGTCCATCTTGTTCACTGACTAAGGTACAACTCCTATGGAAAAAATAGTATGTGTTCATATCATTCAGGACCATATCATGATGCAGGTGTACAAGGAAGCTTAATGAAACTTACACAGGCATTTTCCTAACTCCTGAGTTCTTGACTTTACACTTTAACAATGTCCTTTGGAGGTATGTGAATGGCATAGATCTTTATAAGCACTGTATAAACTCAATATTTACTGCCCAAGGAAAAAAAGCTAGTAGCACACATTAGTATCATAACTAAGGATAGGTGACCAGGCCATAAGCCCTGGACACTCAGTAAAGGCAGGCAATGGGATAGGGGAAGGGGCATCAGAAAGGAGGCTCTAGATCTGCCACTGAATTGAAGATTTTGCATCACTACTCAGTAGGGGTGTGTGAAACAGGCCATATTCAATTCAGATTTGGACCAAATTGCAGACAGTAATTCAATTTGTTGATTCAGATCACTGTCCCTGACTTGATTCAGCCGAATCCGAAGATTTGATGCTGATTCAGAGAATCAGTGATTCGGCCATAGATACAGCTTTAAATGTTTTTTCTACATACCTCGAGGTACCAGGTGCAGTTTGTGAATGCTGCAATGCTGGGGTGGGGTGGATGGAGCACCCCACAGGAATGCGGGGGGGGTCCCCCGCGTGCTGGACAGCAAACCTGGAAGTAGACTGGAAATACTTCAGTCCGCTTCCAGGTCCGCTGGTGAGCACACTGGGGACCCCTGCCCATACCCCGCCGGTTTGGCAATTGGCTGCAGGGGGAACTCGGAGGTGTGGCAATTGGCTGCTAGAAGGTGTGGGGGGACCTTCCACCATGCTCACCATTGGACCTGGAAGTGGACTGAAAGTGCTTCTGGTCCATTTCCGGGTCTGCTGCTGAGCACAATGAGGAGCTGCCTGCACTTCTATGGGATGCTTGATGCACCCCAGCATTGCAGCATTCACAAGATGCCTGGTACCTAGAGGTATGTAGAAAAAACATTCAAAGCTGTGTCTATGTCCAAAATGCTGAATCTTTCTGAAACTCTCTGAATCAATTCAGAGGGTTTCTATTTGATTCAGAAAGATCAAAGGGTCTCCTGATTTGATTTGGATTTGGAGATTTGGCTGCCAAATTGGGCCAAATCTCTGCCAGATTGAATCAGGGACCAAAGCTTCACACAGCCCTATTATTCAGCATATAAATCCACAGTGACTGTAGGGCCAGGGGAAGATCTACCTGACACTGGCAGTTGCACTTCCTCTTGCAGCTGAGTCCTGCCCCTACTCCACTCCATGCAGCTGGAGCCATGAGCAACCTGTTTCCCGTACCAACAACTACCTGTCTCTCTGCTGAAAAAAACTCCCAAATTTAACCTGTAGTTGTGTGCCCCATGCCTGTGCTTCTTGACAAGGAAGATCTGGGTTGTAGAATGAGTGAATCTCCAATGGTTTGTTAAGATTGTAATAAACATCTGGAAGTTTGGTAGCTTATCAACATTGTCCAAACCACTGTGGCCTGGAAAGACGCTCACAAGATCAGGTTCTTTTGTGAGGTTTCCAGTACTTTCTTGTTTCAGCCAGGCTGGAAACCTCACAAGCATAGATTCTCTCACAGTATTTTGATATTTCTGATTCTGACTGAAACCTGGAATGGTAAAAGCATGTGTCCTTTTTATTTTAAAAGGTCACCTTCATTTATTTTAATATAACATTACTTGAATTCAAGTGAATACAAAGGATGGTTCCCAACGGTTTATACCTGTGCTTCTGAGAGTGCTTCCAACAGGAATGGTTCTGGGCCCCTGTTCCTGTTGTGCACCCTCCAAACCTGTAAATGGGATGGTGAGGCCACCCTGGTGTACCCCACCCACCATCACCACTCAAGTTCTTGGCTTCTGGCATGCTCAAAAGAGGTTTGCTCCCTTATTTTCAGGTCTGGTACACATGTAGATGAGGCTATACAAGTGAACGAGGCCATATTTCTGGTTCAAGCTTTAAACAGCATTGTGGAAGTGGCAAAGCCATGCCCCATGTTAATTATTCAATGCTGATGTTGCCTTTCTCTATCATCAGCTTTGCCCAAACCCTACCTCAGAACTGGAAAAGATCAGCCCCACTATCTACACAGTGTAGTATCATTTCATACCACAAACCCACTGAGCCAATAAAAATATATCAGAATTCAGAAGCTGTACTGTAAAAAGAGCTCTTTTAGCTGCCATTTGAGATAATCACCATAACAGTCAATAGTTGGCATAGTTCCTGTTCACTGTCATATATACCCAATCACTGGAAAAAATGAAACTACTGCCTAGATTTGAAATGTTTTTCCCTGAATTTGGTTACACTCACAAGTGTGTATCAACAAGGGACACACTACAAGACATCACACTACAACATCTGCTACTTACATTAAAACTTAGGTGCCTCTGAACTCAAGATGAGCTCTGAATTTTGTAGTCTTGCCTCTTGCCTACACAACATGGCTAGGGACAGAAGTTATACATAAACCTGTTTAAGTGATCAGAAACTGGTTTAAACCTGTATCAGAACACCAGCTTAGTGCACATAAACCAGTTTAAAATGGCTGAAGCTAGTTTAAGATAAACCTGGTTGAATGTAGTATCAGATTAAACTGATTTGGGTCAAACCCATTTATGAAACTTCTGTCTCAGACCTCTTCCTGGTTCAACTTAAATCACAGTCCCTCAGCATGCTTTGCAGACCTGAGCTAAGCTGTGCTGTTTGCTCCAGAGAGCGGGGCTCCCTGACCCTCTGCTCCCTAGCCGGAGCAGTGAGAGCTGGCTGACAAGGGGGGCAAGTCTGGCTGGTGATGCAGCCCTCCCCTGCAGAATGGGGACTGCTTTCCCCTGGCTGGGATCTGGGGACAGGGAGGGGTTTACACCCCTGCCCCCCCCCCCAAACTTACTGCAGCGGTGGACTACAAATCTCAGAGGCACCTAGAAGCAAGAAGAGGAAGTGATAAGCAACTCTGCTGAGTCCCGTTGCTGTGATTTTGGACTATAAATCCCAAAGACCTTGAGGGCAGCAGGAAGAGGAAGCAAACACATAGCCCATGTTGGCTATGTGCCAGAGAGCTATGCTTTAGTGCCCTCTAGCTTTTGGCCTGAACTAGTGCAGGCATGTGGCTACATTTCCTGAAACAAAGTTAAATGTCTGATCACTTTTGTTTCAGTGTAATCTCTGCAGTTTAGACTAACCTGCAAAGACTGAATCAATTCAGCCTCAGGCTTTTTGGCTGTCTGTACTTAGCCTATATGGTATAAACAATTGGAGTTGAACAATGTGATCATATGAGGAATCTCTCTACATACAACTTACTGATTCTGCTTGATATGGAGGACCCTTCTGCTTGTCTGTGTCAAACTTCAAACTCCATTTTAAAGGTGAACTTTGGGGGCATGTCCAGAGGAGTGTGCACATGTCTCTTGCCCCATCTCAAACCCCTTTGAGATGGGGCAACAGGCATGTGCAGGAACAAAAAAATGCAGAGTGACTATGGGGTTGTTTTTATCAGGGGTTTTTCAGTTTTCAGATAGGGACCACCAGAATTCCTGCTAGGGAGGCCAGTGGCAGGACCCTGCTCGCTCAGAGCTGGCACCTTGGACCCAGCTGGCTGTGGCTGACCTCCTGGCAAAATGGGGCCAGGAGGACATGCGTTGACAGTTCAAAGCAGGCCACCACACCTGGAACATCTTCTGGGCGATGGCTGGGCAGGGGGCACATGTAGCAGTAGTGCCACACAAGGGCCACCCTGCAACCACAGTCCACTGGCAGCTGGCCCAGAGGTGCAGATGCCACTACTGGCTGTGCAGTCCCCATCTGGGTCTGGCGGGTGCACAGCAGGTCACACCCAGGCAGCAGCCCCCACTGCCAGACTGCTGCAGTGGGTAGAGGGTGAAGGGAACTCTCAGAGCTGCTTCAGCAGTCCAGCTGGCTCAAGGGGTGGTGTCCTCAGGTACCAATTGGCTGGGCCCCAGAAGCTCCTGAGAGATAGTAGCCCTGAGCTACTTGCCAGGGCAGCTTTTTATACCACTGAGGCCAGGACAGGGCAGATTTTTATACTGCTGGGGACAGCACAGGTGCTGGCCCTGGGCTCCAGCTCCCCCTGGCTTCAGATCTGGGAGGAGCCAGGCAGGGTTATTTTGCCTCAAGTGGCACAATTTGCTCCACAAGGATGTGCATGTCTGAGCATGTGCACTGAGGCAAAAAGCCCTGGGTCAAATTTGCACTGCTTCTATTTGAGCCACTGCAAAGTGCATGTGATTGCATGTGTGGACGTGCCCTGGTTGTCATCTTGGTCGCCTTTTGTCTCAATACTGAGATGGCTCACAAGAGAAATACATGCACTTGGAATGGGAATAACAAAGAAGACTGTTGAACTCCAATGATCATCCATTTAAATGCAGTGCCCATGCACACAAATACAGCAATACTGCTTAAGAGTAAACTAGTTTTTCAAGTCTGGTGGGTGGTAACTAAGCAAAGATTCACCTTATGAGGCCAATCAGCAACTAACAGAAAGGAAAATGTATAAGAGAAAGAGGTCACACATACTGCCTACTTGCCATACACAGAGTCCCTGGAGAGTTTTTGCTAGTAGATGCTAAAGTTGTATCACCATGTCTTCATTATAACTGTACTTGCTAAATTAAGTCTGCTAGCACAGTGGGTGACAAGCTTTTTGGCAGGCATTCCACAAATTAATCCTTCCCCAAGTTCTACTCTGATCCCCCTTCATTACCAGTCTGCAGTTCCATTTTCTGGTTCCTCCCCTGTCCTCCCTCCCTCCCTCCCTCCCCCACCCCAGATTTTCTGCATGCCATACACAGAGCCTGCCTGGGATACTTGTGGCACGTGTCAAAGATTGACCACCCTGTGCAAGCATATGCTGCAGTCAAACCTTGTGTAGGAGGGCAGAGGGAGGAAGGATTCTCAACATTCCTGAGAACAATGACCTAAGAGAAAATGGAGGCAGTTTTTAGGCTGCTGACAGATGCTAGATTAAAGGCATAATGGGATCTAGTGCACAATCCCAACAATTGTGCTTCTTGCCATATCAACACATGCATGGCAGGAAGTATGATTGAGCATTAGTTCCCACCACACCATATTGCCAGTGTAGGAGGAGCCCAGGATCATGATCCTCACCTGCACCAGCAAGTACCAAGCTTGACTCTCTGAGCTGTCTTGGCTAGGAGCCCCAGTCAGCTGATGGGCATTTCCAGCTAAGGGAGTTCTGATCAGCTGAGTGGAGCTCCCCACTGTGGGAGCACACCATGTGTCCTGGTGGTTGGGAGCCCCAATTAGCTGATGGGCGCTTTTAGTTGGGGAAGCACATCAGAGCCAAAGGCTCCATGCACTCCCCCAGCTGGGAACTGTGACAGGCTTGTGGCCACAGGGCAGCCGTGATGCGCCTTCGTGGCCTTGCAGCTCCTGCCCAGCTCACATTGTAATGTCACTATCCCTAGATTGCTCACCTACCATGCCTTGTTCTTAATATTATAGGTCAATGAAGGGCAGCTGCCCACAGGCCTTAGAGTTAGCCTTAATCCTGACAGTTTCCCACTGGGTCTCTCCTGAGCCCCACCAGCCTTCAGGCCCAATAGGTCTCTCTCAGCCTAACTAGGCCCCTGTAGCCTTAAGGGCAAATTGTGTGGCTCTTTTTCCTCCCCTACACCATGCCCCAAGCCTTGCAGATGGTTTCTTTTTCTGATGTTAACTATTTGTACACTTGGACCTCTTTGGCCCTTGGACTCCTGGTCCCACATGCAGCCCCTCCTTTGGACAGTCAGATCCCTGGTACCACACGTAACCTCTCCTCTGGGCTTTAAGACCCTCTAGTCCAGCTTTCTAAGACCCTCTGGCCCTCCTCAGCCCTTGCCTGGGCATGTGGACCCTCTGGTCTGTGTCTCAGCCAGGAGCAGCTCTTCACTTTGTGGTTGCTGGGGAAAGACTCCCTGACCAGTGCAGGCTCTGAGCTTATATAGGTCCAACCTGAGCCCTCTTGAGGTCAGGTGAGAGTCCCTCATTAGCTCCCCCTTGCCACATGCAAGCAGCCTCTCAGGCTGGTTGCTCTCTTAAAGGAGCAGGCCAATCCCCATGCCCTGCTACAGGAGCCCTGATCAGCTGACTAGCACTCCCAGCTTCTGGATCACAAAGGAGTCTTGAAGGGCTTCAGCATATTCTGGAAGCTGCGAGCACTGGCCAAATATTCAATTAAAAGCACATAGGAAACAGCTACAATGTTATTACACATATTTTGTATAATAACTTTGTTTCTTATTCCCCATTTTATCATGTTCTTAATTGAATGAATGTGTGTTCAGGTCACTACTTAAGACATGATTCATCTGTTATTAATGTCTTAAGTCTGTTGGGGCCTTATTGTGTCTAGATCTGTATATTTCTTATAGCACCTGGAGGAAAGAAAGTTTGCAAAGTCTGGGTGATACTTGCTTCAACAGTTACATGCCCTGTTGAGCCATAAATGCAAAGTGTCCACACTCGCCTGGGGAAGAGCCAGTGCTCTAAATCAGCATTTCTCAACCTGTAGGTCGCAACCCAAAAGTGGATCACAATAATATATGAAAGGGTTGCAAACAAACTTTAATTGTGGGAAACTGTAGCTTTCCCGCCCACACATACACCCTGGCTCACCCACTGGAGGGCTGGGGCCTGGGGACAGGGGGCAGTGGGTCAGGAATGAGGGCCATTGGGTCAGGACTGGCCATCAATGTTTACAAATGGGTCCTTATACCAAAAATATCGCAAATCACTACTTTAAACTATTCAGACCAATGGAAGCTTAAAAAGGACCAAGTATAGCATACTGTACTAACAGAAAAAACTGGCAACTATTAGTTAAACTTTTGCAGCTAAGAACACAGACATTCTAGAAAGTTTATATTACAAGATCTCTGTGGGAAGACACTGTATATTGTTTGTACATTGCTAAACAGATTGCCAAGACTAAATAATTATTATAACAATAATAAAGAAAAAAACAGCCTTTGGAAGAGAGATGAGCATTCTCAAAAAACTGTCTATTTGAAACTGATTTTCAGGGAACACTAAACACCTCTACAAGGAGAAACTCACGGTGCACAGAGACTGTAATGGCATTCCAGCTGGTACACTGGACTACTTGGTAACAGTGAATGCTTGGTAGAGCATAGCAATGAATGGTTCCGTCCATCAGATTTATTTCTACTACCACAGGTGCTACTTCCTTCTGCATATATGGCCTGATGTAATAGGATCTCATAGGACTTTAAAGTTCCAGTTCTGCAATGCCTCGCTGTTGTTTTCTTTATTCTAAGATGTTATTTTCAGAATTTTCAGACAAGTTCAGCATCTGCAACTGGGACCAGAATTTAAAAAAATACTCTTCCTCCCACTTAGACACCCAAACAAGGAGTCATCTTTTCAGTCGTGCTCTTTAAGAATCTGGTGATGTGGATGCTGATAGGAGCTAGTGGCTGCAAGCATTTTTTAATATTTTTCTCTTATTGAGGTGCTTACAGAGGAGCTGGATTCATTTGAAAAATCCAGCTCCAAATGTTGATGCTAAGAATCTCAAAACTGTAATCCTGTAGCAGGTTAATCAGGCATCTTGCCACATTGGTGACACAAATGCAAGCCTTGCCCTCAGCCATATGGGAAAAAAGGTATAGCAGATGCCACCTGGTCTTTTCCATTCTGTTACTGAACACTAAAGAGTATGTAAATGGAGGAGTGAAAGGAGGGAAACCTGCACTTAATGTTATCTACTGGAGGGAGGATGTAGCAACTCATATTTCAGTTTGGACTCTACTGTTGAGAGCCCACTGTGTTTACTGGAGTTCCCTGTCCTACACTGAAGTCCTTTGTATCGTCATGAGCATCACCATCACCTACACTATTTTGATAAATCTAGCAAATATATCACTCCTATCCAACTATCAAGTTTCCATTTGTAGTGCAAAAGTAGCCATAGACCCTATAGACTTTAGAGCACATAAAATCCTATTGACGTCAACCCCATTTTTGCCATCACAAATGCCTTCAGGATCTGCCCTGAATTCTTGGTCAGCTGGCTCCCAACAATACTCCTAATAACTGGAGCAGGAAAAGAAAATGAATTTTCCTTTTTTAAGTTCATTTTTAGAAGTGCTGCCATTGGGAAATCAAACGACAATATGAGGTGCCAAGAAAAGGGAGAGAAGACAAATTTCTTAGATATACACTTTTCTGCAACTTTTAAGCTTGAATTTGATATTTGTAAAGTTTTACAAGTTCTCAAGATATGATGTGGAATTTCTGAACTTGTTCCTGGTCCTATTGAAATCATTGGTAAAATGTTCCTTGACTTCAGTGGGCAGAAAATTCAAGTTTGCAGAAAGCAAAGATTTTCTGTCTAGATACTTAGGTTTGATATGTGTGTGAAGAGGAACACTCAGGTGATTAAATTGTAAATTATGTTCTGCATGTGGCTATATAACTCCAGAATTTAACTTTTTGCTTTTGTAATTAATAGACCAAAACTACCCAGGAAACCTCTAAAGCATAAGAAAGGCGAATGGATTTTCTGACCTTCTCCTTTATTTTTCTTTTATACTTCTTTCCAGTTCTGGTACAGAACATGTCCATCATCCTTGCCCCAAACACCTCAGCATTCTGAACTTCTTCAACAACTTAACAGTAATAGGCAACAGTAGGGCTGGAGCCTATAATAGCATATACAATCACTCTGCTGGGACAAAAATAAGATTCAGTGGCTATGTTTATATGTATGCTTTACTGTGGAGTAGACTCATTAGCTGCAAGGTAAAGTGTGACTGTCTACATGTGTGATAGCATTAGGCCACAGTAAACTAATTAACACTGCTGTAAGATAAAGATAGTACTGTCCCTGAAAGTACTATCTTACAGTAGAGTAATTCATTACAATTAAATGCACATGTAAATGGTGACTGCTGGTGTAAATTGCAGCCAGCCAGCCCAGGCAGCAGGGGCCAGATTCCTGCCTGCTGCCTAGCCACACAACTCCACACTTTTTGCACACTCATGCCCCAGCCAGCCCGTCCGATGCCATCACCCAGAGCCTGGGACAGAGCAAGGCAGGAGTGGCCCTGGCATAAACTGCTCTGCCCAAGCTCAAATTGCTGCTGTCCCAGGTACACATATAGACATAGTGCCCAGGAGTAGTTAACTACAGTTCAAAATGTTCCAAAGTTCATTGCTTTGAATTAATTGCATGTTTAGAGTTAAAGTTAAAGGAATGGGCTTTCAGAAGCTACCGACAACTTCAGTGTCGGCCATCGGGAAGGCACCGGCCCCATTGGGGGGGCATATGCACACCCCTGCACTCCCTACCAGTCGCCTATGGCTGCAGTCTCCCTGACATAGGGACCTCTGGTGTTCCCCTGTGGGTAGGAGCCCAGGTTAGCTGATGGGGTTCCCAGAACCATGAGTGCATTGTGTGCCCGTCAGTTGAGGGGTCTCCCAGTTGTGGGAACTTGCTTCTTGCTGGTACAGAATTGCTGTACCAGCAAGCAATATGGCATGATGGGATCTGATCCAGGATCCCACAGTCATGCCTCCTGCCATGCCCATGTGGGTTGTAGATCATGCATTAGATTCCATTGTGCCCTTACATGCATGTGTATAGGGGCCCTATGTGTGCTTGTATGACCAAGTAAATATATCAGTTACCACCCAGTTAAAATGTTGGGGATTTCAAGTAAAAACCTACCCATTTTGAATGGGAGGTCAATAATCTCACTTCCTATATCGCAAACCATGGAAAAGCAAGTAAGCATTGATGACTATGTTTCCAAACCTGGGTTAGACTCTGATAAGTGACAGGGCTATCTAATCCTCCACAAAAACAAAACAGATAGCTTCTTATTAAGTGGCATAGTGACAAGTGAGGCCAAACAATGCCACTTTTTAAGCACTACTTGCCATTGAAAACAAGAAAACCTCTGCTTGTAAGGAAGGGGCACAATATTGCTCATATAATACTATCAACTTTTAGAATATAAATTGAAGATGTCAGCTATCTTACCAGAGGAAATTGTTTATTGTTCTTGTCTTAAATTTTAACATTAATTATTAACAATGCTACTGGAAGACATAAAAATTACAGTAGGTGAATTGTGCCATGTATATGTATGGCATAATGCATCTATTGTGTATTTAGATTACAGAGCACTTATGTAGCACTTTACAAACGCTAATGATCAGTGCTTACTATATCCCTGTAAAAGCATCACTGTTGCTATTGCACAAGTGAGAAAAGAGGTTCCTGGAGTCCTATTCTAAAACAAAATACAATAAAATAAAATAAATTCTTCAGAGGTGAATATAAATGTCATGTGGATTCTGAGATAGAGTCTTGTCCAGTGTTTCTTCTTCTTGTCCCTTGACTAGTGGCTTAGCTGTGTGTGTCAGTGAGGTAGAACAGGAAAAAAAGAGTCCAGTGTTTCATTTGTAGCTGTGGATGCTAAGCAAAAGTAACAAGCCTAAGGTGTTTCAGTGGCATTCCCAAAGAGAAAGGCACCAAGAGCTAGGCATTAAATCCTGAAAATGTGGAGCTTAGCAGTCTACTCCTGACCACAGCTGCAATCAATGCCATCACCAGGATTGAGATTCATGATCTTCTGGCTTCCGACATTGTACTTCTAAGCCTGATATACCATTGATTTCCACTAGAAATCTTTCCATTGTCTTCAGCAGGAGCTGAACAGCACATTAACTGCTAGATAGATTTTCTCAATATACAGAAAAAAAATCCATTCATCTGTGATAAAAGTTACTACTATTTGTGCTAAGATTTTTTACTATTTCTCAGGTAAATGATTCATGAATGAAGGAAGAGAAAATGATAGACCAGTCATGAAAAGCAGGAAGTTTCCAAAATGTGTGTGGGCTTTTTAAAATGTAAATTAACTGGTATGAGATTTTAAATTCTTGGTCTTTGTAAAAGATTTCTGTCTTTCCAATGCTTCCCTCACTGCCTGGAATTACTGCTGTTTGAGAGCTTAACAGC
Source organism: Crocodylus porosus (assembly GCF_001723895.1). NCBI lineage: Eukaryota > Metazoa > Chordata > Crocodylia > Crocodylidae > Crocodylus > Crocodylus porosus. Next base: position 36,488,681 of record NW_017728912.1, read on the forward strand.
TTTAGAACATTATGTGCAGTCATAAATTCATATGTTGAGGACACAAATGTTTTGACATGGTGATACTCAGACGTTACCACAATCCCTGAAGGGAAGATTTTTCCAGACTTGCCTAGTGCAATTTAGCCTAATTAAATATAATTGTTTTCTTTATAGTTTTATTTGGTTTTTATTCTCCAATATTTCCAAAGCTTTGTCTAGCTAGGTCTTGAAAACCTCCAAGGATGGTGTGGCAGAGAACAATCAGGGTGCTCACTATTGAGTGTGATGCTGCAGGCTACAGAGGACCCTGCATGGTGAGCAGCAGGGAGACACCTCCCATGGTAGCCATTTTAAGGGGGAAAGTGTATGACAGATCTATCACTTTAAGGGCTGAGAACAGGCAGCCAGCAGGTGCAGGCCAGCCCTGATGAGGCGGCCATTTTAGATCCCGGCTCTCAGGGCTGAGATAGGAGTTTGCTTCAAACAACCAAGGGAGTAAACAACACCCAACTAAACTGCTGTTCACAGAACACCCTAGAGGGGGATGGCAGGAGCTTCCTATGGGCCTGGTGGGGTCCCAAGCCCCAGGAAGCAAGTTAGGGACTAGTAACAGCAAGGCCCAGCCTAGCAAAGGGGATAACAGCTTGTGGGCCTACACAGAGGCTAGGCAAGCCCCTGATAAGAGCTGGCAGGAGCACGGCCTAGGACTCAGGTGATCCCAGTTGAGAGAAAGGCTGCTCTATTAAGATTATTATGGCCCTAAGCAAGCCCATAGGGAGATGGTCATACGCTTGGGCCCAGAAGGGGACCCCTATGGTCCACAGAGAGCAGCAAAGGCTAGGCTAGCTCTGTAAAAGGGCCAGGGCCAAAAGGCCAAAGGGTGATTGAGCCTAACACAAGGGGTAGGCCAGGGCTGCAGAGAGCCATCTGGCACCCCAACTGGCCTGGAGATGGGGCCAGGGCCTCAAACAGGCCAAATGTCCACTTCCCTGGGTCTCTTGATCTGCCGTCTCTCTCTCTCTCATTGCCCTTCTTCCAAGCACACCTTCCCTAGCAAATTCACCTGGAAGCTGGCCTGTTTACTGCTCATTGGCCCCAAAAGGTTCCTTTTTTTTCCTGTTTTCCTCACATCAAGCTGAAAGGCTCTCCCCTCAAAAGGGGGCAGGGGGTGGCAAACTGACCTGCAAACTGCTTTCCCTGTTTGCAGCCTCTGTTCACTGGCTCAGTGGTTGCTCAAGGAGTCCCCTTTTATACCCTGCTAGGCTTGGACTGGCTCCGCCCCCTCGTTAGGGCTTCTGTCTGGCCCAGGCAGCAATCACTCAGCCAGCAGTACTCCCAGCATGCACACTCCAAACACAGAGAGCCCACCAGACAAGCACTCAGCAACCCAAAGGCACAAGCAGCTCTGGATCACTTGCCTTCCTTGGGCAAGATCTGGTGCCTGGCTTCTCTTCTCCTTTCTCCTCTTACTCCCAGTATTCATAAGAACATTTGCAAATCTCAGAAGTTTCACAAATTTCTGTCAGAAAGTTATTCCTCCCATATTATTCTCTTTTAGAAAGTCGCACAGGAAAAGTCTCCTTTTCAGTCATGCAAGAAAATTCCCAAATAATAATGAATAGCCACATTGCATATTATTATTAATGTTATTTTTCCAAGAGCAAATAATGAATACTTGATTAAATCCTTGTAAACCACCCACAGAAAATACATAATCACCTAAACTCTTAATGGTATATTCACAGATAAAATAGAACCCCCAAACCGAAAAAAGCAAATGCATGTTTCATTTAAAAAGGCCTAAATTATGGATTTGAAAAATGTTATTCAAGCTCCACCAAAAACCTGTCCATACTGTAGAATAAACTCGTAGAACCTGGTGTGTCCAGTATTTAAGATGATTAGCCAATACAACTCCTACCTCTTCTGTTTACTGCAGCAACGTAAGAGAACATCCTTCACTAACTAGGGTAAAAGGAATATTTTAGCACTACAGCTAAAAAAGTTACAGCATCTTTTTTAAGTTGCTTCAGTGGCCCAGATTTCATTGGTCAGCTCCCTTTAACTGCAACTCACATTCCATGCTGTCACCACTTCCAGAAGTCAGTCAATCAAACCATCTCCTCATTCCAGTCAGTGCCTTTTTTATCCAGTAAATACCAGTTTCCAGTGTTTATTTTAAGTTATAATGTTTTTAGCTCTGAAGTTATTCTATAAACAATACTGTGGGGGTGTGTGAATCGGCAGCGTTGACCGCTGTGGGTCGCTGACCCTCCTCCCCCACTCAGGGACCGCCTCCTGCCTGCAGCGGTCGTTCCTGGACTCTCACACGCTGCTGACTCACCTGCCACGACTTTGATGGTTCCAGTTCAGTTCCGACTGTTCGGCGCATGTCGGTCCAGGACTGGGACTCGCTGCGCATGCGGGGTCCCGCGTCGCTGAGGGCTCCTCCTCCCCTACACCCTCACCCAGTCCTCCGGTAACGTGACCACCCATCTAGGCCGGCCACGTCAAGATGCCAGTCCAAGCTTCTGCTTAATAGAAGCAGATTACCTTGACAGTCACTACCAGGGATTCCCCCTTTAAGGGGAGTCTGCCTCCTCCCAGCAGGCGTGCCAACGTTCCCCTGGGTAATGCGGGGTTAAGACCCCCCCCCTTCGTTCCCTTCCGGGCACTCCTCTGCCCTGATTAGGGATCCTCGGGGCAATGCCGCCCCATGCTGCTGGAGGACCGGTAGTGCTCCCCTCTTACAGTTTATACAGTATCTGGCCCTCTGCTGGCGCCAGCCGCTCCCAGCGGCCTTAAGCAGTCCGGAGCCACGTCCAGCCGATTCCCTTGACTCACCAACCCCGCTGGGGCTTGCCCTTGCCCCAGAAGCTCCTGCAGCCTCCGCGGGCGGCTCGCCTCCGCATCCGGGAGCTCTCTCCGGCGGCAGCTCCTCCGTCCTGTCCTTCCGGTCCCGCCACCACCTCGTCCGGCTCTGGTGCCTCCTTTATGCAGCCGCCATCCGTTCCGGGCCTTCTCTCTTCCGGGGACCTGAAAGAGGTGAGTTTCCACCCGGCGTGTTGATTCTGCGCCCGGCGGGCTTGCCCGATGACGCCGGGACCGGGCAACTCCAAGCCCACGGGCTCCTTACCTCCCTCACAAATACATACTCATCAATCACTAGGTTAGCTTAAATGAATTTGCCTTGTTCCACTGAAATACAAAATTCAGTTGCAACTCATAGCTACTGTAACAAAGCAAGTCTGAAGACACCTTAGTGGTATGTAATATAAACACATATATGTACAGCATTTTTCAAAGCTCACCAATCCCTAAATCACTTTTTAAATATTCTGTGACTGCTGTGCTCCCAGAACCTGGTCTCCTGTCTATCAGAGACTCTCCTCCTATTTTGCAAGATGGGTTCAAATTCAACATTTATTTGCAACCCTCCCTCTGCCACACTGGGCCGCAGTCCCTGGAATGAAAATCAATGCTCTAGAATAATAAAAGAAGACTCAGCAATATGTCATCATTGAAACAAACAAACATATGCCCCTTTCCAATGTCTGCTGAGATGTGGGTCAGTCTAACTATACACAGACATACTAAATTCATTTTCACAAATGAAGTGTAGCAGTCACTATATCAATCAACAGTTGCATCTACTGCTTTTTCATGACTAGCATTCTCCCATCCTCCCCCCCCAGGTTTTGCCCTGTTGTCACTGAGAAATTCATTTAAGACAAGCTTTAAATATTTTTGCTTAGCCTGCAAAATAGTGAACACAGAAAAATGCACATCATGCAGTGTATTTTTTTGTGCTGACATAACTAAGATGGCTAATGAGACTGCATTAAACCTTCCCCAAATATGCATAACATTAGATTTGAATTTTAATTTAATCAAAAACTCTATTGTCCTATTGACAGCTCCAGTATTTGTAGTGTAGTGTAGTATGGCCTGCCACCAGGATCCCTGTGTGCCAGGCATCTTGTAAATACATAAGTAGAGGGTCCTTATTCCAAAGAGCTTACAATTAATATGCCAATATAAGTGGCTGTAAGGAACTGGGCAAATCAAATATGAAAGAAGCTATAGGAGCACACCTTCTAAACAGGAGTGGCTAACATGCAGAATATGTACCACAAGAGGTATGGGCAACCTCTGTGTGTGGCATGTGATGGATCAGAGAGGAAACAGGCACCCCTGCAGTAGACAGGGCTGGTAGCAGAAAGCATAGCAGCATATCAGACAGGGAGCACAGGGTAGGGAGTAGGAAGCAGAGCAGGAGATTGGGAAGGGGTGTTGGTGGCACTTGGGAAAGGTGTGGGCTAATTTGTGGGAAACCTGCCAAAAAGGTTAGCCCCCACTGCTTTATACCAACCAAGCTTTGCAGAGACTTTTATTAGTTTCAGGGGAAGTATGCATGTGTCTAAACCAAGGCAATAGGGTCCTGTCCAGTGCAGGGTAATTCACTCCCAAAGGTCTTTGCTGGGGCCAAAATGAATAAGAACTCCAGATGGGGATGGCCCTTGAGTACTTGGGCAGGACAGCTTAAGTCACAAGCAGCCGCTCTCTGCTTTGCACAGCTGCACAAAGGCTACCTCCTCAACAACAGCCCCTGTGTCTTGTGAGCATGGGGCCATCATCTCCCCTGACCTTCTCCAGAGAGTGGGTCACCCAGAACAAAATGGAACAGCTGCTGCAGAGCAGGTGAAGGTAAGAGAGGTTGGTGTAATATGGGGAGTAACCTACCCAGTTTTAAAGGGAGTAATAGATTGGCTACGCTCTGTGGCATCTCAGGATGAACTGTGCCAAAGTAAAGCCCCACACATCCCCACTACGTTTTCCCAACAAGGGGCCCCCATACCATCCCCTAGCCAAGACTGTTACATAAATGCCACACAATCCAGCCCTTGAGCTTTTGGGAGGCTCCAATTCAAACTGCTCAACCCAAGCCCACCTCAAAGTATAACTTTCACTAGACGTCCACCCCCGTGTTATTCAACAACTGTAATGTATCAAGAGCCTCCAGCGCAATTTTGATTAACTGTTAGTAAGAAATTGCCTCTGTTAGACAACTGATTCCTTGGGTGGTTATTTCTAATAGGTCTAGCTGTAAATTAGCAGAAACTAACTAAGATTATGGGTGCAGTTTCCCTTTAGGGACACAACAAGTATTGTTATCCTGTGTCCCTGAAAAGAAGTTCAGACACATCCTGAACCTAACAGAAAATGTGAGAATCGGGTCTGGCTGATGCAAATGCTTAGTGAACACAGAAAGAAATGTAAATAAACTGTCCCTGAAAAACTACCCTAAATGCAGAATCAAAAAAAAAGAAAGAAAGAAATTCATGCTCAAGCTAGTGCCAATCCACAAGAGTTCCTCTTTCAGCAGTTGCCAGGATAAATTTCCCCTATGGGCAGACTGTCTGAAATCTGAGCCCATCATGAATGAGAAGTGTACAGCTTTACTTGAGCGCCCATAAAAAAAAAAATCCTAGAATTCTGTCCAGGGAAATTAATCATTCTCAGCACCTTTGCAGATACAGTCTATCCCTTCAGTGCTGACCTACATACTGTGCAGACTATGTTTCAAAACAATCTGACATTTAAATCAAAACCTCCCCCAGTGACTGACCGACTGACTGACCGGGTGCACTTAGAATAATGTCATCTGGCAGCATGCAAACACACGCAGCCTTTCCTCTGGGGTTTTGCACCGCAGTTTGGGCTACATTTGCAAGAGTTTACTTTAACTGCAGCCATCCAGCCTGAAGTTTTAGACGCAAGAAGTCGTTCTCTGTTTCTCAATGGGGAATATTTTAAAATAAGGGAATTTATGAGACAGCGCGCGACTCATTTTTGCAACTCAGAGCTAGACATGTTGGGCTGGGAATTTCAAAGGAGTTTAAGGGGATGGGAAAATGTAGATTTTAGTTCTTTTAAAAGGGAAGCGTTTGGGAGCATACAACAACTATTAGGATCCAATTGTTGAGGCCATGAGCCTGTAGGGATTCAAATGAGACTGTCCCAGCTCTGAGTGAAGCAGGTTAAAGTTGAGACATTTAACTTACTTTTAACACTGCAGGCTCATGTGCATGTAAATAGTTGCATTGTAACACCATCCATGAATATCTTTTAATAGAGAGGTAATTCTTCTGTCCAACTATACCCTGAAGGAGATAGTCTACCACAATTCAGTGAAAGTGGCTGCATCTACACAAGATGCTAACTGCGCAGTAGTCCAATACTATTGCACAGTAGCATCACCTGGCAAAAACGGCTGTGATGCGATGCTACCACGCAGTAGTATTAGGCTGCTGCGCAGTAGCATCACAAAAAAGACATTTGTCAGCGCTACTGCACAGTAACTCAGATTCCTGTGCAGTCATTTAGTATTTGTTTATTCAAATACTAAATGGCTGTGCAGTAACAACTGTGCAGTCAGCATCTCATGTAGACACAATCAGTCAGTAGGAAACTGGGTACCTATTTCTCCAAGATGTCTTTGAAGTTCCTAGCCCCAGTGCAGTGTTTGACTGCCACTACACAATGTGAGTAAACTCTCATTATGTGCCAGATCCTGGATTGGTTTAAATGGACGGAGATCAACCACTTCATGCTAGCACAGGATGTGGGCCCTACATGTCGAAGGCGAAGTTCAGAATCCAAGGGCCAGGAATGCAGGCTGTCTGCAGTAGCAGTGCTACCGCTACCTGGAGTGGCTTAGTACAACCACCTCTTGGGGGATAGGTCTAGACAGCTTCCACAGCATTTTTGAGCATGGCACAGAGAAGCACAGTTCTACCTACCTCATCTACTCTGCATATGCCAAACCCAGAAACGAAGGAGTGAGACCACCCTGGGAGCACTCCACACTGCCCCCCTCAAGCTGTCTCTTTTCATTGTGAGGGTGCAGGTGGGCAGGACAAGGCAGTGCTTTCTTGGTGAAACATCCCAGAGCCATGTGAAGCAAAGCAAACATACCCAGGGAGGCTAGCGCTTCCAGCATCACCTATGCTTGCCAAAGGGATTTAACCCAGCAGGAGCATATGGGAAAGAGGCTCCTGAAAACTGCTTGTGCCAGGTTCCCATCTTTATCAGATGGTTCTCTAAGTAGTGTCATTAACACCTAAGATATTTTGGCAAGTAGGGGTGCCTGTACACAAGCACGAAGGCTGCTCCAATGCTACAGCACATCGGAGCAGACTCGATTAATCAAGTCTCCTGAAGCATGGTCATTACCGCACTCCAGCAGCTTCCCACATCTCGTGTATCAACATCCCTGTGCTTCAGAATGGTGGCGGGGTGCTTGAACCAAAACTCGTCAAAAGAGCTTTAGTTCAAGTGCCCCTGCTGCCATTTTTAAGACCAGGGATGCTGACACATGATATGCTGCAGCATTTTAATTAAAGCGGCTCTCGGAGCTGTTTTAATTAAGGCGCTGCTCCCGCCCCAACCCCCAGAATACATGCAAGTGTCCTAGCTGAGTAAGGGGCCAGAACTGGACAGAGGTCTGTATACACTGGGAATGAAACAGACCTGGATGAAATCCAGAGTTACTCTGAGATGGCTATAATCAAAACTCTGCTGCTTTGGGGAAGTTTGGACCCGAGCCACAAATTTTACTATTTCATCTTATCTCCATCTGCTGCCCACCTCTCACCTTCCTTCTGCATTACAAACTGATAACAAATGCAGGTGTGCAAGGAATGAAGCATACAGCTGAAAAACTCCATACTTCTGTTGACTTCTGTGCATGCAGGATCATTTCAATGCAAAAAAAAAAAAAAAAAAAATGGCAACGTTGCCACTAGGAGTTTTCTCTCTAGACTCCAAGCCATTTATTAAACCTGATCTCTAAAATGAGAGAAACGTGATTCCAACAGAAGTCTTTTAAACAAAGCACTTTTAGTCACATAAAAGAACAGACTGAATCCCACATTCTTTGCATGCCCACATCTCCTGCTTCTGCTTGGAATAAAAGTTTGATGAGGCCCATGGAAGGGAATATAGGAGGGAAAAACCCAATAAAATAATATAGTACCTTATGCTATGTGTACTCTATGACCAATCTAGCAGGACACTTCAGTGAACAGCTACAAAATAAAGCTGCCAAATAACTTGTAGTAATGGGCTAATACCCAGTCCCCAGTTATGATTTTCATGCATCAAAAATACCACTGAAATCAACAGGAGTTCTGGATACTAAGCCCTAAACAAGAAACCTACTTTTATTTCCTCAAAATAACTATCAGCCCAATTTTCCGAAGTAGCCTCTACTTTTGATTGACCAGGACACCAGTCAGCTTTCAGAAGCACTGGCTATGTCTACACAAGACACTGACTGTGCAGTCATTACTGCGCAGTCATTTAGTACTTGTATAAACAAGTACTAAATGACTGTGCAGTAACCTAAGTTACTGCTCAGTAGCACCTATAAATGTCTTTTTTGTGATGCTACTGCTCAGTAGCTCAATACTACTGCACAGTAGTTTTGTCTCATAGTTGTTGCCATGCGATGCTACTACACAGTAGTATTGAGCTCCTGTGCAGTATGCATCTCATGCAGATGTGACCACTGAGCACCTGTTTGGTTCAGATTGTCAGGAGTGAAGGCAGAAAGCAGGTTTGCTTGCCCCCAGCTGGCCTGGTTACCTGAGTTGGCCTGACTGCCAGTGGCTGAACTACCCCTTGCTGGCCCTAGGTACCTATATGGGTGTTGCTTCCTGTCTGTAAAAGTCTTTCAGGGTCTAGCAGGCTACTCACCAGGACAGATTCTTCTCTGTCTAATGTTGGGATAATCTAGCTTCTTTAGTTTCCTAATTCCTGACAATTCCTAGTTTGCAGGTCCTGTTTTCATTCCTAGTTTTCCTGTTCCCTAGGTCATGCTTATTGGCTTTCTGTTTTCTGGGTTCATCTTTGTTTCACACTCAGCTCCAGACTGACTTGCTGGCTCTGGACTCCTTTGCTCCAAGTTCCAATCCAGATCCTACCTTGCAGCCGCTGTCTCCTGGCTTTATGTGGCAATTGCCCATGTCCCAGTTCTGTACAGCTACAGCTGCCTGCCCTGGACCCTCTGCCTAGTGACTGGTCTGGAATCGTACCTTCCTGTTCCTGATTCTCCCCTCCTCCAGCTCGTGATTCTATCCAGGGTGACAGCCTATGTCTCAGTTTCTTTCAGACCTTGGCCTTCTGATCCCTGACTCTAGTTGGGACTTTTGCATCCTGATCCACAGAGGCTCGGTACAGAAGTTACACTTATTGCTCACTAGGTGCACAGAAAGCGCTTTACAGCCATAACCAGATGATCAGGGCATATAGAGCTCTCCAAAAACCTACTCTAAGATAACCCTGGATGGATGTGGTATCAGACTTCAGCACTGTAGGTAGGAGCACCTTAATCAACATCTGTACCAAATCCCATTCTGACTCACGGTAGGCTGCAGTCCACTGACACCGCTCACCACCCTACTCAGGGCAGCACTCTAATCTCACTCCTGGGCCGTCAGTGACAAGAGTCAGTGAAGACCCTGTTTCCAGCCGCCATGCCCCCCACATAATGAAGACTGGGGGCCCATGATATCACTGATGATGAAATCAAGGACCCCAGGAGCATAGCCTGCTTTCCATCACCTCAGGGAACAGGGAGTTAGGGAGCTGCACAAGAGGTGGGCATCATTCTCATGAGCCACATGAAGGTCAGTGGCTCAGTCATGGTCTGGACACCTGGGTTCTGTGTGTATAATAGTTATATTGTGTGTGTGTGTGTGTGTGTGTGTGTGTGTGTGTGTGTGTGTGTGTGTGTGTGTGTGTGTGTGTGTGTGTGTGTGTG
>NW_017728912.1:36498588-36521556 GCF_001723895.1 Crocodylus porosus
TGTGTGTGTGTGTGTGTGTGTGTGTGTGTGTGTGTGTGTGTGTGTGTGTGTGTGTGTGTGTGTGTGTGAAAGAGAGAGTCCAGGATGCATGGGTTATGTTTGTGTGCAGGAGGGGAGCATCCAGGTGGGCAACTGTGATGTCTCTACCAACCAATCAGGGGTGGTTTGGCCATTCGGCTTTACTCAGGAGTCTTTGGCAGCCCAGGGACCCCACAGGGCAGGCTGGGAGGCATGCAAGAGCCCCTCCCTACATGCTGCACTCAGGCTGTGCAGGCAGGCTCCGAGCTCCTCCCTCCCATAAGGGCTAATGTGTGTTCTGCCTCCTCCCAAACTGAACAAGGTTGCTTGGAGTAAAGCTTGAAACCTAAAGCGCTCTTGCAGCAGACTTCTTGAAAGCCTGTACTTAGCCTGAGTTGCTTCCTGATTCCTGTCTGTTCCTGAACTCCTGAGTTGTGACTCTCAAGGGTTAAGTCCTGACTGCTTATGGGCTGGCTTGCCCCTGGAGTCTGCTTGGTTCCTGATGTTCCTGGATCTTGCTCACCTGCTCCTACTCAAGCTTCAACATTACAGTCCTTCAGCCCAGCAACACTCATTCCCAGTCAGCCACCTGGTCTGGCCACCCATGTCCTGGTGCTGACACAGATGAAGTATTCCACTTTAAAAGGTCTCTTCCAAGTTAAAACCCTGACACAATAGCCACTTCTGAAAATGTCAGGATATGTGGTTTCAAATGCTGTGGACTGATTCACAATAAAATCTAAGGTTCATCAGAAGACCAAGATATCTCTCACAAGAAGCAGCATAAAAATAGTCCATGAAGAGGTTCTATCATCTTTTGTAAAACCTTTACTTTAATCATTCAAAAAATATGAACTGAAGGGAGTATAGTAGATAAAAAGAAGCCTACCTGATACCCAAATACATTTGTATATTTTTCAGGGATTAAAAATTAGTTTGGAACAATTTTATAAATGATGAACAAAGACAGTGATCTGAAAATAGGCTTGCTTCATTTCTGCTGCTTTATCATTTTAGGTTCTTTCCACTGTCATTAATCATATTAAACTGGAATTGTCACACTGGGCCCTTTATTCAGTGTATTTTTGAGTGTATTACAGTGTAATGTGTATTGATAGGTCTTGATATGGTAAGATTTCATAAGCATTTGGTATCTTTCACACTGAAAGGTAAGGACTCATACAGTTCTAGAAAACAGATCCAGACTGTATGGGGTACCAGTAACTTGCAGAACTTACCATCCTTCACCTGTTGTACATGTGTAGACTGTTCCTGCAGCAAACAACTGAAAGCACCATCCATCACCCAGACACAACACATCCATAACCAGGACAGTTGATATGCATACCAACCATCCTCTCCTCTCTCGTGCCCTGGAAACCCAGCCATACAGACTTCAGGTGCCTTCTCCATAGCTGGCTTTCAGAAGAAGTGCCCACTACTGTTTCTCCTATTCAGAACACTCTTTCAGGCAACCTTAATATTTCTTAGATGAAAGCTACTGCCAATAAATAGTTCAGTTACATACAACAAAAGGAGGTCCTACTCCAGACAAAGGCTCTACAAAGGAATTCCACTTGACTTTAATGCCACAGTATGTATCAGTAATGATGGGTAGGTACATCTACAGAAGATGCTACAGCACTGTAGCATCTGTTGGCAAAAACCGTGATGGTGTTGCTACATTGCTATGGTGATTTAACAGCACAATAACTGTGCATGGCTGGCATAGTGCAGTACAGGCTGTTACTGTGTTGTCTTTTAACAAAGGTGCCATACAGCCACATGTATATGCGCCCTGTGCATCCAAATATAGCATTATGCAGGGTCATGGACTAATGTTCAAAACAAGGCTGTTAATAGTTATATAGTTCTGTTCATAGGCAGTCTCTCAACTTTACCAAGTAGCACAAATTTATTTATTTACTTTTAGGAAACAGATTTTCCCATTAAAACAAATCATAAATAAAGTTAGGAAAACCAGGAAGGTTTACGGGCATTCAATTTGGAGATTCGGCTCACTGTCCTGTTTGTCCAATTTGGCTGAAATTGGCTTCGGAAGATTTGGCACTGATTCAGAGATTCAGTCATAGACTATAATGGGGAATCACTGAAAGACCTATAACATTGTCATATTGTTGAATATTCACATGAAAAGAGCATAGATGGTAGCCCCTTCTGAGGGCATGGAGTCTGCCAAGTTTCAAGGAGACAGGTGCAGGGGTTTCTGGGAAACTGTACCTGAAACTGCTGAAAGCAAAACTCATGTTGTGTGTGTGTTTAGTCAGATTTGAATGAAAACACCAGGTATGGTATCCCCTTCTGAGGGCATGAGTCTTGCCAAGTTACAAGTACATAGATGTAGGGGTTTCTGGGAAACTGCACCTCAAGCTGCTGACAAGCAAAACTCATAACGTGCAACTTTGTGTGTGTGTTAAGCTGCAGGGGGATGAAAACAACAGGGATGGTAGCCTGTAACAGGCGGCCTTCCTGGTGCTCAGGCAGAAACAGCTCACAAAAGGGACAGAAAGGCTGCAGACAGAGGCTTATGTGCTGTTTTTACGTACCTCCCCAGAGCACTGTGATTGGAAGGGGACTCAGGGAAAAATCACGGTCACTGGCCAGCTACAGGTATCAGTCTTTCCCCCACCCTGCTTCCCTTCCCCTCTTCTCAGTTTTTGTTCCCCTGAAAGACTGCCTTCCGAATCTTGGAACTTTTTTCCCAATATTTTCTGAATCAATTCAGAAGCTCTGAATCAATTCGGAGGGGGTTTTTTGGTCTCACAATTCGATTCGGATTCAGTGATTCAGCCTCCAAATCAGACTGAATCTTCTCCGAATCGAATCGGTGACTGAAGCTTCGCACACCCATAATGGACATGATCCAACATGAAGTCAATGGAAAGGCTGTCATTGACATCAAGGAGCATTAGACCAGGTCCTGCATGGATACATTTGCTCAGCATCCACTTCTAGTTTTTCAGACTGTTTCAACAAATTTAGCAAAAAATGCTAGTATATTGTAGGGTGGATGGAAGGGGACACACCAGGCCCTGTACATCTTCAAGCTATAACACTGGGGTGCTATATGGTTTCCAGAAGTTTCTGGTCCAAACCACCAATCTCTCTCTTTTTACATGTATATGAATAACTCTTCCTGGTAAATCATTCAAATCTTGCCTTTTTCAGGAGTATTCTGAAATTAAAAGATTAACAGAAAAACTTTCAACAATAAATTTTTTCAAAATCCCCAACATACAGTATATGATAAATGTCAACCTCACAACAGAATAAGCATAACATTAATGAGAATAAAAGCATGCCTGGTAAATCATTTCTGTCTCCTTTCAAAACCATTAACTGCAAAATACATAAAAGTGAAATGCATAGAAGTGGCATGCAGCAAACAGTAAAACATAATGGAAGTTTAACTGTTAAAAGAATAAAAACTGTTAAATGAATAACAATGCTAGCTAAGGTGGCTATGATTTCATGCTTTTCCACTGTAAAACAAAGGAATCTGCCTACATTTCATAATTCCAGAGGGAAAGAGGGCCACATTTTCAGGATTATGCATTGAGAAAGTCACCCTCATTCTGGTACTCCTAATAGTAAAGAAAAGCTTCAGGATGCTGCTGTATGATGTTTGGGGAAACAGAACAAATCTACAACACTAACTCATGTGATGAATGAATGAGGAACATCTTGAAACCAAATTCATCCAGGAAGACAGGCAGACCAGAGACTAAACCCTGCTTGCTTACTTACATATCTAATCGCAGTGAAAAGAATAAGTAAGGGCCTATAGTGGTAAAGATATGCAAACATTCTGGGGAAAAGAATCTAGGAGAAGATCATCATCTGACCAGGACTGAGCTATTTACTTGCATTTTCATTGTTTACCCTAAGCCAGGGCAGTTCAACTTCTAAACAGCCAGGAGCTACATGGCCTGTGTGCTGCACTAACAGGAGCCATAGAGCACATGGACTGTACCGGGTGACCCATGAGCCCCTCAGGACACAGGCCATATGACATGTATGCACTTATGCTGTACTATGTGCCTGCCACACTGCCCAGCTCCCTGGGGCAGGAGCAGACAGTGTAAGCCAGAGGAGAGCAGAGGAGCCCAGAGACTTCAGCTGCTACTGCAGCCAGAGCAATAGGGGGAGAAGTAGCTGGACAGGAGCCTGGGGGAAGCAACTTAACCCCTCACAAGCTGTTGGGCTGCCAGCTGGACAGCTCTGCCCTAAGCTGTACTCTCACATCCACATAGATGAATGTGAAACTTCAGCTTTGCACATGCACTTTCTTTGTTGGTCTAATTTCCTTGTCACCAACTGCAGGCTTCATAATTGCTTTTAAAGTTCTGCATGCATTATGTAAAAATAATTCAGGTAGGAAATACACTTTGGGTGTGTCTACACGTGCATTAGATCTGGGAGCAGTTTACTCATGAGTAAACTAGTTGCGAATAAACACTCTGGGGCAGCTGTTTACATGTGTAGGGAACTAGGAGAAGATTTGCTGCTAATGGCAGCAAAATGCTCTGACTTCTTGGGCTGCCATGACCAGAGGGAGCTCTAGGATCCCCCTGGGTGCTAGCCCAGGACTGGGACATGGGTTCCTGTCCCTGGGGGGCTGCCTGCTGCTGGGGTGGGGACAATGTCCCTCTGTGCCAGCAGGGAGCTCCTAGCCCCTGCTTCTTGATCTGGGCAGGGGACTTGGAAAGAGATGCAGGGGAGGGGAAGGTCCCAGTCCCCTGCTCCGATCTGTTGGTGGGGCAGCTAGCAGCAAGCCCCTGGCTAGGTAGGGATTTCCCCAGAGCTTGGAGATGAGGATCTCCCAGCCCCCGCACCCCAGTTGCAATCTCAGAGTGGGGTACTTGGAACTCCCTGAGCAGGGGCAGGGGGACACAGTCCCCACCTGGGCTCTGGTGGTGGGCAGTGGGCAGCTCCTGGGGGCAGGGAGCAATCTCCCGTCCCCTGGTGACCACCTGACTAGGAGCAAATTTGCTACCAGTCAGGCAGCTACATGAGCATTACTATTCAGGTAGTAATCACAAGTATATTTGCTACTTGCATTTGCAGGTACTCACAATTAATGAGGTTCACTGTTCAGTAAGCATGTCCACTTGTAGAAGCACTTACTTATTGCATAGCAAACTATGCTGCATAGCATAGCATAGCATATGCTACTTCACAGTAAAGCATCTTGTGTAAACATACCCATACCCTGAACGGGATCTGGTTGGAACGTGTCGAATTCCAAACTTTTTCAATAACAAAGGGACATATGTATCAAATCTCCCCCTCATTTTCCTTATGGGTCTGCTATTTTTCTCTTTTGCATACATCTGGCCCCATTTCTGCTTTCCTTATTAATTGGAATCATCTCTTGTTGGTGTCTCCTTCATGCTGGTGTGCGCACAACAACTGGGAGGAGGTCAGATGTATGGCATGTACAGAAGGCATAGGAAATTTCATGTCCAATACCTCTTCGGCAGAGTGTTTTTATTTTGTCTGACCATAATGGAATAGTGGTCCTTCCCATTCTCCCCCATCACTTCAGATGGAGAGGCTCAGTAATGGATCTATAGATGTGCAATGGAACACACTTATATACATCCTTTTTTCTTGTGCAACAGGGACAAGATTTAGACCTAATGGACTTGTCCAGTGCTAGCAAATGAATCAGGGAGAGATGAAAACAGAACCTAGAAATTCTGAACCTTTGTCTTGTGCTCCAACAACTCAACAGATTCTCTAACCCTGACTGTCATTATTAGCGTTACTTTTTCTACTCTGTTACTTTTGGACTCCTACTTCCATTTAAGATTGCTTATGTCCCACCTCCCAAATGCATTCTAAGTTAGCAATTAATTAGTAACATTGTTCTTTATCCCCCCCCCCCCAAAAAACAAAAACAAAACACTTTTTTTTCCATCTCACATGCCAAACCTTGCTTTTGCCTAAGGAAAACAATCATTGGAGTCTCTAAAACAGAAAGAGAAAAAGCTATGGTTTGAAAAGCCATTTGGTTCCCTTTGTTTAACTACTGTAAGAAGTATATGGTTTATACCATCTGGAGTCTTAAAAGAAACTAGTGCATGTATTCTCCCCCCCTTCCTTCTGAAAAGTAAAGAATCTCACCACTACAACAAAATGCCTTCCTGTAATATGGGAACAGCATGTACGATAGTATGGATCACTCATATATCATGGCTTACTGAGACACATAGTGCACGTTTTCATAAGGATACTCCATAGTAACTTGATAATGGGGGCCTCCTTCCAGTTACTACTGGAGACGTAATCAGATAGAGCTTGAAAAGAGTATACTGTGTGACGTGTAGCATATATTCTATTAACTAGTGTAGGGTGACAGCATAATACAGTAAGAATTCTATAAAAGTTTGTGATTTTTAATACTTTCTGTTAGTAGGTTCAGTTTCCTGGAGACTTGGCTGGTTTTCTTGGAATACAGATTGTGACGTCTGAAACCTCCTTTGTTCTTTCTTTTTCTGAACCCCTCCCCCCCCAATAACTGTCTCTTTGCAAAATCTAATGAATTGCAGCAAGAATATGCCATATTTAAAATTAACCCTGGAACCCCAGAAATTTCTGATTATCAACACAAAGCAGAATGTTCGAAACTTCTAACTAGGGTCTCCTCTAATCCTTTTTTAATAACTGACTTAACTTATTCTACTGTATCAATCCATAGGTTGCTGACATACTCCAAGGGCACAACTGGAAAGAATTTTTACTGGGATACTTTAGAAGAATTTTGTAAGGGTTGTATTGTGTTATTGCCAGCTAGGTAAAAGTAAGTGTGCATGTGTGTGTGTATAAGCGTGTGTGTGCACATGCACACAGGGGATGCATGCGTCTGAGAGCAATTATTCTGGTTGCTCATATCCATATTAATTTCTTTAGTTACTTGTAAATCATCTGTTTGGTGTGACGAATGCAAATGCTGATGCTTATACAAACCTGGGGCATTTTGATTAAAGAAAGTCTACAGCGCCTACACATTTCTCAGCTGCTCAGATGTCTGCATTGGCGGGACATTCCAACACTCTTGAAAAGCGAGTCTGTCTCACGTAGTGTAATAGCCTCTGGAATGTTCCATTGTCACTGCTGGGGGAGGATGCAACTGTCTAATACATTTTTTAAAGACTAATAAAAAAAAACGTACCAGAACTGTTATTGCTGGAGTTGCCTGAAAACTTCCTCTCTTACTGGCATGCCTTCGTTTCCAGAGAGACTAAAATGCTTTCTTTTTGTTCCACATAAGCTACTCAAACTCTCCCTAACAGTATGAGAGACCTGGATATTGGGCTCATTAATATAATTCAATAGAGACCTTGTTAACTTTTCTAGCTAGATCCTGAATTTCTAGTTTTTCTTTGCCCTTCTTTGTAAACCAAGAGAGAATGATGAGTTAAAAGTGCTTCCTGGCAGCTGTATGAAGATTTACAGCACTGTGTAAACAATTCAGTGTACTATCCAGTAACTTGTCATGATGTGTCAATGAAATGCAGATTCTCTGGTGTTTGGATTCAGCTCAGGCAGTACATTCAGCCAAACTGCAAGGAAACGGAATCCAAAGTCAGACTCAGCCCACATGTTTCCAGGTTTGCCCATCCTGAGGCCCAAAGACATCACACTGGTGCAAAGATGGAAAACCACCAAGAAAATGCTAAGGGGCTGGTGATTCAGTAGGTCACTCTTCCATCCAAGTCAGAATTGACCCAGCACTGAGATAATGCATATGTGCTATTGACAGAGCCATTTTAATGGTAGTACCAAAAACAATGACCAGATCAGAATTTTAAGAATGCAACATCCCTTTTCATGAGCCTAGGGGCAACTGTCACAGATTCTGGGCCTATTATAACTAAATTCCCTCTTACCTTCCTGGGAGGTAAAATCACTAAAAGTTCCCAAACTACTGCATAGCTTGCACTTGCCATCATGATAACTAAGTCATATTTCAGAGGAGGTTGTATTTAGGTGGCTCATAAAATAAAGTGATCTCTGTATGCATGTTGGTCATCATGGTTTAAAAAGTTTTCGAGACTTACCGCAATTTATTTATACAGGCAGTCCTTGACTTACAACATTTTGAGTTACAATATTTCACACTTACAACATTTATAAATTGACACCCTGTTTCAACTTTCTGATGTTAGTTTCAACTTTACAATGCTTGATCTGATTCCATGCCACATCAGCAAACAAGTTCGCTGCATCGCTCATCTCCCTGGAGAACATCTGTCCAAACTTCCTTGGGCACTCTCTTTAAGAAAGCAGACAAGACTCCAGAAAAACCTGCAGCCAAGACACCTGAGAAGACTCCAGCCAACAACTCTCCAAAAAGTCCGACCAAGAGCCCTTCAAAAAGTCCAGGAAAGTCTCCTCAAAGAAGTCCTTCCAAATCAATATGATTGCTATTTACAATATAAATACATTAATGTAGCTATTTTACTCATCTATAATTGACTGAGTATAAAATTCTGAGTTATTTCTGGTGCAAATAGGGTATCAGGCCTTGCTTCAGGAACCAACCCCCCATTTATATCATTGTTTACTATGGGAAAATCAGTTCCGAGTTACAACGTTTCAACTTAAGACGCAGTTTTCGGGAACCAATTTTGTCCTAAGTCTGAGGACTGCCTGTATAGACATTTTTGCATCTCAGTACTTTGGTCATTGGCTTTTGGCAAAGGAACCTTGTTTTGTTCTATGTGCAAACTGCCCCTTCCACAAACAAATTACTAAATGAAGCTAAGGTAGTGACTAAATAATAATAATAGGAGATAATCATTTATTTATTACAAGAAAGTATGGAAGAATGACTTTATTAAATATAAAATAATTTTTGCAGACAAAGTTTGATGAAGAACTTCCACATCTTTCATGAACTATTCCAAGCCTATTTTATAAATATTTCAATCAAAATGACCTCAATTGTTGTTAAATTATTAAATTACTGAATTGTTTACTGAAATGTGAATAGTAAAAGAAAGATTGTGAAATTTCAATTAAAATTGGCAAAAATAGCCAGTTTAGCAGAAATGGCAGAAATAGCTTAATTTTGAATCTTGCAAATTTTGATATTTTCATTGGTTCTTTTGAAAGCAAAACATACCAAAATTCTCTATTAAAAACAGAGGCCATAAAGCAGGGGTTTTCAGCCTTTTTTGGTCAGGATACCCCCAGCGGCCAAGTGGGAAGGGGGAGGAGGGGAAGAGAGAGACACCAGAAGTGCCAGCAGCTTCTCCATGCTGCTGCTGCTGCATACCCCATGGGACTTTCCAAAGCACCCTCAGGGGTATACATACCCGGGGTTAAAATCCTCTGCCCTAAAGGTTTCTTTCATCAATCACCACAAATCTTTTCATCTTCGTTTCTCTTCCATGGTTTTTAGGCAAATGAAGATACTGTATAAGGAAATGAAAATATATCACTGGTGGTTTTCCAATGGCTTTCTAATTTATTAGTTTCTGGAACTGTACCTTGACTTCTTTAGGAATATATATTCCCAAGTATCACTTGTCTTGATAGTAGCATATCATAATCTTCAGAGTACTCTTAAAATTATGAATAATGCTTTAAAATACAAGTTAGTGACTTGCCAAGATCTTTATAAACACATCTTAGTAATTTACTAGCTATAAAATGGATTTTAACAGTTTTACAGAAATTATGAAATCCTGTTGTATTAATAATAAGACATTTCAAAAGCATCCTAAATAATGTGCATGCTAAGAATACAGTTCTCTACTGAATGTAATAAAATGCCTGTTAGAAACTATAGGAAAAGTTGTTAATTTCTATAAAATTCTGTAGGATTATTCCATAGGGTACTATAATGTAAGCTTGATTTCCCCAGAAGATACAAGGTGTTGAGCTTAGAGCATCAGAGAGATCATGAATTCCACTCATGAACATTTGCTGTTTTCTGCCTTGGGAACTAACCCTGAAGTTCTTTGCTTTAAAATCAAACCCAGACCTAGGGATGTGTTTCTTAGGAGAGTCATTCCCAACGACTATTGTATACTCACTGTGGTATTGTGGGGTGTCCTTTACATGATCATCTCATTGAAATGAGGAGTCAGATGAGCAGAACTGTTACAGGAGTGCATCACACCTGCAGCATTTAACCCAGCCTTAGTGGTATACAGGGCAGCAATATACCTAAGTACTTCCTGCCAAGGGAGAGAAAGCAAGGAGTCAACAACCTTTCTGAAAACCTCACTGCTCAAAAAGTCACCCTCTGCTCTGCCCATTGTTAGCATTCTTTCCTTTCCTATGGTCACTCTGGTGCCCACAGGCGTGCTCAAGAGAACCTGTGCTTGCCACCTCCAGAAGCATAGCTAAAAAGATCTACCCTGAGCCTAAGTAGCCCCCAGGGCTAAAGTGGTTAAAACATGTCAGCATCTATAGCCAACAGCACACAAAGCAATGATGTGGCCTCATCACAGCTGGCCACCAATGATTCCCCAGCCTAATCAGTTAGGTGCTCGTGTAGCACTGTGTCAACTAGAGATGTAGAGGGATGCTGGAACTCATGTTGTGAGATATACTAGCCACTCTACCACAATACCCCCTAGAAAAGCAGTGATAAATGCAGTGACTCTATTCCAGGACCTCATAGCAATGAAAGAAAAGTCAGTCTCCAAAAGATAATTTGCAAAAGGATCACACATTAGTGTGGTGCTGCTGAATACTTGGCACACCTTCCTGAAGAGGCAATTAATAAATATGTCATAGTTAAACTGACCTGGCAATAAAAATAACAAACCAGAGGTGGACACAGAAATAGGAATGCTGGTGGGCTTGAGCCCCAGTGCTACACCTCCGTCTATAGGATAAAGCAGCAGCTGCTAGTCAGAGCACTTATTTATCACTGGAAAGGGCTCTGATAGCATGGTGAGCAGCATGGCCTAAGAATAATATGACAGAAGAAAAGATCGGGCAACATTTTAAAATGCCATAGCCAGTGGTTTGGTCCACAGTATAAGCTCTTCATCCTGAAAATATCAGAGGGAAGTAGGATTGCTGACAACCTGTATATTTGCAATATATTTGATAAAAAGACCCTTTTAGTGGGTACCTGGGGATGTGGATCTAGCAAGAACAAGCAGGATATTTGTAGATGTTGGGAGCTAACATGTTTCTCAGTTACATGGCTCTCCCTATGTAGAGACAAACTAACTTAGTCCAAGTAAAATAAAAATAAAGTGCTGTGTGGAAGTCTCTCCTGCCTGTAGCAAGCAAAATTTACTTTCTGGCTATGAGGAGTTGGGATGGAAGCGATACACCACTCCTCTGCTTCTCACTACAGCAAGAACACTGTTAATGGTTAAGCTCTCTGCTGCTGTAAACAGGTATTGATATGTTAATTTAGGTGCAGTTTTACGTAATGGCATACGTCCCTGGTTTCTGCTTCAGATTCAGGTGCACAAGGACCTGACGGCATGCTCCTCATACACTACTCCCACTGCCTTCAATGGGGCTTGTGCCTGTGGAAGGGATACAGGATCAAGCTCCCAAATGTCTGTGTGTAGTCTTACTGTAAACACTGTTTATTTGCTTTGTGAATGCCTAAGCCCATTCTGCAAGGATCATAGGAAACTAGAGCTGGAAAAGAACTTATTAGATCATCTAGTCTAGCCTCCTGCTCAAGGCAGAAACAAATCATCCCAGCCAAGTATCTGTATAACCTTCTCTTGAAAATTTCTAAGGATGGAGATTTCACAACTTTTCAAGGTAGCCTCTTCCAATGCTTGACCACCCTTATAGTCAGAAAGTTCTTCATACTCTCCAACTTAAATTTCCTGTCCTGAAACTTGAGGCC
This sequence comes from Crocodylus porosus, assembly GCF_001723895.1. Taxonomy (NCBI): domain Eukaryota; kingdom Metazoa; phylum Chordata; order Crocodylia; family Crocodylidae; genus Crocodylus; species Crocodylus porosus. The sequence continues at coordinate 36,510,473 of NW_017728912.1, forward strand.
ACTGTTCCTAGTCCTGTCACCTGCAGTCATGGAAAAAGCCCATCTCTGTCCTCTTTGTTAAATCGCCCTTCAGATATCTGAAGACTTTTATCAAATCTCCCTTCAGTCTTCTCTTCTCCAGGCTAAATGACCCTAGTTCTTTCAATATTTCCTCATAAGTCTTGTCTCCAAGGCCCCTGATCATTTTTATTGCTTTGTGCTGGATTCTTCCCAAACGTCCTTTTGAAGTGTGGAGCCTGGATATAAGGATGTAAGAGAGGGGGCAAGTTATTAGCATTACCTGGGAAGTAATTGCATCACACACCCAGTGTAGAGTTCTATTTCACTTAATACGTTTTGGCTGTTTGCAGTCATTAAAAAAAAAAGTGCTTTACCACAAACAGCGGTATATTACTTTGACCCAGCTCCACAGCATCTGCATACATTGGGCACTTCAGCGGGGCTTTTTGGCATTTTTAGCTGATTCAACCAGCTATTAGTTAAAGCCCCACTAAAGCATCTATACAGACTGCAGGTGAGCCAGGTCCAACTGAGGTGCTACCTCTTCTGGGCATGTGCTGAGCTCAGCAGGAGAGCTCATCAAGTTTAAAGTAAAGCACTGCCTTTTTTTTTAATGTCTGCAAGCAGCCCCAATGCCAGTTTCTTATTCATGTAAGTGGCATTTTGAACCCTTCTATGTAGGCTGTGATTCTGTTACCTATATGGTATGCATGCATATGTGTCAGTACAACTTCTGCACATGTTCAGGAAACTACATTCCATCTGAGCAGGTAAGCAGCTACATATGTACGGATGCTGGGTGTGTGAAAACAATCAAAATCTGCCTAGGAAAAATCCATAAGCAGTGCCATGGGGTGGAGGAGGGCCCTCCTAAGTTTTGGACCCAATAGCTGAGGGGTTAGAGAACTTGCTAAGAAAACAAGAGACCTGGCCAGGTTCCAGGCCTCCTTCACATAGAGGATTTGACCTTGCAGGTTTCTAACTTCCCAGTACAGTGCTCAACCACCAGGCTTCAATTCGGGCATTAGCCAGTCCTTTCCTTTTAAAGCTGGCTTCCTAGGCGGCCAGCAGGCAGATATATGAGATAAGAGGATGAGAACAAGCTAGAGGGTGTTGCAGCAGGAACTGAACTAATGTAGCTGATGTTAACATAGAGTGTAATAATAATGAAATGTAACCATGTTAGTCTTGTCCTGTAAGCAACTTGAATATCCTTCTGCTTGACATAAAGGCTATGCAGAGTTTGTTCACTTATGTACAAATGTGTGTACAAAGGTGAATGGTGAGAGAATGGCATAGAGATGGGAGACGAAGATTTAAATGTTTATGGAAGTTTGCCATTTGGGGGAGTAAAGCAAAACAGAATTCTGTCCTTAGGACATAAATTGCAAGAGTTCCAGGGGAGATTTGGAGCACAATACTCACGGAGGTAATCAGGAATCACATAGCGAAGACTCCAGCCCTCAAATCTTTGAACGCTGGGGTGATTCTTTGACCCACTGCTAAAATGTATGGATATAGTTCTATCCACAGAATCAGATTAATTCCCACCCCAAATCACCTCTGATTTGGAGGCAGGCCCCTTGCAAGTCTGCAAGCAACATGTATTTCTGAGCACTATGCATGGTGCCACCTGGGCTGGCCCTGCTTTAGCTTTATTATGAAAATATCATCATCACCATCATATTTTCCAGCTTTGCTGTTGCTGATCCTTAGAGCAGCTGACTTTCCACATAAAAAAAATGACACTTATGCTTTTTAGGTTGCCAGTCCTTGCAAATCTTACAACTGAGTACATGAAAGTGTTTAAATGATGTATGGTCATGCGTTCAAATCTTAGGATACGAGAGCCATATTTTGCTCTAAGTTTTTAACTGTTGTGTCTCACATAGGTGTTAGAGCAAGAAAGATGTTTTCATACACTTCAAAACAATTTGCTTCAAAAGAATTTGCATGAAAAATCTCAAGGTTGGCAAGGCAATTTACTCTTCAGAAAATGATACAAAGGCAACTTCTTGAATATACTAGGTGAATCAGCACATGGGAACAAATAGTAACCCAGGAAAAACATATGTCAGGTTCTAAAGGAGCGTGCTCATGCTGTATAAAACACTGGATTTCTCTCTTTCCATTCACCTCCAATGTTTACTTCTGCAGCAGCCCTCATAACTTGCATTACATGCTCAAAGTCACAGACACTGCTCACAGGTAACAGTAAAAAAATGGTAATTGGTGAACTGCTTGCAAAATTCCCTATTAGGTCCACATACCAGAGCAACTCCAATTATTCAGCCTTTCTCCCCCTCCCATTGACATGAACAAAAGCTCCTCAGGGAAGAGCCTTTCAGACCCGCTTGGCAAGGGGAGGGAGATGCTGTCCAGAACTATCAGGAAAGCAAAGTTCCAATTTCATTCCAAAAACCTGGAAGCACAGCCTTGCTGAAAAGCAGAATCCATGGATGCTCACAACTTCCAACAGCCCTCTTGTCCAGAAGGAGGAGGGGAGAGATTGCCTGTGTGCCGTGATTCCACGGAGGTTTCTCAGACTATTAGAATTTGTCCCATCACATCCCGGTGTGGAGCCAAGGCCAAGCCAGGTTGACATCAGTGGTCTGGGCACATGATGAGGCAAAATAATACATTAGGAGGGCCAAAAAGAAGATCTTTATCCAGCCTCTTGCTCTGACCCCAAGCCAACAAAGTACAGTGCAGTGAATTCAGTAAGACTACTCATGTGCTCATAATTAAACACGATGGAGTGCTTTGCTGGACTGCAACCTTACAGCATTATATGAAAACTTACAGTGACTATTTAAAAACAACCCCCAGAAGGTCTGCTTTTATGCAACTCCACCCTATTGGCTTGCTTACAGTAGAAATAGTCAGGTCCTAGAGTCCTGATGTGCTTTTAAAATAGATACAGCCATTAAGCCTAGTCATATTGACCAGGCAAACATTCTTAAGAGTCTATTTTAAGAAACCAGTTTAAAATAATGCCACCAGCATAGTTAAACTGCTCCCACTGTAGCCTGTCTGAAGATGTTAGAGATCATCAAACCCAGTCTTTACCTAGGAAACAGTAGTGTTATGGTTGGTCACGTATGATAATAGCTGAGAGAACAAATGATTTGTCACACTATTGCCCAGCAGCACAGAGCAGCATACAGAAACCAAACAGTGAAGATCAAAATGAATGCTAAGCTAAATTATTGCTAGAGCTTTAAAAAAATCCACATCAACCAATGGCCAATTTTGATTATTTTAGTCATAGAAGAAAACATGGATTTGGGGGTTTTTAATCAAAGAATTTTGGACTTTTAAACAGAGAAAACCAGGATCCCTGCTAATACCTAACCTAAACTTGCTGCAACTTGAGACCATTTCTCCTTGTTCTGTCATCTGCCACCACTGAGAACAGTCCAGCTCCATCCGCTTTTGGACCTCTGTTCATGTATGTTGAAGGCTGCCGTTAAATCCCCTCTCAGTCTTCTATTCTCCAGATTAAATAAACTCAGTTTTATCAGTCTCTCCTCAGAAGTTGTGCGCCCCAGCCCCCTCACCATTTTTGTTGTCCTCTGCTGGACTCTCTCCCATTTGTCTAAATTCTTTCTATAGTGGAGGTCCCAAAACTGGACACAGCACTCCAGATATGGCCTCACCAGTGCTGAACAGAGGGAAATAATCATTTCCCTTGATCTGCTGGTAACACTCCTAATTAATGCAGCCCAGTATGCTATTAGACTTGGCAGAAAGGGCAGAATGTTAGCTCATATTTAGTTTCTTGTCCACTGTAATCCCCAGGTCCTTTTATGCATAGCTGTTGCTTAGCCCGTCAGTTCCCAGGCCGTAGCAGTGCATGGGATTATTCAGTCCTAAGTGCAGAACTTTGCAGTTGTCCGTATTGAACTTTGTGAGATTTATTTTGGTTCACTACTCCAATTTTTGAGGTCTCTCTGAATCCTAGCCCTATCCTCCAGCAGATTTACTATTTCACCCAGCTTGGAGTTATCTGCAAACTTGCTGAGGGTGCACTCCATCACATCTTTCAGGTTATTGATGAAGATACCGAACAAAACCAGCCCCAAGACCTACTCCTGGGGCACTCCACTTGATACTGGATACCAACTAAACATTAAGCCATTGATTACTACCCTTTGGCCAGGTCCAGATGAGCAGAGGTGTGTACTTGCAATGGCACAAGTTGCCTCAGGCCATACCTCCACATGTGTACTTTGTTGTGGGACAAATATTCCCACAACAGGAAAACTGCCATTGCCCAGCTCCTCAGCTAGGGAGAGCTAGAGGTTGAGGCCAGCACCAGGTAAGGCTTCTGGCCCCAGCAGTCTTATCAAGTGTCCTAGTGGCATGCTGGAGTAGCAGAGTCAGCACAGAGGCTCTGGACAGCCCGGCCTTGCTATATGACGGCGCATAATTTTTTGCGTGAGTTGCAGTGCTTTTTCTTCTGGCTTTTTTTTTTTTTTTTTGCTACTGGGAAATCCTGTTAGCAAATTTTGCCTCCATGCTGCAAACTTGTAGCACAACACACATTTTAACATTCAGCATGCGTGGTTTGTGGCACAACAAACTGGATGCTCCTGCTCATCTAGACACGGCTTTTAAACCCAATGAGCCAGCCCATTTTCTATCCATCTTACAGTCCATTCATCTAACCTGGACTTCCTTAGCTTGCCTGCAGGAACGCTGTGGGACATGGTATCAAAAGCCTTGCTAAAGTCAAGGTATATCATGTCCACTGCTCTCCCTGCATCCACAGAACCAGTCATCTCATCATAGAAGGCAATCAGGTTGGTCAGGCATGACTTGCCCTAGGTGAATCCATGCTGACTGTTCCTGATCACATTCTTCTTTTCAAAATGCTTAGAAATGGATTCTATTTTTGACAACCTGCTTCATGATTTTTCCAGAAACTGAGCTGAGGCTGACAGGTCTGTAGTTCCCCGAATCCTCCTTCTTTCCTTTCTTAAAGATGGGCACTATCTCTGTCCCTTTCCAATCACCCAGGACCTCTCCCATTTGCCATGAGTTTCCAAAGATAACAGCCAATGGCTCTGCAATCACACCACCTAACTCCCTCAGAATCATTGGTGCATTTCATCCGCCCCCATGGATTTGTACACATTCAGCTTTTCTAAATAGTCACTAACCAGTTCTTTCACCACTGTTGGTTGCTCACCTCCTCCCTAAACTGTGCTGCCAGGACCAGTAGTCTGGGAGAGATAACCTTGCCTGTGAAGACCGAGGTAAAAAAGGTATTGAGCAATTCAGCCTATTCTGCAGCACCTGTCACTGCGTTGCCTCCCCCATTCATTAAGGGACCCACACTTTCCCATATCTTCCTCTTGTTGCTGACATGTTGAGATACTTCTTGCGACCTTTCAGATCCTTTACTAGCTGCAACTCCAGTTGCACTTTAGCCTTCCTGATTTCATTCCTGTATGCCCAAGCAATACTCTTATACACCTCCCTAGTTGTCTGACCATGTTTCCAATTCTTGTAAGCTTCTTTCTGTGTTATAGCTCACTAAAGAGTTTCCTGCTAAGCCAAACTGCTCTTCTGCCATACTTGTTAGTCTTTCTGCACATCAGGTGGTTCATTCCTGTGCCCTCAGTGAGGTATCTTTAAGTACAGCCAGCTCTCCTGGACTCCTTTCCCCCTCAGACTGGCCTCCCAGGGGATCCTTCCCAGGAGTTTCCTGAGCAAATCAAAGTCTGCTTTTCTGAAGTCCAGGGTCCTTACTCTGCTGCTCTCCTCCTTACCTTTCCTCAGGATCCTGAACTCAATCATCTCATGGTCACTGCTGCCCAAGTTGTCATCCACTGCTACATTCTCACCAATTTGTCCCTGTTTGCTGTGGGCTGTGCTTCTCTCCCAGCAGAGGAGTGGGGGCAGGATGGGAGGGAGGAGTGCACCCTTCAGGCTCACAGTTATTTTGAACTGTGTTACAGCTGCTGCCCAGTAAAACTAGTTCTGACGTTGCAGCTAGATTGAGAACTGAGCTCTACCTCTCAAGCTGGAGGCCAACATTCAGCTATGCTGAGCCCATTCTGTGGTAGTTAAAATTGTTTTTTCCCTGAACAAGGTGTGTGTATTATTTGAAGGGATATGCGATGCAAGTAAATATGGTATTTTGTAGTCGGATGATAATGGTCATAGTGAAAATAGGATCCAGTTAGACCATCAAATCAAAATCTGGCAAGGCTTCTTGTAGCCTTGGTGGAGCAACAATGCTTTTGCATGCTGTATGTATGCAACATTTACCCTTTCCCAGCATGTAAGTGTATGCTTTGTCTCCCTGTCTCCCACAGCTCCTCCAGCTGTGCTTGCCTGTCCCCATGTGGGGGGGGAGCCACAGAAGAAGCCCCCATGGCTGCCCTGCCCAGCCCCACCCCACCCACACCCAGCCCCAGCCTAGTCCCAGCACTTTAAAAAAAAAAAAAGAAAAGCCCCACACTCACCAGCTCTAGCAGCAGTAATTGGGAGCCTCTGAGGGCTCATGGCAGATCCCCCCCTGCCACGGCCTGGGAGCTGGGGCTTCTTCCACAGCTCCTCTGGCTGTGCCTGCCTTTGCTCCAGTGGAGGGAGCCATGGAGGCTATGCCCTGCTGCCACTTGCCCAACTGACACGGGAGGTGGGGGAGAGAGTGTGGTGCAGGCACAGCTCACTCCAGGTGGCAGGAAGGCATAGCCCCTATTCCCAGTGCTGCTGCAACCCCCTTTCCAAGTAACATGTCCCCCTCCCCACAAGCTGGGAAGCTTGTCCCAACCCCAGTCCTAATCTCTCCCTCCCCCATGCCTCTTCCCTCCCCCAGCTCCAACAGGCTTACCAGCTGAAGGCAGCTGTCAGCTGCCCGTTTAGTCTATGTCCGAATCTCTGAATCAGCTAAATCTTTTCCAGAGCTTTTCTAAATCAATTCAGATGGTCCGAATCAATTCAGAGCTTTTAACTGGTCACCCAATTCAGTTTGGATTCAGAGATTCAGCGCTCCAAATTGAATCAGTTACCAAAGCTTCACACAGCCCTAATGTGCAAGTAATGAGAAAGCAGTGGATACAGAGTCCTGCCATAAAATTTACCAGCTGGGTGACTGAATGCATTACTGTCTGCATTCATCTCCCAATAGAAATATATTATGGAATTTACAGTGTCTAATGGGACACAAGCTTGCAATAGAATGAAAAGGAAAGTGTGTGACAAACAAGTGGACCATGTATCTGTGTAGCTATGGAGCTTTGGCTTGTTTCAAAGTCTACTGAAGTTAACAGAATTCCCTCCACCAGTAAGCTCTGTAATAAATTAAAACATATCAGAAGGAAAAGGTGGAAGAGCTCTTATTTGGCAGAGGAAAGCAGAAAGGCCAGTAGAGACTGGAAGTATGAGTGGAGAGGTAAAACTGGGTAAATATTTGTTCACAATTAACTGGCAGACAGAAGATAAATGTCAAAATCTGATTCAAAAGTAGATATGCAATAGTGAAGGCTGAGTTGTCACTGCCTAGTCATATGCCTTCAGTCATTCAGCTTGCTTTGGAAATAAGGTTTAGGATGACGTATGTCATTTCAAGAAGCTCCTTTTCAGGTACTTGTTTGTAGCAGCATTACTGCTAAACTAAAGCACAGCTCAGGTCTGTGATACAGATTGCCATATGACAGGCCACATCATCTCAACAGCCCAAGTAGGTTTCCAGGATGTGGACAGCCAGATTTTTCCCTTACATCTTTGATCTAATTTAGACAAATGAAACCCTGCTTGTTAAGTGTTACAAGGTTTAGGATATGGTTGTCACTGACAGCTCCTTCTTTTGATCTGAAGACCTGCGGTAAGTTTGAAGTGAGTGTTGTCAAGTCTACTCATTAACTTTCATGCTTCTGTTACCAGCATGTTCATCAGTGAATCTTAAAATCCATGACATTTGGGCTTGTCTAACTCAGCATTACATTGGGCTAAATAAGGTACCAACCACTGTTTTTTAAATTACACAGATGGAAGGTCCTAGGGCTGGCAAAGGCATTATAAGAAAGAAATCATAATTGGGCACAGCTAATTCTGTTTGCTTATCTACACCCTACCACACATAGACAGGCCCACTATTAATCCAGAACAGAAGGTTGTGATCAGCTCATTTAAATGTTTAAAATGGGATACTGCATAATAGCTTTATAACATATACTTAATACAAAAAAGCGTTTGGTCACAGCTGTTGCTGAGGCTAGGCTGGAAAAAAGCCAGAGAAACAGGAGGAAGTGAGTGTATAAGAATATTAGGAGAGATCAAGGGTTTGTGCCTGTATGGAAATCCCAGCACTACAGCATGAGATAATCAGTCACAATTACCCAGGACTCCTCTGGCTCTATGGAATGTATTTGTTCAGGAAAAAAATGGATAGAATCATTATAGACTGGCAAAGGGCTATCCAAAAGGATTACTTATTTTCATAACAGCAGGTGCTTACATTAACCTAAATGAACCAGAAGCTGGGTGCACCCCTGAAAGTTTACATCATGTTGTAGAGGAGACAGGAGATTATTACAGACTACCAAAAACTCAGGGGAGTGTAATATTACACTCCCCATCTGTACAAATTTCTGTCATGCATAATACACAGGAGGATTGGGGTCAATCTTGTTACGCATAATGGGACTTTATTCATTAAAGATGAAAAGATTCGGGTCCAAATACTATAAGAGAGGATCAACTCAGCTGTGGTTTAGGCAAGTTTATAGGAATTGTACAAGACTAAAGTGGACTGCTAAGACAAATTGGTTAGCAAATTTTAGGAAGCTGCTGGAACATTATAGGTTTTCCCCTGCTATCTGACTGAATTTTGCAAAATATAAAAGTTCCATAAAAAGAAGAGCAACTGCCATTACACTAGCTGGTATAAAAATTATAATGGCTATCAATAATTATTATTCAAGGCACCAGCTGGGATCAGAAAGAAATCCCCTAAGCTCCCAACCCCTCCATGGATACACTGTTACACAGTTAAGTACATTATGGAGGATTGACAACTTCCTATAAATAATCAGGCATTGGCTTCTGCTAGAAACAGTATACTAGGCCAGATGGGCTACTATTTGTTCTAGTATGGCTACACTTTATGTTCTAATAACTGTAACCTTGTACAATATAAACCAGCTTAAGTTTTGAATTGTTACTGTTTGATGGTGCATCTGAATATTTTTTTTGTTTATCTGAATCATTATTAAAGCTTCAACCACTGTAATGCAAAAGGGAACATTGTTATTTATGGCTTGTGGGATATCTTCAGGAAAGGGTGAAGTGTACTCCCCTCCAACTCTCACTGGCCAAAGCGGGAAACACCCTTTGTCTCATTTACCCACAACAGAGAAGTAAAACATGTCTAAGCCATAGAAGATGCAGCCTTGGTCTGAAGCCTTAAAAAATTTTCTGGATAAAAAATCATAATGAAGTTGCAGCCATTGTGCTCCAGATGGAGAGTCTGGATCACCTACCGGATACAGGTTGTCTTTCTGAGACAAGATGCTCGTGCTAAGGAATGTAAAGGTCACTCAGGCTGATGAGAGTATGTATCCAAGCTCCTGAGAGTAACTATCCAGGATGTGTTAATTTATTTTGGCAAGGTTTTGATGAAGAAAAACACAATAAAAACATTGCAAAGAACTTTTCCAAATGCTTCTTTGAAACAATTTGTACACAGCCAAGAAATGTTGGTTTCACACCAGACTCCTATGCCAATCTTTTTCTTTTTTTAAAGATTTTATCAGTACCCATAAATTTAGGGCCTTTATAGGCCAGGGTAGTGTTCTTTTGCTAATAACTTACAGTCTGCAGCTCTACAGTGTTTCTTTTTTATTGGTTTTTCATTATTATAGTTTTTGGTTTAAGATCCTCAGACCTTGGGTAACTTAACTGTCAAGAAGGCCTGATGTGGATGTAATGTTATTAATGGTTCAACTGATGGCTCTGAGCAGGGACTGTAAAGAGCATATATAACCTAGTCACATCTATAGAAAAGAGGTAAGATGATGGCCTGATGACAGTTTATCTGCAATGAATCTAAAAGCAAGGGTAGAAATTGGGGGTAGAGTAGTGAACACCTTAAGGTGTCCTTCCATCATTTTCAGAATGCTTATACTGGTTCTAATTAAACTGCACATAGACAGGAGAGTTCTCTAGCAAAGGGATAATCTTTCAAGCCAGTCACTTACTGAGTGATTCTTTTATAAAAATGCACTCTACAAGTTAACACCAATAACCACCAATTTCTAGCATGTATTGTGAATTATAGACAAAGGATAAATTGTATTTAGGACACTTAAAAAAACATTTTGTTTTTCCCACTTCATATTATCTTGTTTTACATACTTAACTCTATCTTGGACATTGAATTCCAATAAATTTACAGAGGGATAAACTCTGTTTATTAAATTAATTAAGCTGTGGCAATACACCTTTGGGTGCCTGCCACTTTAATGGCTGGAGCAGGCAGCCAGCAGGTGCCTGGTTAAGACAGCCATTTTCAAACGGCCGCCTAATTTTCACGACAAGAGACATGCTTGGATGGGATGGGCTCCACTCCTAAAGGTAAGCGTGTGTTTTCTTCTAGATTAGTGGACCTCCTCCGGTGGGCTTTAAACTAGGCTCATTGGGGGAAGGGGAAGACGAGGGTGGAGGAATCATTGGACTGCCAGACCAAGCAACACCCACAAGTACAGCCCAGCCTAGACCAATGAGAAAAACATATACACAGGTAAGCGACAGGGGCCAGAGTAATGCTGAAAGTAGGGGGCCAGTACACACATCCAAAGGAGGCCTCAAATGCCTCTATACAAACGCTTGTAGTATGGGAAACAAGCAGGAGGAATTCACCCTCCTGCTAGCTGACACCAACCCGGATATAGTGGGGATCACTGAAACGTGGTGGGACCCAACCCATGACTGGGCGGTGAATGTCAAGGGCTATACGCTGTACAGGAGGGACAGGATAGGAAGGAAAGGTGGGGGTGTGGCACTCTACATTAAGGAGGAATACCCATCCTCATCAATTAACAAAGAATCAGAGGAAGGGCACTCTGAAGTGC
>NW_017728912.1:36521656-36523797 GCF_001723895.1 Crocodylus porosus
CCAAGGGGAAGAGCTCGACCAGGAATTCTTAGGTCAGCTCACAGAGGTAGTGAAGTCAAAGGATGTGGTAGTTATGGGGGACCTGAACTTCCCGGACATCTGCTGGGAAGAGCAGTCAGCCAGATCTGACCGCTCACATAGGTTCTTAGCCAGAATGCAGGACCTCCATTTAACTCAGGAGGTGCATAGCCCCACCAGGGGAGACGCCTTGTTGCACCTGGTACTGGCCACGGGAGGTGACCCAGTGAGGGGGCTGTGGGTGCTTGACCACCTGGGCAACCGTGATCATCGCCTGCTGGAATTCACCATCCAGCGCAAGGTGACAAAGACCTGCAGCAAGGCAGCAGCCCTAGATATCAGGAAGGCAGACTTCAATGAGCTAAGGAGAATAGTCAGGGAAGCACTGAGCTTCCAGAGGGGAGGGGAGCCAGGTGTCCAAGAAGAGTGGTCGCTCCCTAAGGAGGCGATCCTCCAAGCCCAAAGGGAGGTAATCCCAACATGGATCAAAGCGAGCAGGAGGGCACACAAGCCCCCATGGCTCACCAAAAGGATCCGGGAATGTCTCCTAGCAAAAAGGGAGGCGTACACCCAATGGAAAGGAGGGGCCATCACCAGGGATGACTATACTGCAGTTGCTCGGGGATGTAGGGGGGCAGTCAGGAAGGCTAAGGCAGAAATGGAACTGGGACTACCTTCCCAGATTAAGGACAATGTCCTGGAGACCGGGGTGACACAGGAAACTCACCTGCGGCAAGGGATGACGTGCCCGTGGAACCCGTGTGGCTCGTGAACCAGCTCTTCATAGAGCTGCAGCTGGCCGGTGACATCAGCTCCAGATGCCGGCCAGCGAAGGTAAAAATGGCAGTGGCTACAGCGGAAGGGGCGGATGGCCCCAGAGTGGGAGATCCGTCAACGGCGGAAGAGGAGGATGAGGCCCCGCGATGTCCGGAGAAGAATGGGGAGCCGGGACAAGGACAGCCAGAGAGAGGGAGCCTGCAGCAGCCCCCAGGAGCTGGCGGCAGATGGGAAGTGCCTGAACGGAACAGCGGCAAGGAGAAGCCATCGCAGAGGACTCGCCAGAACCAGGTGAACACCAGGCGTGGAAAGAGAACAAGGATCCCGAAGGAGGATCTTGATCGGGGTGGGGTCACCGCCGGGACCACTGGCACCAGAGTCTATTGGAACTAAGGTCCTAGAGATAGGGGGTCTGGAGTCAATTCTGTACCCATAGGGGCTCAACCCATTAGGTATAAGGGATAGGGATAAGGGAAGGCGGCGGACGGGCAAGATGAGCCACGTGCCTCCTCAGGGTCAGCTCCAGAAGGTGGCTTGAGGCCGGGGTGCAAGGGGTGGTTGGAGCCCTGTGTACATCCGCCGGGTTGGACCTGGGCAGCGAGGGACCCACTAGGTGACCCCCGCATTGACGGTACACCAAGACGTGGCAGGCAAGAGTGGGGGCGGCGACACGGTGAAAGAACACCCGCATTGCCCTCAAGGGTCCTGGGGGCGGGGCGACACCAGAAAGGCGGTACCCTCAGGAGTGAATAAAGCCCGGCGGGCACAGTCAATAAGAAGTCCTTTTTTAAATACATAGGGGGTAAAAAGAAGGTTCCGGGTAATGTGAGGCCCCTGCAGGACACGCTAGAAAATTTGGTTGTCACACCAGACGACAAGCCAACATATTTAACAATTTCTTTAGCCTCCATTTTCCTAAGCAGGGACCAGAACAGTCCGCCCCCCTGCTGGGCCCCCCTCAGGCCCCAGGGGAGGCACACCTAGGCCAAGGGTTAGTGAGGAACTAGTTAGGGAACTTCTGGAGCGACTGGATGTATTCAAGTCAGCTGGTCCAGATAATCTCCACCCTAGAGTACTAAGGGAATTGGCTGAGGTCATTGCAGGACCCCTTGCACGGCTTTACGAGCACTCATGGTGGTCTGGTGTGGTGCCAGAGGACTGGAAGAGGGCCAATGTGGTTCCCATCTTTAAAAAGGGGAAGAAGGAGGACCCGGGAAACTATAGGCCAGTTAGTCTTACCTCGATCCTGGGCAAGCTTTTTGAGAAAATTATTCTGGCACATATCCACGAGGGGCCAGCAGGGGACTGCATGCTTAGGGGTAACCAACACGGGTTCATCAGTGGCA
>NW_017728912.1:36523897-36548870 GCF_001723895.1 Crocodylus porosus
GTGCTGGCTCCTACCCTGGGGGTCTTTAAGAGGAGGCTAGATGTACACCTTGCTGGGGTCATTTGACCCCAGTACTCTTTCCTGCCATGGTAGGGGGTCAGACTAGATGATCTACTCAGGTCCCTTCTGACCCTAGAAACTATGAAACAAAGGCAAGCCAGGCAGAGGCAGCAGTTAAAATATTGTAGCTGAGTGAGCAACACCACCTGGCTTCCCTATTGCTCATGCAACATCCTGGTGGTAAGAACAGGAGCTAGGGGGATGGCTTCTGGTCCTGGCATGACCTGAAACTGCACTGTGCTGGGGAAGGAAGGCCTGCAGGGACTGCCAGTGGCATAGCAGCCCCATTTAAATGCTAGGACTGCTCACCTCCTTGACGAAAGGCAGGTCACGGCACCTTAAAAACCCTAGCCCCCACAACACTGTGGGTAACAGGGCCAGGCACGGCTATGGCCACCTGAGCCCCAGGGGGTATAAGACCCCAGTAGAGGGGTGGGTCCAGGCACAGCTGCAGCCATCTGAGCTTGCAGGGATGTAAGACCCTAGAGGCCCCAGGTTGGGGATAGTTGTGTGGCCCCAGAGAGGGGGAAGTTGTGAAGATCCTGGGAGGGAAAGTATTTTGGTGGGCCTGCATGGAGTAAATGGAGACTTTAAGGCCTGAAGGACTGTGCATAATTCAGGAGTTGAGTATTGGTGAAGGGACAGCCTGAAGATCAGCCTCATGGGGTATGCTGAGTAGGGCTGAAGGATGGCCAGAAGGGCAGCACACAGGCCAACCCCTCCCCCAATATCATGTTTGTATGTATAAGAAGTCTGGTGAGGGGCTAGGGCAAAGTTAGCCCTCTGTTTGGTGTACTGGCTGGCCACTACCCAGATGAAGGTCATGGGAGAGGCCCAAAAGGCTGCATGTTGCCACCTGAGGCATGAGTCAGATAACTCTGATGGCCTATAGGGTCGCTCAAGGAAGCAGGGCAGAGTGAAGGGGGCACAGTATCATGCGAGAGAGAGCAGAGTGCAAGAGGCCCCAGGGAGAGGGGGGCAGTATGAGTGTGTGCATGCAAGAGGCCTGACAGAGGACTAGGTTTGATCTAACTTTAGGCTGGGAATATAGTAACAATCTATAAGGCATAAGCCACATTGTAGGAGAGGTACAGAGCCGTGGATAGTGCCCCCGGCATTGGGGCATAGAACGGGCAGCCTCCCACGTTTATCATCAGTTATTATACTAGCAAAGTTGTAGCAAGAAAGATTGGGTAGACCAAGGTTGGGACCCAGGCTTGAACATGACCCCTGTCACATAAGCCATTTATTATAGTTTTAAGACTTGATTCTGATCCCAAGGAAGTTTAATTGGAGTTTTGCCATAGATTTCAATGGAAGTAACAACAGGCTATCAGAATAGAATACCATATTATATATACTTGAATCCAAAATGACATTCCACCACATCACAAAACAATATGGGGGGTGGGGAGTAATCTTAGATCTCAACACTGGCCTGAGGCAGGCAACAGCTCAGCTCTGACTTTACCTCTGGGTCCTGCCTCAGGCCAGGGAGGCTCAGGAGGCAGAAGAGGTGGCAGAGATCTGAGAACTCAAATATACAGGATTTGCACTTAAAATAATGAAAAGCAGAGCATTCATTCACTTTTAGCAAAAACTTTATAGTTCCAGTTATAGATGGAGACTTGTTGCTAATTTGATATTAGTTTTAGGAATCAGAAATTCTATACAGAAAGTTTGCCAAATGGCTAGAGAAATTCTGCTTGTTTCCAACAATACTGACTTATTTGGAAAAGCATCAGTTTGCCAATACATAAGAATAAATTGATAGTACTTTTACTGTAAGTACTTACTGAACTATTTGAAGATTACCTTGGGATCAGATCAGATTCTGCCAAACAAATCATTGTGATTATCAGGTGGGGGGGGAGGGTGTCAAGGTCCTGGTCACCAATAGGAAGAAAGTAGGAGAGTCTGGCCCTTAGCAATTATATTATTACAACCGAAGTGAGAGTTTTCAGCACCTCCCAGAAACAAGTTCTACTTAGGAATGTTTTGAAGCTGGCAAGAAAAAAATGCAAACATAATCCTACTATTGAAGTCAATGCAAAATTTCACTCATTGAAATTGGAACAGGATGAAGCCCTAGAGAACCAAAGGTCTTTTTTGTTTTTGATTCAGCAGTTGCTCCACGTCCCAGAGTAATAATTGAGTTTGGCATGGCTCAAACAACAAATCATCTGATGGAGAATTCTTGAATAAATGAAAAACAAGGTTTCCCTAACAAAGGCTCAAGGCAGTGGAACTCTTTCCCCTAACCTCGAACAACTCCATGGCATCCTTCAAGGTAGAAGCAAGCCTTCATTTCCCTACTTTCTTTCATGTTCAATTTTGTGATGCTTGTCAGAGTTTTTAGACCATTCAGGGATCTAATTACGTTTGTTGCCCTGGTTATTATAAATTATGTTTTGGGTTTGTTTCGGTGAAGGAACCCTGAGGCTTCCAGGCATATATACTTATACATTAAATATGGGTGTAACGGAACATCTAGATTGCTTTCACTAATACAACGTGCACCAATTTAAATGTGGGTTGATATTTAGCTACACTAAGGCAGTTATGTAAGGAATGCTGGGAAAAGGAGTCTAATTATTACCTGTTACGTGTAAACTCAGATAAATCTAATAGAAAGAAGTTTAGATCTTATATTATCCAATAATAGCATGATGTGTAGCAAGACACTAAAGAATTTAGTACTTACATATGCTAATAACATTGATATAAAGCTGGGGGGTTACAGCTAAAATTCCAAGCAAAGCAAAAGCTTTAGCATAGGTTTTGTGTTTTAAAGATGTACAAATACTACATATGGTGATTTACTATTTTTGCACTGCTAAAATGTTGAGGGAGCCAGAGAGCATTAACCATCTCCAATATTCACCACATTCTCCCTCTCAAAAGCTACAGACTGTGGAGGCAGCATTTTTCACATTTTAATTCAAGGCAAAAAAATCAACAGGAAATGAACTGGGGAGTGTAAATTTCAAAGTAAAAGGTTAGTCACTTGTGATAGGATTTCACAGTTTGATCTTGTGAGCCCCTCTCATTCGAAATTTATCATTGTGTTAAAACTGAGTTCAGCCTAAGGATGGATCCCAAAAGTCAGACTGATATCAATAAAGCACAGCATGGTTGCATGCAAGGCAAGCATAAGTGTGTAGACTTGTGCAATATTCAGGTTGAATCAATAGTTTCAGTGGAAATACAAATGACAAAATATTTTGAATATGACTGAGCCCTAGGTTCCAGCCTGCCACCTGCCTGGTCATATTTGAACTGATCTTGCCCTTCCCTACAGGGGAGTATCCTACCCATCATGATATAGGATTCCAGTCTCTCCTGTTGACACTGTTACAGTTTGCAGATTACTTAGCTATTTTCAGAGCCAGAAAAAATGACTCTGCAGAGTCTGGTAGCTATTAGGACACTCACCTGGGAGATGAGCCACCCAAGTTCAAATAACTTCTGTGCCAAGTCACAGCAGGGATGTGAATGAAGTTCTCTCATCTTCCAGCCTATCCCTTAGCTGTCTGGCTCAGGGAGAAGCGTGGTTCTCCCCTACCATAAATGAGTGCCCTAACCAAGGGGCTACAAGTATAAAGGGGTGTGCCATAAGCAGCATTAATCACCATCACTCTCCTTTGGACTACAGCCCTACACTCCTTGACTTTAAATACAAGCCCCTGGAAATGAAAGTGTTCCGGTTTTGGTCAAAAGGAACCACGGACTCAGTTCCATTTATTTGCAGTGCCTTGTATGTTACTAGTTTTAATACACATTGCATAAAGACTAACAGGAGTCAGAGAACAATAAGATCTAAGTAAACCATCAAGGCCAGAGGTTCTCAATCTTTTCCATAATATTGGCAAAAAGCAGGATACTCTTGACCTTCTTACCCCCCTCGACATGGTTGCATCGTCTTGTGTCCTCCAGTTTAAAAGCCTTAATCAAGATCAGCCCCTCGTATGAATACAGACCCCAGCAACAGAAGCATATCAGAGATTTTTAGTTAAATCCAGGACATCCTTACTTAGGTATGCAAACAACAAGACGGGAAAGTCAATGTACAAGAAACAAGGGCACAGAAAGGAGGCAGTCATGACCCAGCTACTGACCATCATGGACAACCCAAGCAACATATAGTATCTGAGAAGGTGCACCATTTATTTAAATAACTAATCCACATTTTGATCTCAGCTGTGAGCATTAGCCAGCACCATCAACTAGAAGTATGTTCCAAAGCTGTGAAACAGGCAATTTTTCATACAGTACTATCATTTTATAGGGAACTTAGGGCTACACAAGGGTTGGAAGTACACTGGATATTCAAGGAGTAATGAGAAGATAAACACCAAATGAGTACTTCATGATGAAAGTTAATACCATAAATATCAATCAATTCTCAGGGGCTAGGCTATTATTTTAAAGTATTAGAGGACTAAATGGCTATTTTGTTGCCATCTTGAATCCTTTATTTTTCTAAATATTTATTAGGTTTGAAAGCATTTACCAAATCTGGTGCATTTTTCTGCAACATTTACTCTGCTCCATATTAAGCAGAAATCCTGGCTAATGGTGATTATCAATGACTGTATATCTCCTTCTGCAAGAAAGAGCATGTCCTAGCTTCAGCATCCTGGCAAAAATGCCACATGAGATCATTCACTTTTGCATAATTCCATTTGTAGTTTCAGAAAGATACCTTTCTGAATACTCGGTTGATATTCATTGACTTCATGTTATTCAAAACAATGGGCTCACATCCCCTGGAGGCCTACCTAGCATCTTGTAATCTTCACTTTCTGCTCTAAACAGCTAGGAAAAATTCAGCTTTGGTGTAAGCAGGTATGACTTCATGAACTGTACCAGCCTGTTTATGGGCAGTTATACAAGATTGTAACTGCTACTCAGTATTACTTTTCCAGAGAAATTTCCTTAGCTGTCTTTGGTGAGAAATTTGCATCTTAAGTGTAACTTAACTCTGGAGGTTGCATCTGTTTAAGCCAAGACTGAATCTATCCATTAGCTTATTATGCACTGTTAAAAATGAAGACAGGGTAGATTTGCACTATTAGAAATGCTGAGATTCTCCACCCCAGGGTTTGGTGCATTTCAGTAGAAAGCAAAATGATTTATCTACTGTGAAATCCAGGATGAAGGGTACAGTAATGTGATCTTTCCTTTTGGGGAAAACTTGTGGGTTTGGACACAGGCGTATATGAGAACAGAAGGACATAAATCCACTGGGTTTTTGTTTTTTTTTCCACTGCAACTGGAGTATGCTGGTGGAGAGAAAAAACTGATTACCTTGTTTCTATCCTAGACCAGGATAAAATTAAAGTTACTACTATTTTTTGGTTTGTTTCTTTTTTTTAATTTCCCTTTTCTGCAACTGAGCTGTAACTCCTCATTACACTCAACGAGGAAGAATCCCCTAAGCATTTCTTAACATTGAAGTGTTAGCTTCTGATGTGGCACTTCATTAAACATTTTCTTAAAGAAAAGATGGGAGAGATCTCACTCCCATCTCTTTTGCCTATT
Organism: Crocodylus porosus; assembly: GCF_001723895.1. Classification (NCBI taxonomy): domain Eukaryota; kingdom Metazoa; phylum Chordata; order Crocodylia; family Crocodylidae; genus Crocodylus; species Crocodylus porosus. The sequence goes on from NW_017728912.1 coordinate 36,529,502, forward strand.
CTAGCTTTGTATTAGATTCCTGAAATATTTGCCTTTGACCGTTTCCACAAAATGATGTTAAATTAATTGTTATGCAGTTTCCTGACCTTAGAGGAAGAAAACAGCATTAGGCCAACTCTTTAAGTATATGCATGAAGAATACAAAACAGAAAAATGCATGGACCCAAAAAATGAGAGACAGAGAGTGAGCACATGAGAGAGATTGACTGTAAAGAATAGAATTTAATGGCACCCAGATTCTGCTGCTCAACATAGAAAAATGAACCCAGGAATGTTAAACCATTTGGTCAAAATTTACTCCGCTGAAACTTGACAATGCAAGATCCTCAACCTCAAAACACTGCACTTGGGCTACAGAGGAGATATCCACAGGTAACCAGCTATGCAATTGGGCCTCTCCACCCATTCTGCAGAAGCTCACTCATGTGAAAGCTGGTCTTACAATACTGGCTTCACAGAAGGTGACATAGATGATATTGGGAGAAGACATGGTAAGGCTTCTCTTAGAAGAGCACATAATCCTCTTGCACCCCCCGCCCAGGGAGACAGTGTGTCACTCACAGCATGCTGCTGCTTCAGCCGGAAGAAGAACATACCTCCTTTACAATGCTCACATTGTGCTGCAGTGAAACACAGGCTGACCACGGGCAGTCTGGGTAAGCCAGTCAGGGATACCCTATGCACTGAGGCCATCTATTACCAGGCAGACTAAAGGAGCCTGTGGGGCTCACTGGGATGGGTGCACAGAAGCCCCTGTGGCTGCAGAGTATCAGCACTGCAAACTCTCCATTCTTCAGGGCCTCCGCATTTGAATGTCTATACATGCAGCTCTAGGCAAGTTTTTCTACCAGGAGAGCAAACCTGGGCGAGTTCTCTCAAATTATTTGAACCTGTGTACAAAGCCACTGTCTCAGTAGTGCAAGTAACAAGACACTGTAGCTACAGTAGCACAAAGTTCAACACAAGCTGCAAAACACACCCACAAACCCTTGAGCTATTAGTCTGCACTGAGTTCCATGTTGGTGAAGCTTTGCTGCTATAAGTATCCAAGTCAGCTCAAATAGCTCTGTATGAGCCACAGTCATTGCTGTGCAGACACATTTACAGGACAGCTAAAGAGGAGAGACTAGGTCAGGGCTTTCCAACTGGCAGCCTATAGGCATTAAGTTGCAGTCCCCAGACTCCCACCAGCCACTGCTCCCCCCATCAATCTGGTGGCAATTGGAGCCAGAGTCCACAGACTCTCCTCTCCTTTGACTTCCACTTTCTGTGCCCACCCCAGGAGATAGGGCGGTGCAGTGCCACATGGCAGAGGGAGCTGAGGGTGTGCAGTATGGCAACTGTCTGCGTGGCATGCAGCCTGAGGTTCTGTGGCCCCCACTACTGCAGCATGAGATCCCCCACACTGGTGCAACCCTGGGTGCAGATCCAGGAGCTTAGAAGTTGGTCAGTCCTGGCTGAAATAATGGCCCTGACAATAGGGAATGATGCGGTTCCACATGCTTCCCACTGGCTGTTGAGGAAGGGGAGTGAATTTCCTCTTCCCAACTTTAACCTGCATCAAATGATTGAGAGGAGCAAAGTACTTTTCACCTTTAAAGCACATTTTGAGAGGATGTGAGGAAAGTAAAAAGAAAAAGAAAAAACAACGACATTATTTGGGCTAAAGTGGCCGTGTAGTTCATCTGAATCTACTTTTGATGACAATCACTAAATCAGGCCTGTAAAGCTCTCTGTCTCCCTTCCTTCCCTTACCCCATCTCTAACTAACATTCCAGCTGAACAGTTTCCCAAGTTTCAGGAAGAAGTATTCACTACACAATACTGCCATTTTACAAGCAGGAGCAGAGATAAAACTTAAAACTCTAGGTCTCATCTCTTGTTTTATCCTGTTTCACAGCTCCTTGGAGAATAATAAATGTCATTTTGTGCACACTCTTCACCCTAATCTACCAGACTAATCTTTCTGGGCCTAGTTACTCAAGAAATGTTCCTCTGAGTAGTCATTTCCATTCACAAACTTTTACTGGTCTTTTTATACCAATCTACTAGCTTCACAGTTAAATTACAAATCATAGTTAAATCACAAATGTACATGTTTCATTTCATGTAAGCATATGCTCAAAAAGTCTCATACAATATGAAACTCCCCCATCTTCCCAGGGTCCACCTCCCTTACCTAAGGTTTTCTGTTTCCATGTATACATAACAATTTGTATGGTGGGTAACACAGTTAATAAGATCATTTATCAACCTTGTATTTTGCTTTTTATTTCACCGTGACCTTAGATTTATGTTTCAATCTTGCCCTTCATCTCTGCTTCAAAAGTCAATCTGTTTTTTTAATCCCCTCTCTCCCAAAAAATTAATCCTGCCACAGTAATGCAGTTTAAGTAGGGAGCATGTTTATCAAGGCTGAGGCTAAAGATGTATAACTAAATGATTCTTTAAGATATCAGAGAGTAACAGTAACTGAAACTTTTTCCCACTGTGTGGACACTAAGTATAGCACCACGAAATAAACCTCATATGAGTCATTCCCAAATGTGCATCTTTTCAAAGAAAAAGAAATTCTAGCAAGAACATAATTTTCTCAGGCAAATTATATACACACATATTCATACTTATATAACTTAGGCAGATAATAGGATAAATTTAATGCAAACTTAGCAGGTCACTTGACCTGTTCTCTGCCCATTGATTCCTCTGGTTATTCTAAACATCAGAGCACCTTCAAACAGCTATCACTTCAAAAATTAAACTTCCAGAGAAATGTTTCTTCCTTTTCCCTACTAAATGTCATTTTTTTTTCTCCAAAATTTACATAGCCCAAGGCAGAAAACAAGCAAGTTTCAGTGTACTAGTCACTGGCAGCTTTTCTACATGTAGAAATATATGTTTAAAGCCCATTTCATCTCCTCCTTATATGCCTAGAAACTAAGGGTACTGTTAGAAAGAAAAAATTTCCACTATCCAATGATAACTCACACTCACTTTTAATTTGCATGTTCGCAAGATACTGGGTATCTCATGTTAGTCATTTTAATACTGTATTAATTACTTCTATTGAAAAAACATAGTATGTACTCTACAGGAGTGCAGTGCTGACCACATCACCTCCTCCTTGTGCTCAGGTTAAAGACAGTGGAACCTTGCCTCTGCTGCTCCCATGGGCCTCAATAGCCTGTAAACAGGACACCTTTACCTGTATTTACTCTACAAAATATTTGATGTTGATAAATAAAATTAAATCATGGTGATGAGCATGGGAAGAACTGATGACTGGTCTACTAGATAGAATTATTGAATTTGCTTTGATTAGAGCATAGTAAAAGGACTCTCAAAGTTCTTGAATCTCTTGTGATAATTTTCAGTCTAGAACAGCAATTTTGATTATTTTTAGGTATTTTAACAGTGTTTATTTTAGTGCTATCCTCAAAACTTGTTCACATATCTGCCAGTATCCCAATTCATGCCAATTAAATCTTTGTATATGACATTAGTATGAATAAAAGAAAGATAAGGAAGCAAATGTCCTTTCTTCTTGTATTTTTGTTCCCTCTTTAATGTTTAAAAGTACGTGTGTGTGTATATATATATATATATATATATTTTTTTTTACTATCTTTTTTATCTCAAGTTTCCTTCTTTTTGATTCTGTTTAAATTTTCTACCACCATTTATGGACCAGATTCCTAGGTAGTTTAAAGCAGCAAGGTTACTTTGAAATCAAAGGTGCTATACTGATTAACACCAGCCTTCATATCCTTATTGTTCATTCATCCAAACAGGATATTAATAGTTAGACCAAAGTCAGTGAATTGCAGCAATGTGAAGAATTTCTTCAATAGTAAAAATGTGGATGTTGTACCTAATTGTAATTGAAGAAACATTAACTGCACCTACATGTAAAGCTCAAATGCCTATTTGCCAGTAATTATTTTGTTTCCTTGCAGTAGAATTTAGTCTCTGGAGAACAGTAGAACAGTGCTGTGAAAGGACAAAAATATATATTCTGACTACAGTAACAACCTCTGCAGGCTACATTTGCTAAATGTTCCAAGAGAGAATAGAAAATTGTTTGGAATGGCTTGGGAGACTTACACTAAGTCAGAGATGATGAATAAAGGCAAATTGCTTCATGATGGACTGCAGAACGTTTACATCATTAAACATTAAATTTTACTGTTGGTGAAAGGAAAAATCCTTGTTTCAAATTGACTATTAATTACAGCAAGGTATGTGTGTACATCTTGTTGTTACTTTAATAGAATGGGTGTTTTTTATGGTACCTTTAATATTTAAAGTTATCCAGATGAACTTTATAAATTTAGGAGTTAAACTGGATTCACTTTAAAGTGTTTAATGCAATATTAAGGCTGCCCTCTGGGAAAGTCAGAAAAGTGACTCTCAAACCATGAAATAAGCAATAAGGGAACATATACCTGCAATCTCAGATCCTGTCCTTGACTGATGACTCAGCACCCTCATGAAGATATGCAAGGTATGCACACATAATCAGACTGCAGCTAGGTAACTGGGGATAGGATACTCAATGCATACCAGCTGACACAGGGGCTAGGGACAGACATTCAAAAAGCCTGAGCCTGAATTGATTCAATCTTTGCAGCTTAGTCTAACCTGGATAGGCTGAATCATTTTGTAACTGCACAGACATCCCAGACATGCAGGCACATGCTTGCAGTAGCACAGGCTAAAAACTGGGTGGCACTAGAGCAGCCCTCCCTCCCCTTGCACAGAACTGAGCTGAGGGGGGATGTGGCCAGGTTCTGGCAGGACACTCTGATTAGCCCAACAGGGAATTTATAACAGTGTTTATCACCCCATTAAGAAAAGAACAGAGGGACATTGCCAGCTAACTGTTGATTCTACCTGTTGGTTCAGCATGGACCATAGCTGGCATGTGGTCTGCTAGCTAATACACAGACACCTCTCAGCAAGGCAGAGGGGAGGGGGGAATTCCTGCTTAGCAGGGAGTGGTGACGAGGAGGGAGGAAGCAAACAGCTCTTCTTAAGCAGCTTTTCCAAGGAAGGACATAAAGCTACCTGTTTGTCATGGGGAGGAACAAAGGGGAAGACCCCAAAGAGCCAAGGGGAAGCCCCGAGGGCAGGAACCCTCAGGAGAAAACAAAAGTAAAAAAAAAAAGAAAATAAAAACTTTTATTGCAGGATCTGCAGTGGAGCCAGAGATAGGGACGTTAGCAGCATCTTTATACAGCTGCAGCCAGCTGATAAAGGCAGCTGCGGGAGCTGGTCAGGAGGGATAAAAGGAGCAGCTGGCAAAGAGGGGGGAGAGAGACCCGCAGGAACACCAGCAGGGAAGTGTCTTCTGGATCCCCCATAGGTGGGAAAAGTGTGGGAAACTGCCTGTCACAGCACGGGAGGATGCAGTGGAGCCCGCCACGGGAAAGACGCTGCCGGCGAGAGATCAGAGGCACCTCCTCCAGACTGGGGACCCAGATTAGAAGACCGAGAAGAGCAGGAGGAGCTTGAAGCCCGGGGTTGCCACCGAACAGCTGGAGGGGCCAGCAGATGCCAAAAAGCCAGACCAGGTGGGACTACTGTGGGCTCAGGAGGGCTCAAAGAGGTGCCCCAGATGGGGGACAAAGGGCATAAGCAGCGTGAGGGGCTGTGGAAGATGGGTCCCAGCGGTATAGAGCCGCCCTGATGGGGGACGTTGGGAAGGCATACCAAGAAGGACCACCGAGGGTCCAGCAAACTCACAGGCTGGGCGAAGAGTGGAGAAGACGCAGTAGTCTGCAGTTTAGCCCAGATGCAGTTTAGGGCTAGCTAGGGGCCTCAGGCTTCTGGGGCCTGTTGTTGTAGAGCAGGCCGTGGGAGCAGGCAATAAAGGGGGCAGAGGGCTTCTCTTAGTATCTTTGCATTTCTCTGTTGTAGGTATTTTTTTTTTTTTTTAATGTTTCCCACTTTTGGAGGGGTTGCAGGGCAAGGTATATGGAACCCAAGTGCTGTTTAAACCTAAAGGGGGTTTATAGCCTCAGGCGAGGCTAGACAGCTGTGAGGCACGGTGGGTGGAGTTAGGATTGGTCTGGCAGACCTATAGTCTGTCTCTGCAAGCGTACGCGGAGCCTCAACAGTTGGGGAACTGGCTGAAGGTCATCTGGAGCCCATCAAGGCAGGGTGTAAGGGCAAGATAGAGGGGAGGTGGAGCCTTGCAGAAGATCACCAAACAGACGTCCCATAGTCGAGAGACCTCCGGTAGTCAGACACCCACCACTGGAACAAGATCTGAAGTCATGACAGGAGAGATTGGGGACAAGCTAAACTCGGCAGAACATCAGGGACGGACAAACACCACCGAACATCCAGGCCCAAGCAGCACTTGACCGGATGTTCGAGGCCAGACGGGCACACTGTTGATTAGCTCCAAAAAGCCTGCCTGACTTGGTCATTTCCCACAGCACAGACTGTATCCAGCATGTGGTCTGCTAGCTAATGCTGAGGTGTCTGCGTAAGGCAGAGGGGAGGGGGAAATAATCCCCACTTACCAGGGAGAAGTCAGGCAGACACTGCTGTGCTTACAAGTCTCTGCCAAGCTGCAGCCAGGGAGCAGAGGGAAGGGGCCAGCCCTGCTGTGGAGCAGAGAGCCCTGCCCAGCCCAGAGAGCATGCCAGGATGCTGGAGGAGTCTGGTTTACCCTAAACGAGCAAGGGGTCTGAGACAGACATTACATAAACTGGCTTGAGCCAAATCAGTTAAGTCTGATACTATATTCAACCAAGTTTATCTCAAACCCATTTCAGCCACCCGGTTTATGTGTAATTTAGCCATAGTAACTTTTCATCCACTTGCTCTTCCCTTAGAGGAAATGGAAGCTAAGCAGGGGTGCCATGTTCCATTCATTAAATGCCTCCTCCCTGTTTTCTCACTGCATTTTGATGGTTTGTCCATGCCTACACTTGCACTCTGCTTTTGCATGCAGGGGGTTGGACACATGACAACTCTAGGGCATAGTCTAACACTCTGTGAAGGCAAAGATGAGATACACTGTAGTGTTGAATAGTATTAAGAAGTACACTTTTTTATAAAAGCAAATAATTTATTTTAAAGAAAGACTCCAGCAATGTTTAAAAAGAGTGTACTATTCCCATGTGCACCTCCTCCACAAAAATGTTGAGTCTACTTAGAAACTGTTGAATCCCTGAGAGGCCCTAGGTTTCAGGAGTATAGGTTGTAGCCATGTTGGTCTAAGGACATAGGCAGATAGGGTTCTTTGGGTAAATCTGGTATCTTTTGCTAGATCAACTTAAATGGTTGCAATTCTTTTTCTTTGCAAGTGTTCTCATACAAATACCCTTCATCAGGCTGAGGAAGCATCTGCAGTTAGTGTGTGCTCTTACTGGATGGAATGAATACTAAAGAGGCCAGACGCAGTTAGTGAAGATGTAAATTGAGGAGTCAGTGGGTGAGAAATAGGTTGGGGAGAGGAGGGGGGGGCAGGAATTAATGTAGCTGGTAAATAGTGGAGAGGTACCTAGCGAGTCAGATGTTAGGAAGGTTATAGTGTGTCATAAATCCAATGTCTATATTTAGTCCATGATTTTTAGTATCCAGTAGCATTTGTTTGATGAGGTGAAGTTTGTAGGCTCACCTGTGAAAAGCGTTTTGTAAATTCCCTTTGAGGACTAGAACTGAGAGATTGGAGAGAGAACGGTTTTCTTGTGAGAAATGTGCCCCCACAGGTAATTGGGTATTCCTGTCTTTGATGGATTTCCAGTGTGCGTTCATTCTGGTGCATAGTTGTTTGGTTTCTCCTATGTATTTTCCATCAGGGCATTTGGTGCACTGGATGAGATATATTACATTTCTGGAGGTGCAACTGTAAGATCCGGGAATGCTGATGGCTCTGTTGTGGGGTGTAGTAATTGTAAGATTCACTCAAAGAACACTGTCTGCCTAAGAGGTCCTATGAATCCCATTCTTATGTATATAAGAATGATAGAAAAGTGTGGAGCTGGCAGACCGCATGCCCCCTTCCTTTTGCTCCCATGTTCATGCCCTGCTTCCAGCATCTCAACCTTGTTCTCATCCCCATCCTGCTCTCCACACTGCATGCCCAGCCACCGTCCCCCTAGACCCCACCTCTCAGCAAACAATTACATGTGCAGTTTAAATTTCTCTTTAAAAACAGACTAAGCACAGTCTGCTTTATTCATATTCATTTCCCCAAAACAACATCCCTCTTGCCTCCTCCCTGTCAACAGAGGTGATCTGCAGCAACATACCCAATACTGTGTCCCAGCAGATTTCTGAGAGGGAAGATTTCAAATTCACATTAGCTAGTTAGAGCTTACGTTCAATGATCACAGCACAGCCCCTTGAATCATACAAGTTATAACACAACAGGTTTCCTAGACACCGTTGTGGCTTGTCTTTCCAGGTAAGTATCAAGCAACAGATCACTTGGGACACAATCAGAGCTGTTATTTGAACCCCATGTGAACACAAAAAAGAAGTTTTTGGAATCTAAAAGAAATGTTGTTTTTATTCAGATGGCTATGTCATGTCAGAAGCCCCGTACTCTGCTCATTTCAAATTTGGTCACGATACCCATGCAGCACTCCCATGGGCCACAGCAAATCACAAAGCAAACAGATTTTGAAGCACTTCAAGTTAACTGTTAAATAAAAATGACTTCTCAACCTTCTATACTGAAGAGGTGGTCCTCTGTTCTGTTACTGCCCCTTTAGATTTGAGACCAAAACGCAGCAAACCTTATCTGATAAAGGATACACTTGGAGGAGTTATTTGCAGGATCAACTCCTTTGTAGGCAAAGGAATCAGTCATCCTGCAATTAGCAGCAGCTCAGTGTTTAACTATTACATCCAGTTCTGTTGAGAGGAAGCATTAAAGTGGATGTAAAGAATGACCTTTGCTTCTGAGCATACAAATACTGTAGAAACTTCTTTGTAAAATTCTCACATTTCTCACAAGAAAACCACTTTCTCCCCAATCTCTCAGTTCTAATCCTCAAAGGGAACTTACAAAACACTTCTCAGAGAAGAGCCTATGAACTTCACTTCATCAACCTCCTGGATACAAAAAATTATGGACTAAATATAGACATTGGATTTATGACACATTATAACCTGCCTGGCATCTGACCCCCAGGTACCTCTCCACTATTCAACTGCGACATTCATCTCTCTCCCCGTGACCCCAGTCTCCTGCCTACTGACTCTTCACTATACATCTTCAGTGACTACATGTCTTGCATACATACAGCCCAGGCTCTGTCTTCTTTACTATTCATTCCATCCAGGAAGAGCACACATCAAATACAGAGACTTCCTCAGCCTGACAAAGGGTTTTTAAACCTGAAAGCCTGCTAAAAAAATTTTTCCAACTATTTAAGTTGGTCTAATAAAGAGACCAAAGAACCTTGTCTGCCTTTGTAAAATTAAAACATTCAACCTTTACCCAAAGCAAACTATGTGAAACCAAGTGTCTTAAAGTTCAAAGGTGTTGTATATTTTTTTCAATGTTGTCCATTTTTCAACATTTGTGACCTTCAAGGTTCTGGCTTGGGCCAAAAAGGGGTATTGGAACCACCATAGTGTCTCAGAAAGACAAGCTATAACTTATGGTCTTTCTACTTCAACTAAAAAGCAGAATCTACTGAATTTCTGAAGAAATCTTGTTCTCAGTTTTCCTACCTCATTTTGAAAGTTTAAGAGATCAGGATAAATTTGAATAAAGCTGGATAAGAGTCTGGATGAAGTATAGCCTACAAAAACGTGTTGGTATTTGCCCATCACTTGTTCACTTGGATGATTTCTGTCTTCTATGTACATGACTACAAGTAAATATTTATTCAGGAAGAAAAGTTTCTTTATAATTTTTTACCTGGTTACTTCATTCCCCTAGTGGCCAGAGCTGAAAGCATCTCTGGAACAGCCATAGCATTTTTTTAAGTTGGACCATTTCCACAAGATGATATTTAACACACTTAAGAAACACTGGAATATTACTACTAAAAGTCAAAACTTCTCTCTTTAAAATTAGTTTTCAGTTTTCTTTTACTAAACACATGAAATGCATTTTTCTACCCATTTTCCCAGATAAGAGACTGTCTCCTGCAGCTTTTTTCCCTGCATGCATTGGAGGTCTACTTCAATGCAGTATCTGTTAAATGAATTGGAGGAAACTTGCCTAATGCTGGATGGGTCAATGTTGAGGTTTTATTACCCAATGTGTTGCCAGTGAGTTTTGAGTTAATATCAAGCCAGGATAGAAATACTTAATTGTGTTGTAATGTTTATATCAGAGCAAGTGCAATAGATACATTGTAAAGAAGCCTCTGGAACCTCATACATTTTTGACCTAGTTCCCCATTTAGATCCCTTGGGCATGCATGGTTAGGTCTGAGTGGCATGAAAAGTGAGTGATTTTGAGGTAAAGGTGAGAAACTGTTTATCAAAAGTGAGTGAGATTGACTGACAAGAACTGTACCTTAAATGACTGGTTAGAGTGGTATGATTTGAGTCTTATAAATCTGCATTTTGGCACTTTTGAGTTGTTTGAGTGTGGTCATGGCAGATGTGAGCTCATGCGTGGTGGCTCTGTGTGCATTTGGTTTCTGTGAATGGTAGTGTTTTTGTGAGTTGGTGTGTCATCTTGTGAGTTAGTGCCTGGCTGAGTTGATCTCTGATAGTAGTGAGCGTGGAGTATGTGTTTCTATTTCAGAGGTGGAAGCAGCTCCACTGCTGAAGCCCAGCCCTTTGCAACCTTTGCATTTTGACCTTTGTGCTTCTGACTATTTAGATTGGCTATTTGGATTGCCTTACCCATTCTTGATCTTGGATTGTCCTGACCATTGATTACTGATGTTCAACTTCTGCGTTACCATTCATCACCTGTATCTATTGTTAGTGTTCGGTAAAGTATATTCTATGCTTACTGTTGTTTTATCTACATCACTGTTATTACCCTTCCTTCTTATTTCAGAACCTGTTTGGTTCCTGTAATATATTCCCTTTGTTTTAAACCTTGCCTTTGTTTCCTCATGTGTTATCCAACCCTAATAAAATTCAGGCCAGGAAGTTCTCCTTGTAGTGTCTTGGAGCATCTTGGATTGTAAGTTTAACGCTATTGCTAGGGACCTGCCAAAATCATGATTTAATGGAAAACATGAAGTCTGGCATTGCCCACAAAAGTAGGCAAAATCTGCAGGGGGAGGGGGAAAAGAAGAGGAGAAAACATACTGAAAATAAAACAGCTGGCTCTCCAGAGGGAGCCAGCAGTCCTCACGGTCAGTGACAACGCATAGAGGGTGCATGTGCACCCCCTATCAGGCTGTGCTCCCCACTTAGGTGATGGGCAGGGGAACCAGGCAGGACTGCTGGTACACCCCCACAAGCGCTGGCTGGGGAGTGGAAGTGCCGGATGAAATGGCCACTACTGCTTATGGTGCTGGATGAAGCGGCTGCTTCCAGGTGAGTGTGATCAGCTGGGGGGGGGACCTGTCCCCCTGGTCACTGATTGGTCACTGGGGGGGGCATGTGCCCACCCCGACTAAGGTGGCACCAGTCACGCATGCTAATGGTGCTGCAGCCTGGCTGCACAGCCCACCAGGGGCTAAGGGAGGAGGGGGAGTTGCCGGTACATGGAAGCCCAACATAGCTGCCACCCCCTCCCCCTCACTGCTAACTGACTGCGAGAGATGACAGTCATGCAGCCCCACCCCTCACCGCTAATTGGTGGAGAAAGGAAGGGCTGCATGAGAAGCACCCTCAGCCCTCAATGGTGAGAGGCAAAGCCATTCACGCCCCTCAGGCAGAGGTGTGTGTGTGGTGGGGGAGGGAGATAACAATTAGAACCATATTTACTCAGATAAGTTTGTGTGACAGGAAAAGGCTCCCAGGCTCAGTCCTGGTACCAGCCCACCACCTGTCTATGAGCAAACCACGTGCCTTACTCTCCTGCCATGCCTTGTTGTTAAATTTTTAAGGTGTTAATTAGGTGGGAGGCTGCTCTTTGAGAGCCCTGTCAATGGGCAGTACATACATGCTCTGATCTCCCCTTTATGTCTCATGCCTCACCGATGTCATCCAGTGTGTTAATACTGCTCCAGCTGGGTCAAATTCAGACCTTCATAAGACCTCTCACATTTTACCTTGTTCAGGCCTCACTCAGCCACCCCTCTCTCACAGGGTCCAGTAGCATACTGCCTATCCCTGGGCCACATACACCCTGCCCTGCTTCCTTGGGCCCACACTGGGCCCCTACTCTGGGGCCCTAGGGCCAAACACACCCCTCAGGCTCAGGTGCTTCCTTCTAAGTGTACCTGGCTCTAACTCCACCCTCTCACTAGGGCCTGGGGTCTTACACCCCTGCAGGCTCAGGTGCTCCCCTTTTAGTATGCCTGGCCCTCACTCCTGGGTTTTACACCCACATGGGCCTAAGTGCCTCTTGGTAGGCGCACCTTGCCCCACTGCTTCTACGAGTAACCCACCAGATGGGGGTTGGGGTTACAGAGGCATTCTTTCCAACCTTTCACTGGGGAGGTCAGTAGTCCTGACATTTGAATGGCACTGCCCCATCACAGGCAGTCCCACAAGGCCTCTCAGCCCCAGCAGGGTGCAGTTTTAGGTCATGCCCAGTACCATGGGGCCTCCTCCTTCCCGATAGCCCCAGCCCTTACATCCAAGGTGTTCCAGGAGCTCAATAGGGTGATGTTACTCCTTCACTGGCTGGAAAGAAACTGCTGCCCCAGCCCTGAGAGTGGGGCTCTAAAATGGCCGCCCTCATCAAGCACCTGCTGGCTGCCCGCAGTAGCTCAGCAGGTGATTTTACTCCCTCACTGGCTGGCAGCAAACTGGTGCCCCAGCCCTGAAAGCCAAGCTCCAAAATGGCCACCCTCATCAAGCACCTACCAGCTGCCTGCTCCCAGCCCTTAAAGTGACAGAGCACTGATGCTACTCCATCACAATTACCATAAAGGTAAGATGACCCTCTAATAATTAGATTCTGTAGATGGAAAAATGTATAAATCTGTTATAAAAACTATCCAGGTATAGAATCTAAGTACTGGAGGATTGTCTTCAATCATCCCTCCCCACCATAGCAGGGAAAGCAGTGGCTGGGATGGGGAGGGACATGCGGTCCCCTTGCCCTTCCTCCTCCCCTTACTTTCTTCAACCTTCCTGCCACCTATATACCTCATCTGCAACACACCCCACCCCTTACTGTCAGATGCTGTTCCAGCTGCTCCATCCCAGAGCACAACTCATGGAAGCTCATCCCTTGCCTGGCCATGCAACAGTGTAAGCACTGTTGATAGGCCAGGCAGAGGAAGGAGTTCTTATGTGCTTTGTGCCCAGGAAAGCCCCCAGCCCAAGCTAGAGCTGAGCCTTACGGTAAGGGGGAAGGAAGAAGGGGTAGAGGGTGAGGGCAAAAACTGCAGAAGGAAAAGGGGAGGTGGCTAGGCAGCTACTGTGGGTCTAACTCTGACGCCAACCCTGGGCTCAGGGACAGTTAGAGCTGCAGCAGCCGCCTGCTCCACACACTGCTTCGTACACAAGTATAAGATGAGGAGCCTCCCCTCCTCCCCCACGGGGAAAAAAAATGTCATTTTATATTTGAGCGTGGCAGGGTGGCCAAAACTCCCTGCCACAGTAAGGAAAGGAAACAAACAAACAAAAAACTTACCAGATGACACCAGGGAAACCACACTGAGCTGGAGGAACAGGGATGCCACGCCCTGACTAATTAAAAGAGCTGGCTGGGGCTGCAGCAGATTAAATGCTGCTGCGGCAAGCCCAGCTGCCAGGGTTCAAGGCTGGGGGAAAAAGAACAGTGCCATAGGGAGAAAAAAGAAAAACCATACTGAAGAAGAAAAGGGAAAACAGCAGTGCCCTGAGGACAGCAAATCAGATGCTGCCATGGGAGACGCACTGGGGAGAAAAAAGGCATTTAAGGAGATGCCACAGAAGTGTCCGGTGGTCAGCCCAAAGGAACGAAACATGCAGAGGCACCAAAGCCAGAAGAGAAGAGGGGCTGATCCCAAGGCTGGAGAAAAAGCCTCAATCTCAGACCTACCTGAGAGGAGCCACTGATGTGAAGGAGGTACCTCTGTCTGTGAGCCCAGTCTTGGGGAGTGGAGGGAACTGCCCTGGGACTCTAAGGGGGAGAAGAAATCCAGATGGAATTATCAGGTCAGGAGAAAGGGGTTCATCCTGAAACTGAAGCCAAGGGTGGAAATAGACCCTGAGGTTGGACATCTTGGGACCCATGCAGGGAAGAATGGGGCAAGTGGCCAACATAGCAGGAGACCCCAAATAGAAAGTACATGGGACTAAGAGTGGACCTGTTACCTAGTTGGCTAAGAACATCAAGCCTGGAACACCTGGTGTGGTATGGGGCTGGTGGAGCCCTGCGAAAATAAGCAGATATCCTAAGCCTCTAAACTGAGTTGTCTACCAAAGTTTGATACCTCTCAAAGATGCAAAGATGTGGCAGGTGAGTTATAAGGGACAGAACTCAACAGTTACTATGGACATGACCTGGCTCTAAATGGTGTGGCCCCACATACCTCACACCAAGTAAATATGGTATTTCTTTTTGCTAGGGAACAGATTCACTTTATTAGAAAATGTTAAGAATCACTGAACAAAAATGTAAGGGAAATATGGAATGCCCGAATGAGGGACTAACATAAAGGGATGGGGAGGGGAACACAACTAGGTTACATAACTACAATGTTAGCCATCTAAGCCTGGGAGGTGTGGAAGTGGGGTGTGGGAAGGGGAAGGAGGGGGTCATGATGCTGTGGGAGAAAAATGTTAGGTACAAACAAACCTGTAACAAAAGTCCACCATGGTGGAGGGGGTAGATTGAACAAAGGAAGTTACTCAGTTCATAGTATCCTATTGTGGGGGTCCTTGATGGGTGGATTGGAGTGGTCCATGGTTTGAGAAATAGCTCTCAGAGTCCATCAGGCGCAGAGGGGGGTTTAGACAGTTCCCTCTGGGGCTGGTCCAGTGGTGGTCATTCTGGCAAGGTCAGTGTACTGGAGCTAGTCCATGATGTGCTCAACACAAATGTTGCAGGACCAGTGGATGGTGGCAGACACCATGAGGTGCCACATCAGCTTGGCATAGTGGCAGGAGACATGAAAAGTATGCAGGACACTCTCATTGCTGGGGTCCCAGGCTCCAAGGGCTCCCATGATGAGCGCATCCACTGTCACGTCATAGCTGCAGTTCCTCAGGATGTCGGCTAGTGGGGTGTACTTCTCCCGCTTGTGAGCCCAGGCATTGGTGGACGCTTGGTGCTGGTTCTTGAAGGAGATGGTGACATACAGGAGTCTTCTTGGCCTCCTCACTGGTGATGATGAGGCATATCTGGCTCTCACAGCCCAGGATGGCATAGTTCATGGAGATCTCCCCTGCTGTTGCCAGAATGGCCTTTGCTGGGTGGTCCTGGACAGTGTTGTGGTAGAGCTGCCAAGCTCTGGTGTGTGGCTTGCAGGCACACAGAACATGGGGGAGGGTCTCCACCTCATAGCTGCACTGCCAGCACCTCTTGTCCCAGTCACCGTAGCAGATGGCCCCATTCTGAGGCACACAGCTGAGGCAGGCATGGTGGAGAAAGCATCAGTTTGCAAAGCACCTGCTGGGCATGAAGTGGTTGCTGGAGTCCTACTTCGAGGTGACATCAAAGACCTTGCTCTGGTCAGGTTTGGCTCTTAGGCTGCCGGTGTACTTGTTGTGGACGGCATCCTTCAGGAACCATTCCAGGAAGTTCCTCATGCAGGGCATCATGGTGACGTAGTTGGCATGCGGGGCTGGCAGCAACGAGACTCCCAGCTCCTGGTAATCTTTAGTCCAGGTCCAAGCACAGCCAATGCACTTCCTGAGGTGGCATGTGGTGTTGCAGGCTTAGCTTCCCAGAGAGGAGAAGTCTTCACCATCTCTGCTGACCTCACCCTCCAGCAAGTCACTGAGGAAGGTGGCTAGATCATGTCCAGTGGGTAAATATGGCATTTCTGTTTGCTAGGGAATTTTATTAATAAACATTAAGTCATGAACTGAAAAATGGCAAAGCCATAAAGGAAATACAGAGTGCTTGAGTGAGGGACTAACATAAAAGGGATGAAGGTGAGGAGGGGAGCACAACTAGGTTACAGAAAATACAATGTTAGTCAACTAAACTCAGGGATGGGAAGGAACGGGTGAGGAAAGGGAGGGAGGTTGCAACGCTGAAAAAGAAAGAGGATATATACACACAAGCCCATACAATGGTCCGCAGTGGTGGAGGGGGTAAGTTGAATGAAGAAGTTGCTCAGTGCATAAAGTCTTATCATGGGGTCATTATTCACCTCATCCAAAATGATCTACCTTGTGGCATCAGTATCCAGTATCAACTGGACAGGAAGCTTTTCAATCTTGGGCGCTTCCGGGCAAAAACGAAACTCACCACCAAGGACATCCACAACCTTCAGTTTGTGGACAATTGCTGTGTAATGGCTCACTCTGCACAGGATGTGTAAGCAACCCTAGATCTCTTCAGTGCTTTGTATAAGAGACTTAGGCTGTCCTTGAATGTTGCCAAGATGAAGATTCCCCACCAACCCTCCCCAGCCAGCTAAATATCCCTTGCACTATCTACATAGGTGGGGAGGCTCTAGAGTACACGGAGAACTTTCTGTATCTCGGCAGCCAACCCTCTCAACAAGCTATCATCGATGAAAAAGTCCAGCGCTGGGTCAACTGCAGCAGTGCTGCCTTTTTCAAGCTGTGACAAGATGCCTTTGAAAATAGAGAACTTCAAAAGTTGATGAAGGTCTTCGTTTATAAGGCTGTCGTACTAACCACCCTCCTCTACTGCAGTGAAGCCTGGATCATCTACCAATGCCACATTAAGACCCTTGAGAGTTCTCACCAGCAGTGCTTGCATTGAATCCTGGGGATCAAATGGGAGGACCACTGGACCAGCATGAGCATCCTCCATAAAGCTGCATCCACCAGCATTGAAGCCTTTCTCTTGAGAAATCAACTCTGATGGATGGGCCACTGCATCCAGATGTCTAAGAATTGGCTCCCTTGCCAGATTCTCTTCTCCCAGCTCTCCATTAGCCAATACTCAAAGGTTGGCCAAAGGAAATGGTACGAAGACATGTTCAAGGTTGCCCAAGAGCATGGAGGTATTGATACCAATGACTGGGAGGTTCAAGCTGCTGACCTTTTGGCATGGCACCACCTGGTCCACCAAGGTAGGTGCCACTTTGAGGCCCAACAACTTGATACTGAGGTGGAACAGCAGTGGTGAAGGAAGGAGAAGGAGAGCAACCTGGGCTACGAATCTCATTCCCCCATGCAACAACATGCCCCCATTCCTGAAAGATATGTGCATCCAGAATCATGCTTCTCAGCACCTGAGGACCCATTAAGCCTGCACGCCATGGAGTTTAGGGAAACACTGGTCTTGGGGACTGCCAAGCCTCTCAGGATGAATGTGACGCAAGGGATGGTGTTCACTGCGTCTATCTTCTGCCAGGAGGCCAGCAAACATGAGCCCAACTTGTTGGTCTCCTCCAGTGTCTGCTTGGCCCAGTGGGCATCCCAAGGTGGCAGTAGGTCTCACTGTTGCACAGGTGCCTCATTGCCTGGTTCTGAATCATGACAGTGAAACCTAGAGCATGCCTCTTCTGCCTGCCATCAATGTGCATGGAGGCATGCTTGGCAACATTGAAGTGAGGGTCCTTCCACCTGGCCCCCTCAGATGTCACATCCAGCCCCTGTTGCAGCTCAGCAGCATCATTGGCATGGAGGATGAGGTCATTGGCGTAGACCAGGACGCTCAACTTCTGGCCATACAGGTCAAGCCTTCCAGGGCTGCCCGCCACAGCCTGAAGGGGCGGTTCCGTGACTAGGTTGAAAGTGATGGGGCTAAGGGGACAGCCCTGTCTCACCCCCAATTGGATGGGGACCTCAGTGGTCTCTCCATTGGTGTCCTGGATGGTCATGGTGCAGCCATCATAGAGCTCCCACACCAAGTCAATGATGCCATCCGGTAGGCCGAGCTAGCAGAGGATGCTGAGGATGTGGCAGCGGGTCACTGAACCAAAGGCATTGGAGATGTCCAGCCATGCCACCCCACACTGCTTCCTGGTCCTCCGGGCATTTTTCAGGACCATCTGGAGGGTGAATATGTGCTCACAGCAGCCCTCCGTTGACATGAAGCCCTCTTCCAGGTGCTGGGTGTGCGCCAGAACTCTCTGCATCTGTTGAAGAGGAAGGAGAGGATGAGGCAGCACAGGTCGCACTTCCTCAGGAGGCCATATTGGATGTTGTCCCTGCTGGGGGTCATGTCCCTGGTTCTCTTGAGGCAGGCCTCCACCTCCTGCAGTGTGAAGGTGTCTTTGAACCCCTCACAATGCTGAGAGAGAAAGAAGATAGATGTACACAAACTCATAAAATAAATGCACACAAACCCATACTACACATGATCTGAGCTTTCAAGAGGCTGAGAAGCAGCCTATAAATACATTTAAGCTAAAATATAGCTTAACACACATTTATTCAGATTCTTAGTGTTTATGATGTCAGAGTGGTCAATGACTTTTTATTAGAAAATTAAGAAGATTAAGAAATTAACAGAATCACAAAGACAAAATTAATCTGCTTTTGAATGGAAGATGGGATTCAATTAAAATATGGATAACCAGCATTTTAAAATTCCTTATAATTTAAAAAAACATGTTGTAGATGCCAAATATTACAAAAATTTATATAAGCATATTTTGCATTGAAGACACTTTCTTTGTATAATAAATCAATTAGTGACACTATTTACTCAAATCTAAGACAAGGATTTTTTACCCTCGAATCAGCATGCAGAAACAAGTCCCTGGTTTTAGATTCACATGCAAAGCGTGTGTGCGCATAGAGGGGAAGGCTGGGCAGGTGGTTGCTGTTTGTCTGACTCTGGCCTTGAGCTTGGTTCGGGACCAGAGTCAGACCCACAGCAGCCACCTGCCCTCTTTCCCACTCGCAGATGCCCTCCTGCCACCTCCCCCTCTGCAAATTCTGTCCCCCTTCCTCCCCTTACTGTCTGGCACAGCTCAGTTCCAGCTCCAGCTGGATTCCATTCCGGATATACACCACATGGAAAGTCTGTCCTCTGCCCAGCCAATTAGCAGTATCAGTGCTACTGCATGATTTGGTAGGGGCCACACTTGCATGTGCTGTGCTCTGACCTGGGAGGGAATACAGCCTGAGAAGCATCTGACAGTCAGGTGTGGGGAAGAGGGAAGAAGAGGTAGAGGCTGTGGGGAGCTGTAGGCAGGGAGAGTACACGTGGCAGGGGAAAGAAGTTGGAGGA
>NW_017728912.1:36548970-36569210 GCF_001723895.1 Crocodylus porosus
GAAGGGCAGAAGGCAAGGGGCTGCCTAACCTCCTAAACACTGCTTCCCTGCTGTAGCAGTGGGGGAGAAGTGGGGGGAATGGATTAAAAAAAAAGACGACTCTTCAATAATTAGAATCTATGTATGGAAAATTATGACAAGTTTATATATAATCCAATGGGGGGGGTGTTGTTTTAGGATTCAGATAAATACAGTAACTGAACGGATTACAGCAAACTGAACTGATTGCTTCTGGTCACCACATCTGAGATCTACCAACCTGTAAAATTTCCAGCTTCCTATACCTTGTTATTATTCCAGGTTTGGTAGGAAAGCTTTCTTGTCTATTAGAGAACTTCTGATTTGTTCTCAGCATCATTTCAATTCAAAATTAATTCATGCAAAATTGAGGAAAAACTGAAGTTAAGGAAACAGTTTCTCTGCTACTGTAGAAAAGGCTAAGTGGGTTTATCTTTTCAAATAAATTCTGATTTTAGATAGATACTTAGTAACTTCCTTCATTCCAGTGGTTTGACTTCCCTTACAACTTAAGTAGCAAATATGTGCGGATGTAATATCATATTTAATGTCATTTAAGTCACTCTATTGTGTTACAGTCAGCTGAGGTCTTAATACAGTTTGTTGATATCAAATTAAAATTTTAACACGGTTGTTTTTAAAATCAGAAAGTGAAATTTAACTTGTATAAACACAATTTAAATTAATTTTTATCCATCCTGATGTTAACAGAGGCAGCATTACCACCTCAATTCTGACATCAAAGAGAGAGACTTATAGCAGAAGGTGCGACCTTTTTTAGTTTACTACTTCTGACGTCTTCTACTCACTGTTCTCTGGGCAAGGGTGCCCACTTCCAAACAAGAGCCAAAATGCTTCTTTCCCAGCAGTGAAAATGGAGCTGTCAGCTGGGACATCCATCCATTAAATAAGATGACATCTCACTGCCCCCAAAAAAAGATGTCAGAATGTTCAGCCAATTGAGCGATATGCTTGGCTGAACAGCAATAGGTAGCTAATAAAGGGCCCGGTTCATTGTAGGTATAACTCTAGCAGCTTCAGTAGATTTACACCAGGGATTCAACTGGCCAAATGTGTTTTAGTATCCATACTGACAATCAATACCGTGTGTTAGATTTCTCCCACCATCCACACCCAGTGCACTAACCTCCCTCCTGAGTTCTTTTTGAAAACTGGGCTGATCTCCAAGTTAGTGCTAAGGCCCTTGCAGGTGGGTGGTGCATGAGGCAGAGGAAATTGACAAGCAGCAAGAGCAAAAAGGAAGTTGTCTAAGAGGAATGAGGGCCAACATCCACAAATATCTGTCAGTCACCAGCCATCTTAAATTTGAGATATGGTCTATTGGAACCGTGTGGGTACTCTAATTTTGCTATATAGATGTACTTAATGTGCAATAGATGCATGTGCTACCTTAATCTAGCTAGCATGGGCAAAGTATACCATTGATGATACTACAGCACAGAATTTTGACATGTGCTAGCAACCAGAGAATACATCCTGGCTTTTGGAGTTCTTTCTAGCATATTCCAAAGCCCATGCAACAGCATCTTCACGGTGAACATCATCCTTGTTAGCCTGAACTTCTACAGAAATGCAAACACATGCTGTAATGACACTTGCATTTTGCTGTGTAGACAGACCTTAAATCTAGCACCAAACTAAAGACTGCTCATTTTTACACTCCTTACAGGAATTTGTTCTCTCGCCATCACTTGCCAGAAAGCTGTACAATGAATCCCTAGTTGGACTCACATAACTCAGTGGCAACAATCTTTCAAAACTGCTCATGAAACATGCAAGTAGGCACTGACCTGACTGCAGGCTTTCAGAGAACAGGACTTAGCAGGGTATTTTTTACTTCAGGGTTGTCTAGGACACCTGGCAACCATTAATATGGCATGATAGGCTGTGCGATTTATGGGATAGGGCAAAAAACTTCTCAGATCCAAAGCATGAGACTGCTGGGGCCAAACCTAGGACCTGGAATTATTCCCTGATTGATCCCAATGCTCAGCTGATCTGGCATAGGGATCTAGCATGAGGCAACCTAGGTCTTGGGTGGCGAGTCAGGATTTCCCCCTGTCTGATCCCAGGGATTGAGCAGGGAGGTATATGTGCGCCCCATGCCAGACTCTGATACTCAGCTGAGCATCAGGATTGGGCACGGAGCAGGCCCAGGTCTGAGACACATAACTCGCATTCAGATTTAACGCATGATACAAGCCAGCTACAAAGATATTCCACATAAGTGTAGAATGGCTTTGTGGCTGATTGGTCATTTTATCATACCATAATTGGTTGAATATGTGGCATGCTGCAGTTTATTGTGTGATCAATGAATCAATCACACAAATGTAATGTCTGTCAGGGCCCTAAGCCTTATGGAAATAAACAAAATGCAAAACTGGTGTAGAGACTGGTTAGGCACTGCACATGGGCCAAACTCAGAGAGGTTCAATGTGACCCAAAACTCAATGTTCTCATTTTAAGTTCAAAGTAAGAATATTTCCTGACTGGCAAGTAGCTTTCATTTACAAGGCTGAAGGGCATTTGATTTAAAAAAAATCCCTGTTCATTTAGAACTCTTCCAAAGTCCTTCTAAAATATTAAAATATTCTGCATTCCTAATTCAGCACTGAATAATTTTTGCATCTCAAAATTTATCTCAAAGTTGCTTAGTCACCAAAATCTTCCAAACAAAGTTTCTAGAACAAGTCATATTTGAGTTAGCGTGGCTACATTAAACATGTTAAAAGAATCTTTAATTCATGAATGCTTTCTTCTTCCTGATTCCCATTTCTGGTCAAAATGGTTGGTCCACTTAATTTTTTTTTTATTTGCAGAGGCATCAAATTTCAGTAAGTGTTATGAACAATAAATGTTATTATTTTATGAGAGCAGAACACTAAATTTGGACTTACAGTTAGCATAGTTTGCATAATTATTTGGTTAATGGGAAGTTATCAAAATATAAAGTTTCTGTTGCAGGTTAAGCTGAAATGAAAAACATTCAAAACATGATCACAAATTAAAGTCTAAAAAAAAAGTATTGGGGTAAAGTGGTGTGTTTTAATAGCTAAAACTTGCGGGGGGGGGGGGTTCAAAAGGAAAAACTGTTTTATTGCATAAAGAAATAGCGATTCCATTTATAAGAATACCAAATTCTTGTTATGATAAAGCCAGCAAATTCATGAAGTATTTCAGCATGTCAATAGCTGCATTTTAAATTTAATTTAATTTTTGCTGAAAAACAATTTGAGAAAAAAAACCCACCCTAATTCACTTACAATGTAAGTTTCATCTATTGACTTTGGATAAGCTACCAGCTTTTCCACAGGACCAGATTGTTAAAATAAATAAAAGCTATTAAGCCAAATTCTATTATTCATTACACCGAGTTGCATCTAAGTCCACTGAAATCAATAGACTGATCTCAACTCCCTTATTCCATAATTATACTGTTGTAAACAAAGAATGTTGCCCATTTTAAAATTAAAGTAATACATACACACAAGAAAGGGGATTTATTACAAATCTGATGCCAGTCATTGTATAGTAGCTCCAGTCACTAATCAAAGAATATTTTGGCCAAGTTCAAAGGTGAAATCCTATTCTGTTGGGAAAGATTCCTTGCAAGTTTCATAGTACAAATAACAAAAAGTTTTGTTGGGAGAGACGGTTAGCATCTACTTATCTAATAGGGTGTCTTTACACATGCTCCGGGAGTGGGGGTGCTTTAATTAAAGCGGCTCTCAGGAGCCACTGTAAATTAAAGAGCCTGCAGCGCCTCATGTATCCAGTGTCCCATGCTTTAAACACCCCTGCTGCCATTTAGAAGTGCAGGGACGCTGAAGACACAAGACACCAAGGCTGCAACTTGGTTACAATAGTCTTTTCTGATGTGCTGCAATTACAGCATGTCAGAGCAGGCATCCCACAGATCTACAGGCAGCCATAGCGACTTCCTGCCTGCAAAAGGAAACTCTAATTTTTGACTGGGGTTTCCACTATGCTACATAAATATTGTATTAGTTTGTAGATCTAGTTTTATTCTGCGTTTAAAACAAAATCTTCAGACCCACCCGCATCCTCACCTAGAGGTTATTAAAACTTGGGAGCCTGGTCTCAGAAACCAGAGTAAGCTTTGGGGTGCTGCACTCTGCCATGCTCATCATTAGGTTGATGAGCCTAATCTTTTAGTTCAGCTGACTGAAAGAAGTATTTTCTTGGCCTCAACCAACTCACTTTCACCATCTTTCCCTTACCATGCTGGGCACCTGGCCCTTGACTGCTGGACACTCATGGTCCTACTTTGTACCACTGCCCTGAGCCTGCAGCTCAAATGACAAGAGTGCCTCTGTGGCACTCTGTATGGCTTCCTTCTTGCCTTAAGCCACTCCTGAACCTCATAGTGATAAAACTGTCAAAAATACTTACATGAAACGTAAACTACTTTGCTCTCTGTGCTACAAAGCAGAGTTCCCTTCCTTCTGGGGACTCAAGCCGGACTGAGTTTCTAACGTGAGGGTTTATATGGCCCTTTTCTCATCTCCTGGTCTATAACTTCCTTGCAAAAGGGCCTAGGTGCTGTTAAGTATTTAAAAATCAGCAGCTTAGGATCCTGCTGCCTGCAGTTTGCAGACTAGGGCCTTGCAGTCTTTTAACTCTGCAGCTTGCACCAGCTGCCCTTTGTATCTACCCTCTGCAAGCTGCGCTTGCTCTGCTGACTCTCTGCGTAGTAAGGCAGAGGGATTCTGCTGACTGTCATATCTCTGCACCAATCAAACAAACAGGGGCTCAGGAATTCCTGTTACGCTACCCAAGAAGCCAGGGGCTGGAACAGTCTCCTTACAGGAGCGGTGGGAGGCAATGAATCACATCAACTTTAACAAGGTGTGTGGTAAAAGAGTCTAAACAGGATTATATGATAGAGCAACCTGTGGAAGTGGGAGCCTGCACCCAGTAAGCCAGGTGGTCCTTTCCAATTCTGTGTCCCTATGAAAAAATTCCCATCACCATTGATTTTTGAGGCTGAACAACTCATTTCTCTTCATATACTTGAGATACCTCATATTGTACAATGGGTTCACCTTCTGTTGAGAAGAGACCTACAAAGGTCAATGAAAGAGTGCAATAAAATGGGAAGGAAAGCGTGGGCATCACATAAAAAGATTTTAGCCAAAGTAAATAGTATAGCTCAATATTGCCAGGCTTATTATTGCTGTATGGATTGGGTCTCTAGTCTACCTTGTCCAGTATCTTGCCTCCAGTTGCAGTAGTCCGTAGCAGGTGTTTCAGAGGAAGATGCAAAAAAAACAACTGCATATGGACTGACCAGGAATGGAGCTATTTCAGTTTTAGCAGTTGAGGATTTGGTCAAAAGTATCTGGATTACAAATACACAGCAGTCCATAAATTCCAATTAGTTTTTTGAACCCCCAACACAGTTTGAAATATTTGCAAGACATAACACTCCACAAAATTTGCCTGTGCCTATAACAGCCACAAAGGAGAAAGTTATTGCATGTGCGGCAGCATCTTCCTTAAAAAGGAAGCACTAAAACACTTAGCCAACTAAGCATCCTAACTGAAGATTCACTGGCATTTTTATTATATTAACAAGCACTACAAACTGCAGTCCAGTAGTTCTTGGAATTACAAACTGAGCAACCACACTTTATAAGACCAAAAAGAGACACAGGGCCAAGGAAATCTTATAAATATATGATTAAGTACTAGCATATTTCATATTTAAAGCCGAAATGTTTCTTTCCCAGCAGTGAAAATGGAGCTGTCAGCTGGGACATCCATCCATTAAATAAGATGACATCTCGCTGCCCCCAAAAAAAGGTGTCAGAATGTTCAGCCAATTGAGCGATATGCTTGGCTGAACAGCAATAGGTAGCTAATAAAGGGCCCAGTTCATCGTAGGCATAACTCGAGCAGCTTCAGTGGATTTACACCAGGGATTCAACTGGCCAAATGTGTTTTAGTATCCATACTGCCAATCAATACCGTGTTAGATTTCCCTCACCATCCACACCCAGTGCACTAACCTTCCTCCTGAGTTCTTTCTGAAAACTGGACTGATCTCCAAGATACAGCACTTAACATGAAAGCCCTTGCAGGTAGGCAGTGCATGGGGCAGAGAAAATTGACAAGCAGGAAGAGAAAGAGTGAAGTTAGTTAAGAGGAGTGAGGGCCAAACATCCCCAGGTTTGTGTCAATTAGAGATAAGAAAAGCAAATATTAAGTTACACTAGTGAATGGCTTGAGACCCCTAAGAAATGCCAAGGCAAGCATATGAATAATGAATAATGTCATTAGGGAGGAACCAGCATGAGGAGCAAAAAAAAGTCTCTCTTAATACTGAGCATAAGGTGTGCTTACTGCAACTTTAGGGTGAGACTTTCCATTCGGCTTTGTACAGAAACTTAGCACAGTTTAGCAAACAATCATTCACCTATTGAGGTCTTGTTCTAGCAAGCAGACCAGCTCCTTATAAGCATCTTCTGCCTTAGAATTATAGAAAAATTATGGTTGGAAGGGACCTCAGAAGGTCATGTAGTCCAGTGGTTCCCAACCTTTTTTTGCCACAACCTGCTGGGAGCAGAGTACAGAGGCGGTGAACCGGAGGTGGGGGCAGGGGTAGGGGAGCTCCCGGCATGAGGCATGGCTTGTCCTTTGTCTGCAGCACCACTGGCGTTGTCCCACGATCCTCATTTGGGTCGCAACCTGAGGTTGAGAACCACTGATCTAGTCCAATCTCCTGCTCAAAGCAGGACTAGCCCCAACTAGAGTATCCCACCAAGGCTTTGTCTAGCCAGGTCTTAAAAACCTCCGAAGACAGGGACAACTTGTTTCAGTTACTTGTTCCAGTGTTTTAATATCATCCTAGTGAGAAAGTGTTTCCTGTTATCTAACCTAAACTTCCCTTGATGCAAGTAATGACCATTGGCTCCTTGTTCTGTTATCTGCCACCAAAGAAACCAGTCTAGCCCCATCCTCTTTGGAAACAACCTTCAGGTAGTTGAGGGCTATTAAACCCCCTCTCAGTCTTCTCTGCTCAGACTAAACAAACACAGTTCCCTCATCCTCTCCTCATAAGTCATGTGTCTGAGCCCCCTAACCATTTCTGTTGCCCTTTGCTGGACTCAATCCAGCTTGTCTACAGCCTTTCTGTAGCGTGGGGCCCAAAACTGGACACAGTAGTCCAGACATGGCCGGTCCAGTGCCGAATAGAGGGGAAGAATCATTTCACTCGATCTTCTGGCAACACTCCTACTGCAACCCGGTATGCTGTTAACCTTCCTGGCAACAGGGCACACTGTTAGATCATATTCAGCTTCCTGTTCATTGTAACCCCAAGGTCCTTTTCTGTAGAGCAACTGCTTAGCCAGTCAGTCCCCAGGCTGTACTGGTGCATGGGATTGGTCTGTCCTAAGTGCAGAACCTTGCACTTCTTACCAAACCTCATGAGATATTAGTTCAATTCACCAGTTTGTTGAGGTCACACTAAATCTTAGGCCAACCCTACAGCAGATCTACTACTTCCTGCTGGTTGGTGTCATCTGCCAATTTGCTGATGATTCATTCCATCCCATTTTCCAGGTTGTGGATGAAGATATTGAATAAAACTGGCCCCAAAACTGACCTGGCAGGCACTCCGCTTGATACCAGCTGCAAACTAGACATTGAAACATTGATTTTTATTAGTAGATGTTTTGGATTGGGAATCCAGAAAAAAGATGACAAAGCTGATATGGAAATACAGAGCGCCCGAGTGAGGGACTAACAATAGAGGGATGGGGGTGAGGAGGGGAACGCAATGAGGTTACAGGCAATATACACTTTGAAGAAGATCCAGCAAGTTTTCTATCCACTTTACAGTCCATTTGTCCAACCAGGACTTCTATAACTTGGTTGTGAGAATGCTGTGAGAGACTATCAAAAGCCTTGCTAAAGTCAAGTGTTATTATGTCCACTGCTCTCCCTAGATCCACAAAGCCAGTCATCTCACAAGAGAAGTCAATAAGGCATGGCTTGTCCTTGGTGAATTCATGCCTACTGTTCCTAATCATCTTCTCCTCCAAATGCTTAGAAATCGACTCCTTGAGGACCTGCTCCATGATTTTTCCAGGGACAGAGGTGAAGCTGACAAGTCTGTAGTTCCCTGGATCCTTCTTCTCTTTCTTAAAGATGGGCACTATATTTGCCCTTTTCCAGTTATCCGGGACCTCTCCCAATTGCCATGAGTTTTCAAAGATAATGGCTAGTGACTCTGAAATCACATCATGCAAGTCCCTCAGCTCCCTTGGATTTGTACGCATCCATCTTTTCTAAATAGTCCGTAACCTGTTCTTTAGCCACTGTTGGCTGCTTACCTCTTCCCCAAACTGTGCTGCCAGGAGCAGAAGTCTGGAAGCTGACCTTGCCTGGGAAGATTGAGGTAAAAAAGGTATTGAGCAATTCATCTTTTTCCATATCATCTGTCACTAGGTTTCCTTCCCCATTCAGTAAGAGACCCACACTTTCCCTGACTTCCCTCTTGTTGCTGACAAGTAGAAACCCTTCTGGTTACCCTTCACATCCCTTTGCTAGCTGTGGACCTTTGACCTTCCTGGTTTCGTCTGTGCATACCCAAACTCTTATACACCTCCCTAGTGGTCTGTCCAAATTTCCAGTTCTTGTAAGCTTCCTTTTTGTGTTATAGCTCACTGAAAAGTTCCCTGCTAAGCCAAGCTGCTCTTCTGCCCTACTTGCTAGTCTTCCTGCATATCAGGATGGTTCATTCCTTAAAATACAACCAGCTTTCCTGACCTCCTTTCCCCTTCAGACTCGCTTCCCAGGGGATCCTGCCCATCAATTCCCTGAGTGAGTCAAAGCCTGCTTTTCTGAAGTCCAGGGTCCTTACTTTGATACTCTCCTTCCTTCCTTTTCTCAGGATCCTGAACTCAATCATCCCATGGTTACTGCTGCCTAAGTTGCATCCACTACTACATTCCCCACCAATTCTTCTCTGTTTGTGAGTAGCAGGTCAAGAACAGCACAGCCCCTAGCTGGCCTCTCCAACACTTGCACCAGGAAGCTGTCCCCAACACTTCCCAAAAGCTTCCTGGATTGCCTGTCTATTGCTGCTTTGCCCTCCCAGCAGATGTCAGGGGGACTGAAGTCCCTCATGAGAACCAGAATCTGTGATCAGGAAGCTTGCATAGCTGTCTGAAGAAAGCCTCATCCACCTCATCCTGTTGGTATGGTGCTGTATAGCTGACACCCACCATGACATTATCCTTGTTGCTCTCCCCTCTAACCCTAACCCAGATACTTTCAACAGTCCTATCTCCAGTTTCATACTGGAGCTCTGATCAATCATACAGTTGTTTTTTGTTTTTTTACATAAAAGAGCAACTCCTCTTCTCCCCTGCCTGTCCTTCCTGAACAGTTTATACCCATCCATGGCAGTGCTCCAGTCTTGTGAGGTATTTCACTGTTATTACAAGCACATCATAGTTTCATGACTGCGTGAGGACTTCCAATTCTTCCTGCTTATTTCCCAGGCTCCACACATTAGTGTACAGACACCTGAGATAGCTAGCTGATTGCCCTTCTTTCTCAGGAAGAATGAGAAGGCCTCTCCTGTTGGCCCCTCCTGCTTGTGCTTCTTCTAGGTCAACCACTTCCCCACCTACCTCTCTGCTTAACGATCCTTCTTCTTGGAACAAAATCCCATAGTCAAAGAAGCCAAATCCTTGCTTACAACACCATCTCAT
This sequence comes from Crocodylus porosus, assembly GCF_001723895.1. Lineage (NCBI taxonomy): Eukaryota > Metazoa > Chordata > Crocodylia > Crocodylidae > Crocodylus > Crocodylus porosus. The sequence goes on from NW_017728912.1 coordinate 36,558,759, forward strand.
AGTCAGGCATTGATCCTTCATCCATGGAAGTCAGGAACTTCCAAATACCTTCTCTCTGTTCAGCACTCCGCCATATCAATGATCCTAGGATTAGAAAATATGCAAGCAGATTGAATTGGAAGAAAGTTAGTGCACAAATTCAACCAAACATGGCATAACACTTTTCTGATATCTCATTATTGCTGTAATACAGGAGGAAGTGGTAGCAGCCTTTTTCTCCAGATTGTCCACAATGTCCTAGTGAAACAATTCCATGGATCAGATGGTTTCAGTGAATTCAGGACATCTTCCCTTAAAAGCAGAGTTAAATGCTCTCTACCAAGTTTTCTAGATATATGTTAATTGAGCTGCTTTAATAGGGACCAGTTTGGCTGCTTCAATAACAGCAGATCAGCAGCAGAGTTGAGGGATCTTCTTTGCTGGTTGAATTTTGACCAGATTTGCTTGATGAAGTATCTGAGAGTTAGACCAATATATTCTTGAGCAGCAAAATCTTACATGGAAAGAAACTTCCGTAACCTCCTGTTTGTGTGAGGCACGGTTACATTACTACTCGAGAGTGACATAATAGCTTATTTAACAACCACTCTCTTATTTATGGTGATTTTACTATTGATTAAGAAGTTTGTTCAGGGCAACGAAGCTTTATCTAATTCCCCTTTCAGATAGTTTTAATCAAATTCCCTTTTCTTCCTATCAATCACATTTTCAGACCCATCAATATAAGACTAAGAATACAATGGTTTGTTGGCTAATTACAGCTCTGGTAGCATTACGCTTGAGCCAGTACCAATGTGTTTGTTGTTGCATACATCAGGAATGCATGCATCACTGCTCAAATGCTTCCAGTTTTCTTCGAGAGAGAAATTTCATGGCTTCCTGGTGGGCCGTTCTGACGTGACTTTTCACCAATATGGGGTGCTGTCGAGTTCTGCTCTCATCCTTTCTGTTCAGTGATGACACTAGGGGAAATGAAACAACTTGGGCTATAATATCATCCATGTGTAAATGACAATCTCCCTTCCCAGGGTTAGCCATGATTCAGGTTTGTATCAGAGCTAGCTGGCTGAAATTCAGTCTAGGTAAGGCAAAATGATTCTGGCTGTCAGACAAGAACAGTTCACCATGACATTTGCCACCAACTTTGCAGACAAATTTGCATACATCTAGTTTGGGGACCACCACATTTACTGTATAGTTAGAATTTAGGAGCGATTGTGGGGAAATTCTTCCTTGCTAATCATACCAGATTTTTCAGTGGTATTTGATACAGTTGACCATGAAGTGTTGATAACATGACTTAGTGGGTATTCATATAAATCACTCTTAATTGATTATAATCTTTTCTGAACAGGGAAGTCCCATACGGTGGTGATGGACAATTGGGCTGTGCGAAGCTTTGGTTCCTGATTCAATTCAGCAGAAATTCTGCCTGATTTGGTGGCTGAATCTCTGAATCAAATCGAAGGACCCTTTAATCTCTCTGAATTGAATCGGAACCCTCTGAATTGATTTGGAGAGATCTGGACATAGACCCAGCTTTAAATGTTTTTTCTACATGCCTCTAGGTAGCAGGGGCTCGTGAACACTGCAATGCTGGGGTGCATGGAGCATCCCACAGAAGCACAGGGGGCTCCCCAGAGTGCTTGGCAGCAGACCCAGAAATGGTCTGCTGGGACAGTGCGGGGGGGGGACTTCACCCCCTGGCTTGGCAACTGGTGCCTCCTGGGTCTGGAGGGCCCCCTGTGGCTGATCGCCTAGCCAGGGAGATACATGGGGTGCGGGGAGGCAGTGTGCTGCCCAGCAGACCCAAAAGTTGATGGGAAGTACTTCTGGTCCACTTTCAGGTTTGCCGCTGAGCACATGAAGGAGCCTGCACACTCCTGTGGGATGCTCCATGCACCCCAGCATTGCAGCATTCCCAAGCTATGCCTGCTACCTCAAGGTATGTAGAAAAAACTTTTAAAGCTGCATTTATGTCTGAATCACTGGTTCTCCAAATCAGCTTCGAATTTTCAAATTTAGATTTGGCTGAATCAAATCAGGGACAGCGATCAGAATCAACAAATCGAATCATTGTCCCTGATTTGGGCTGCATCCAAATCTGAATCGAATAGGGACCACTTCACACAGCCCTAATGGCCAAGTTATTGTCTTTCCTTTCTTGAAGATAGGCACTATATTTTCCTTTTCCAAATCATTTGGGATCTCACCTGACCTTCATGAGTTCTCAAAAAGGATAGCCAATGGCTCCAAAATTTCCTCAGCCAATTCCTTCAGTATTCTAGGGTGCATTCCATCCAGCCCAGCTGACTGAGAGCATCTAGCTTCTCCAGGTAATCCCTAGCTTGTTCTGCCAGTATTCTAGGCCAGGGGTGTCAAACTCACCCAGTCTCATGGATTGGATGAGTGGTATGGGGCCAGTCCATGGGCTGGATTGGATCCATGGATCCCTTCTCCTTCCTTGTCCCCCAGCACAATTGATCCCAGTGGCTGCTGTAGCCACTCTGTGTGCGGTATGGATCCGGCAGCTTACATAACAGATACCATGTGTGGTGCAGCCTGGCTAGAGTGGCTTCACGGTACCTCACATATCATTCACTCCAGCAGTTCTGGGACTGCGCCACCTTCAGCACCTGATCCAGCTAGTCTGGGACCCATACTGCACATGGTACTTGTAAGCACTGCATCCAGAGAATGTCCCAGACCCGCTGGAGCAGGCACTGCAGGTGGCACATGTCTCACAGCAGGGGCTGCACACATTGAATCTGCCCAGGCCAGCCACACATGCAGCACAGCTGCTGCTCTAAGCTGCACCACCTGTTCTGGTAGCTCTGGGATCCACACTGCACAGATCCCAAATGGCCTCGAGTGGCCACTCAAGTAGATATGCTGGGAGAGGAGGTCCATGGCCTGCATCCAGCTCATGGACCAGACCTGCACCATAGGCATGCTTTGTGCCCCATATAAGTCTTGATCAGACTCTGGGTCAGCACTGTGAGATACACAGTGGGGCTCGGTGGGTTGTGTTTGACGCCCCTCTTCTAGGCCATTTGTCTTTTCCCTTGTATTTACTGCCGCTTTATTAACAAAGACAGAAATTAAAAAAATGCATTGAACATTTCAGTTTTCTCTGCATCATCTATATTAAGGGGCCTGTACTTTCCTTGGTCTTCCTTCTAATTTTGACATAATTTTAGAATACTTTTTTAATTGTTTTTTACGTCCTCAGACTTGCCTCCTAGGGGATCCTGCCCACCAGTTCCCCAAGTCTGTTAGTCTGCATTTTGAAGTCCAGTGTTCTTATTTTGCTACTCTCCTTTCTTCCTTCCCTTAGATCTTGAGCTCACTTAGATTTTGTGGTCACTGTCACTCAAGTTACCTTCACATTCTTAAACAATTCCTCCCTGTTTACTCACAGCAAGTCCAGAAGTGTTTCCTCCCTAGCTGGCCTTCCCAATCCCTACAATAAAAAGTTATACCCAGGACACTCCAAGAGTTTACTGGACAGCCTATGTACTGCTGTGTTTCCCTTCCAGCAAATATCACAGTAATTGATGTCCTGCATGAGAACCAGATTCTGTGATTGGAAAGTTTCCACTAGTTGTTTAAAGTGGGCTTTGTCTAGCTCTTCCTCCTGGTTTGGTGGCCTATAGCAGATGCCCATCATGACATGTCCCTGATGCACTCCCCTCTTTGACCCAGAAGCTTTCAAGCAGGCCTATCTACCAATTTGTACTAAGCCACAGAACACATGTATACCTTTTTTATATTAAAGAAACACCTCTTCCATTTTCCTGCCCTATGTCCTTCCTTGAATGAATAAAACCCCTTCATTCATGTGAACTGTCTCACTACATCTCCATAATCCCAACTGCATCATAATTCTTCAATTCTCCCTGTTTCTGAATGAGTTACTCTGAGGTAAGCTAAGTGAGACTATGCAGCATGTGCACTATTCTATGGTTACCTCCTGTGCACATTTGTACACAGCTGTCACACCTCAGAAAGTGAGTCTAGTGCCCTAGGGACTCTTGCCTTCCTCCCTAGCTCCCTGGGGTGCTGTCTCACAGTCTGGCTTGCCATGTCTTTGTTTGCAGAGACTATTAACTCATAAGGCTTCTCCAATTCACTAAGGGACCTTCTGTAAGGGAATCTCCTCTACAAAAAAAACCACTTCACTGGACTGACTTGCCCCTTAACTTGTTCAGGTGCACTGTGTTACTTCACACCTTGGTTCAGTTTAAGCAAGTTCTGCCTCTCACCCTCCTATCTCAGTCCCTGGGCTTTTGGAAGCCTGTTGACAAACACTCCGTGCCTCCTCAGCACTAACCGCAGACTTCAGCCTCCTCCATAGCCATGCTTATTCCCTGCAGGTGTAACCAGTGATGTAAAATGTGAATCCTGTGATGCATCTCTTTCACTGCAGTGTCCACAGGGCTTCCTTCTCTTCAGGGCTAGTTCTTCCTCTTCCAGTTCTATAGCATTCCTTCTCCCCAAAGGACGCAGAATCCCATTCCAGCCCAAACTGAGGCACCTACCCCTGGCCTGGCTTATAGTGCCTCTGCTCCTCCCCTTTTGGTTACCTGACCTGGAATTCCCTTAACAGGGAGCAGTAACTTCCTATTAGCCTAATTAGCAGGCTATCTGCTGCTGAAGTCTGGCCTCCCTTGATCATTCGCCTGTGACTCAGCCCCTGCAGCTTACTATTTACACCCTGGAGCCTTCATATCTTTTAGTTCTGCTGTCTGCTGCCACACTTGAAAGTGTAGCTGCCACTCTAGATAGGCCACATCATATGCAGTACCTGTTCTGATAGCTCCAGGATCCATGCCACACGCAGCGTGGATGGAGCAGCCACCAGATAAAGCGTGCTAGGGGAGGAGGAAAAAGGGATCCGGGGACCTGATCCAGCCCACAGACTGGGATGTGGCAGCAGGCCCTCTGTATTATGAACTCCAGTGTATATTCATAGTAGGGTCTTCTTAAACATCCTGTACCCCTTTCTGGCCTTCTGCCTCTGTTATAGCAAAAGATTTATATGCAAAGAAAAGAAACCAGATAAGCTTAACCCTGCAGCAGTGGCGGACCAATGGCGGAGGGAGGGGGAGTGCTGGCCAGGCCCTTCAGAGTTCTTACCACACAGCATGACTTTAAGTACTGGTATGAGAAGGACAGAGGTGGGGGGAGGAGGGAGGCACAAATGCAAGTATTGGCCCCCAGCCACCAGAGACCCATGATACATCACTGCCCTGCAGTGTATGCAAGGTAATTTATCCCTTAACGAAACTGGGGTAAGTTACCTTGCATTTACCAAAGAGTAGCTCCATGGGCAGTTACCATACAGCAGCTGACATGCTGAAGATTCACATCCTTGCTTGCTTAACAGTAATTTCATGTGCACACATGCTTGCTCACTAAGCAGAGTTTCTGTGAAAATTACAGATCATGGAATATGTCTGAGGGTCAGAAAAACAAGTGAATAAGGGAGATTTGCTGATGCTACTTTGTGGGGTTTGGCATCACAACATTATTACAAATTAGGTTATGTAGTGCATGCTATTTCATAAAGAAACACTTGGTTTTATAAGCTTTAATTAACACGTGGATAATCCAGGAACTGGTAAAACAATGGAATAATAAAAGCAGCAATATAATTCCATCCCAAGGAAAATGACATTCCAGGGAAAGCCTTCCTCATCCTAACAATTTGTCTGCTCCTAAAATACCTGAAATTCATTTGGGAATTAGTAGCAATTGCAGAAGCAATTGCACAAGCACTTGCCCCCATTTTCTCCTTTTTTCAACTTTGCAAAAACCAACAGGAATTAAGAGAGAGAAATAGGTATAACTGCATACTGACGCATGAGGGAGAAGGTTTAAATTCAGAGCTGGTTCATCATTAGGAGTTTGGAAAGAGCTTTCTGCTTTTCCCATTGCCTACAATCACATGAGGTAATGCATTTAAACAATCCATCAAATTACATTTCTGTATGGCAGAACAATTTTAAAGCATTAAAAACAAGAAATAATTCAACTCAACTCTTTCCTAAACTGGTGCCATTCGTCTAGAATTCACCCAGATGTGTTTTTCTATGAACTTAAGGGAGGCAAATACTTTAAGCTTTTGTTTAGCTCAGTAGTCTGAGATAAATACAGCAAATAGCAAAGTACTGAGGCCTCTTCAAATCAGGGAGAGAAGCCAAGCTGACTGAATAGCTAGTCTATTCTCACAGGTACTATCTTCAGCTTGCCTAGATGTGTGAATATGATTACTTAGCTGATAAGGTTGTCGGAGCAAGCTTAGACAACTCTAAACAAAAGAACATATAAAAGATACTAGATTAGGTTACTAGATTGAATACTTGATTTCATGTTAACCCATCAGAGCAGGGGTGGGCTCAAAGGAAAAAGAACCATGCCTATTTCTTGGCTTTTACATGATGTTATCACCATAATTTGAAAACAATTTCACTGTTTGGTCGGAAGTCAAAAAGATGCATGAAAAAATGTAATACTCAGAAGAGGAAAAAACTGGCACCAGGGCTCTCTCAACTTGCCAAGTTAAAGGAATGTTATTGAAGACTCCTTACATAAATGTTCCTTGACCTTTGAATGAACCAACAGGTCTTAAAAGCTGCATTAGCCAAAGCAAATTCCCGTAGCAAATAAGACTTTTAGCCGAGTGCATCAGATTTTTCCTCTAGCAGCAGGGAGAGAAATCTCCAGTGTCAAGAATGGTAAACTAGCATTGTCCAATAAAGGCTCTGCTACTAATACACAGAATAGAGCATCTCCGTACTGGAATCACGGTGCATCATGCTAACACCTGAGTTCTACTGCAAGTGGCCAGCAGAACCACCTATCATCCAGCCCGGACCTTTTCTTCATAAAGATCCCAGCATATGCTGCAGCCCAAGAGGTACCAGGTGGAATAAAAAAAATGTGCAGCGGAGAAAGATGCTCCAAACTTTAACCCCCCAAAAGGAAGAGTAACCTATATCATATTTACTCACACCCACAATATAAAATACAACCAGTACGTATGGTTTAATTGAAGAGAAAATGTTCTGTATAAGGAAGCAGCATCTTTATCTAAACACTGAACATTCATTTATCAGTACTAAGGTCCTGACAATCTGGCCAGCTGCCTATAAACTCAGCAGCTTGGTCAAATGCAAAAGACAACAGTTATTTTTAGTACAAAGGTAGTGGAAGCTGATGGTATCTGCAGGAACAGCTACAGACAAATATGGAATTCGGCCCAGAAACCACAGAAAGATAATCTGTTACAAGTAAAGTAAGTCAGAGAAGTAAGAGAAGTGACACTCCAGTGACCTGGATATGAATGCTGCCACTGCATACCCTACCTGTAAGACATACATGCTATTAGTTCTGTGGCTTTCATGCACAGCAATCAGCTCTGGAATGCTCTCCTCATTAATGTTTTTGTTATTTGAGATGAAGCATACACACCATAAAAAGAACATGCATTATATCCATCAGTATAATGGAAACAGGGCCCTAACACTCTGTGATACATCCTTGAAGAAGAATTCATTCAAGACATAGCATTTGTATGAAATATGATAAGCATGAACTATGATAAAAGGCAAAAGAGTCCCATAATACCCAGATTTGTAATTAGTTCATTTTATAGGTGAACTATCCTCCTGCAACATGTGCACACACAAACACACATTGGTACAAATATCTTCTGCAGTCCTACAATGACAGTGTGAAAAAAAATGCAATCTGAAACTGCTTCAGAAAATTCAGTGTTCCTTCATTTAACATGCTGCTTCTGAAATGCTGGACCTAGGAAGAGGGATTAACATGAACATTTCCCCTTTTTCTGCAAAGATCCCAAAAAGGAGTATTATATAGTGTCAAATTCTCATCTGAACCACATCTTCACACAAAACTGTAACAAAGTACCAGAACTGGACTACGAGAAAACATTGTTATATGTTTAAAGCCCTAAATAGACAACTCTTGTTGGCTGCTGACCAAAGTGCAGACAAGTGACAGTTTCACCTGATCTAGCCACAGAAAGCAGCTTATAGCTGTGACCAAACACAAGTACACACCTGCAGACAGCTTTAAAAATGTTTGATTGGGTGAAAATCTGACCCCTCATTGCATGAGGTATCAGATAAAGATGTTACAAAATTTAGCCTCTTTTGTAACTTGTGTCTGAGAAGCTCCCAGCCTGTCACTGTTTTCAGAATGGGAGAAGAGGAAGGGAGCAGAAGTAGTTCAGTCTGAAGGTTTTTCAGCACCCACTGCTCAGAGCACTGGCTGTTGCTATGGAAACTTGGCTATAGGCTACCAGCCAGCAGTTAGATCCCCCTCTCCCCCCTCCCCCCGAAACCAACAGTGAACTTCTGTTTAGTCCAGGGTAACACTGTAACTCAGATTGCTTTACAGAAATGATTCTGAGTTACATCTAGGAGCTGCACTTCTGTCTGTACCCTCATTTAAGGACATGAACTGATCTGAACTCCAATCCCTACAATTGCAACTCCTGCCGTGCCATTTGTGCATGGCAGAATGTGTGATTTTGGGATCAACCATGCCCTATTTGCTAGTGCAGAGGGAGTCCTGTATCATGATCCTGGGCTCTCCCTACACTGGGCAAGGGTGCTCAAAAAACAGCCAGTTGTCAGTTGGCTCCATAGACTCCTGCCAGCCCATGTGCCACGCTTCTGTCACCTGGTTCTGGGCCCTGCTGGTGCTGGGCCTGGGGCTCTGGCATAGGCCCCATGTTCCCACACACCCACTCACTTCTACTTCCTCCACCCCCACTTTCCTGCCCACCCACTGGCTGCTCTGCACCACATGGCTCCCAGCTACATGGCCACAATGGAAGGACTCAGTAGGAGCTGGCCTGGTCCCGAGGACTGGATGATCACCTGCAGTCCTGCTCTACCCTGCTAACCTACCCCCACACTTCTTCTTACCTGAATTTCCCACTCCGGTGCAGGGAAGTACAAACAGTCCCATGGTCCCAGGCCAGAAGCCTCTGCTAGATAGGCGCTTCTAGCTGGGGAGGGGGTAGGGAGCTGGGCCAGCCTTGTTGCTGGCTCCTGCTTGCTCCCTTTGGGTCCTACTTCCCTGGCTCCTGTCATCTTTGACAGGCAGCCAGGGTCAGATAAATATTAATTTTCTGCATTTTCAGGGGCCCCATGGACTGGATAAAATGGCCTGATGCAGCCCACAGGCCATATTTTGCCCATCCTTCATGTAAGGGAATTGAACTGCTACCTCTCTAATTTCTAAAGCATTTCATTTAAAAGCATCAAATTTATGGATAAAAATGGTCTCATTGACTCTGCACTTTTGGCATGAGAAGATTTTTAAAGGCAAAAACATCATAAGTGGGTAGAAGTGTGTCCTCTGAAGTGATATATAGTTTAAGCGACATTTGTTTAGGTCTTGCTTATTCAGGAATGGTTTTTTCAGTACAATTTAACATATGTATTTAAATTGGTATAGCTATGCCAGTATAATTCATTTTTCCCAGGATGGGAGCTCCTGTTTTGATATAAATGAGTTTCATCAGTTTAGCTTATGAAAAAGGTTCAGTTATGATTATACCAGAACAAAGAATATATAGTTAAACCTTCATCTGTAAGCAATTTTAGAATGAATATGAATTCTACTTGATTACTGTGTGTAGTTAAGCCTGAATTTCAACTCAAGCAATTTAAGTTTTTTTTTAATGCAAAGGATCCTAACTATGTTAACCATAATCTAGTAAAAATCTGGGGTATATCTGAGCTAACTTGGTTAAATTGGGTTTGTGACAGGGTTTTAGTTGTGTGATAGCAGCCATTAGTGCCTTGTAAAGATACCCTTAATGTCAAATGTAATTCCTGATCCATGTTATAACTCTCATAGTCATCAATTAAAAGTTTTCACAAACAACAAGGATATGATACACCCTAAATAAGGCACCCTAAAGCTGATAGGCATCTTAATGCTGAATGGACTTACTATTGTGTTATGCAGCACAGGGGAATTCTACAGACATTTACAGAGTTTGCAGTAATCTCAAGGAAATTGAAACACATTGGGGTCTGGGAGACAGGCTGTTCAAACAGGAAATACTATGCATGTACAATTCTCTTTGTAGATAGCTTGATTATCATTACTTGCAGGTCACCATTTCTATGCAGGAAGACCTAGAGAATCATAGCTGTTTCTGTGGGAAAAGGTAAATTGCCCACCCAATTCTGGTGGGCAAGCTGAGGGACTGCAGCACTGACGAATGCACAGTCACATGGGTGGCAAACTGGCTCCAAGGGCGCACCCAGAGGGTGGTGGTGGACAGGTCGATGGCGACCTGGGAGGGTGTGGGCAGTGGAGTCCCCCAGGGCTCGGTCCTTGGGCTAGTGCTGTTCAACATCTTCATTAGCGACCTGGACGAGGGTGTGGAGAGCACCCTGT
>NW_017728912.1:36569630-36617532 GCF_001723895.1 Crocodylus porosus
GGACTCGGGGAAAGTCTGTTCACCAGGGCCCCCCTTGGAGTCACCAGGAACAATGGCCACAAGCTGAGGGAGGACAGGTTTAGGTTAGATATTAGGAGGTGGCCAGAGCCTGGAATAGGCTTCCCAGAGAGGTGGTGCTCTCACCTTCCCTGGAAATCTTCAAGAGAAGACTGGATAGGCACCTGGCTGAGGTCTTATGACCCCTGCCACCCCCAGGGCTCCTTCCTGCCCGTGGCAGGGGGTCGGACTCGATGATCTGTCTAGGTCCCTCCCGACTTATGATTCTATGATTCTAACAGCATTATGAACACCAGCATTTGCAAGTCTAACATTAACAGTGTATTAGATAAAGAACTCTTCACTCTGTCCTTCACACACACCGGCAGAAAAGCAGTCATGCTCTGCTTTCCAGCACAACATTCATTAATTCTGGTTGCTCATCTTGGTTGTGGTCAGATTGTACCCTGATGAAACTAGCATTGCTCTTATTCAGTGTGTGGAAACCAGTCTTATTAAAGGTACAGCAATGATTAAACTACATATCCAAGATGGAGGAAAGTACATGTCCTTCTTCTGACCCATGTTCTGCAGTATGGCTTGGATGACAAAGGAATACTTCAGGCCAGAGAGGGAAAATATTCCTGTGGCCAGTTGCTGGCTATACTTAATGTGACTAGATTTACAGAATTAGTTTCTGTGCTAAATTGGCAGTCACCTGCAGATTCTGCACAAAAGGCCCTCCAAGGTTAAATTAGTTGGACTTGTATAATGCAGAGAAAGAAGAAAGTTACTGAGCACAACTGATTAATCCAAAATCTTGGAAGTATAGTCCCAATATTCACTTTCACTTTTCTATATTGACTAACATATATATGCCCCAATTACAAGACTGATCCATTCAGTATATTTTAAACAACAAAGACCATCAATGGAAGGTACTCAGTGCTGCTATCAGCACTATAACCTCCTGGTCCCAATGGTGTACCAATAACCAATTAATAGAGTATTCAACAACACATGACTAGCCAATTACACAGCCTGATAAATGGAATATCTAATACTTCATTATATATAATATAGCGTAGTGCTTATTAATGTATTTACTCTCATACCATACACCCTTCTGCAGAAGATTAGCCTTCCAAAACTGGAGTGAACATCTTAAGAGGGTAAGCTGATTTTCTGCCCAGAACAGAAGCATGAAGACACAATAAGTTGGCTGTTGTTTCTTTTCCTTCTCTTCCTTCCAGCAGCCACATGGAGGGAGGGGCAGAGTCCAGCAGGGACAAACTAAGTGGTGTGGTTTCATTCCCCCCACCCCCACCTTTAATTCTGTTCCACCCAAAGTTTAAAACCAACTGCCTGACAAGCTGTGGCATTTCTATTCAGGCAGTGCTGAGGGAGTCAAATGACACTGTTGCTGGAGAAGTCCTTGCTATGGATGCATGCAATGCAGTTGTAATAGAAGCCTGGCATTCCCCACCTGCACCCTTAGCCACCTCTGCTGTTTGTTCAGGCTAGTGGGTAGTGGGAAAGAGACAGAGCTTTGACAAGAGCAAGCCTACACCTCATAGTCACAGCACTGACTGGGGTATTTCCATCCTATATCTATTAGGATGTCTCAGTCTAAAATGAGGTTATTTTTTTTTTGCCAGGAGAAATAGATTTCCACTCATTCAACAAAGAAAATCCTCTCCCTCACCCCCTTCTCCTTGTGTGCTTTCTTCTGGAGGAAAGCCACAGATTTGTCTGCCTTTGAAATTTTCTTGTAGTGGGCTTGGTCTCCCCTTGGGCTTGCTACCACCTCCTGCAACTTTGAAGGACTGGCCTAATTTTCACCCTATCCACCCATCAAAGAGCAGCCTACCTTTCTGAACCTTTCTTATACAAAATGAAATAATTTGACATGAAGTCTTAAAAATATGCTTCAGGCAAAGAACACCCATGACTATCACACAGAACTTTTTTCATGGAACCACATTAAGGATTAGCACTACCAGTTTAGAACACAAGACATTTGCAGATGAACATAATTTGAAGGAATGATAGGATAGTCTGCCATGAGGCTAGGAGTCAGGTGATTGGAACTTTTTTCTTGACTCCACTGAAAGATTTCTGTGCTTATCTTCCCTGGGCTTCCATGTTCTCATCCCTAAGAATAGAATATTTGCTTCCTTCACAGGAGACTAGATTCAATAATGTCCATAGCATGTACAGGAGACCCTTGCCATTCATGGGAAATTCGTTCTGGAGTTCCCTGTGAATGGCAAAATCCGTGAATACTGTTGGGGTTTCCCATCAGACCCCACAGCTGCCCCCTGCTCCATCCTCCCTCCCCTTGTAAGAAGCTGGAAGTGCGGGGCTCCCCCACAGCACCTGGGGACCAACTGCAGCTGCTTCCAGGGGAGAAGATGCCACCACCTCCCTCCCTGTCCCCAGCATTCACTCTCCACCTGCATGGCTCTGCCCTCCCCCCTCTGCCTGCCTGGCCCTGCTGTCCACTCCACTCTCCCCAGCTCTTCCCTTCTCTGTGCAGTGTTTCATGACTGCTTACGCAGAGGCAGGAGCTCGGTGCAGCACCAGAGGGAGCCACAGCAACACTCGCCCCGACCCACCACATTGGCATGGCACACCATGAATATTCAAATCCGCAAATAGTGGATTCATGAATAGTGAGGGTTTGCTGTACAGGCATTCTCCAACTTGCCGCATTATTACCAGTGCCTAAAAGTCACATCCATGATGCCATGCTAATATGATGTTTTTTTGCTTTTTCTCAAGCTGATAAATAAAAGTAGCAGCAGTTATTTTTTAAATAAAGTACCATATGTTCCTATATCCTGAAGAATCTCACTAGTCAAACATTTACCACTTACCATTTTGTTTACCCAGAAAGCAAATCTTTGGAAAAGTAGAACATTTGCCTTTGAAAGAGAAGCAGTTGCTTAATATTGGAGAATGCCTTCATCACTGACTGTTTATCTGATCACTGCCGCTGTCCAGCAGTGTTAAGTATAAGACATGTGGAGGGGCACTCACAGAGAATGAGCATGGACCTCTCACATTGGCTTATCTGGATAACAGGAATCCTTCACAGACCATAAGAAGATGCTCTGTTTTTGCCATGGCATCTCATGCTCTTTTATCAAGAATTTTAAAGTGAAGCTACTGTGCGCTTGTCCCCAGTGCTCGCTTTTGATCCTAAGAGCTCGAAAACATACACTGGGGTTGAACCTGGAGCAGCCTCACTGGTGGACTTCTGGCTCAGGAGCACCATTCATAGCTCAGGTGGACACATGCAACCTTGTCCTCCCAGAGACCTGCCCCTAACAAGGCGGAGACAAGCTTCTACTGTCCAACAGTGGCAGTGCTCTGACATGCCTCCTAAGATGAAAGCAGATGTGCTTACATGCCATATCTGTGTTGCTGTGGCTGGATTAATGAGTTCAGCGGAGGCTAACTGGCACCGTCTCTCAGCAGTATTAATTATCTTTACCGAAGCAACATGTAGAAGCTATGTTGCCTTCTGAGATGAAAGCAGGCAACTGGAGCAATGCAACACAGCTTGAGGATTCTGCCACTGACAATGGGAAGGTGATGGTGTAGACCTAAAGTTGAACCTGAAGTCCTACTGAATTTCAATGTGATTTCAATTCCTGAGTCCCTTAAGTACCTTTAAAATTTTACCTGAGACCAACACGCTGCCAGGCTAAAGAATACTTCCCTACTCATTTATCTTGCTGCTATAACATGCTTTAGCAGATAACTTGAGAAATCTTTTAACTAGTGATTAAGTATGTCTTCGAAGTGTTCAGGCAGGACACAGCATGATTCATTCTCATTTTAAAAACCAGTTTTAAAAACTGGATTTAATGAAATTGTGCCCCATCTATACTGACTGACAAATGGGCTAGCCAAAACCTTCCAAAAGGGGGGTGGAAGTGGTTTTCTAACAGAGGCACTTGCTCTAGAGGTGTATATAGAAACTATAGGGTGCCTGCAGTGCTATAAGTCACATACTGGGACACAATGCTGGGACTGCAGCAATATATGTTAGTGTATCAGAGAAGCCACCTAGGGAGGCAACCAGTAAGGGCAGGTTTGTGCAGCAAAGGTGCAATTGCTGCACACCACAGCATGTCTGGGTTAGTTGATAAAGATATGGTGGCCCAAGCACAAGCATGTACTAGTAGCCACAGGACACATTTAGTGTCCCCAGGGAGTTTCTACTCTGGTTGCAGGTACACACTGAACCTTCACTACTGTTCTTGCCTGTGCTGACTAGATTAAGCACATACTATAATCAACTTCATTTTGATTAAAAGAAAAAAAAAGATTTTCATCAAAAAAGGATCCAAGGTTTGAGGATTGCATACTTTCAAGGATAAGGTTGTCACTCAGCTCCCATACAGGATATCACTGTTATACATAGCTATAGAGAAGTGGAGCTTGAGAGAGATAAAACAGGAGTCTCATGGCTGGGTGCTAGTGGCATGAATAAAGAAACTTCTTTGTTAAAATGGCTCCTACATAAGTGAACTGAACCCACAACATGACATGGCACCAGAAGAGGTTGAAAATGGGTGACTGCATTGCACAGAATGAGGATAAACAGGATAGACAAACAAAGAAACAAACAGATCAATAAATAAATGAATAAATAACTAAAAGGACCAACTATGGGCTTCTGCAAAGCTAAAACTCCAGCCATGTGGTAGAGAGCTGGAAGAGGTTTGAGCAACAACTGAACCTGTATGTAAGGGAGAGTGGTGCCATGGAGAAGCGAAGTGACCAGAAAGTAGCTATTTTTCTGAATGTTGTGGGGACTGAGGCACTGCATATATATACCAGTCTGCAACTAAGCCAAACAGCGCATATTAATTATGAGGCAGTAGTCAAAACGTTTAAGGAGTTACTGCACTCTTGAAAGATACCGGTTTTACATGAGGTCACAAAAAGGAGTTTTCGTGTTGGGAATTTGAAAAGGATCTCAGACTGCTGGGTTAATCCTGTACTTTTGGAGAAATCAGACTCCACGATCAGCAGTGATCCTGGTTTTCTCTGTTTAAAAATCCTGAGTTCTTTGATAAAAAAAATCCTGAATTCCCTCATTTAAAAACCTCAAATCCGTGTTTTTCCACAATTAAAATGAAATGCCACTATATATATAGGTATCAATTGAACAGAATGTTTTATTGAGAGGTTTACAATTTTTAAAGCAATTTGGAAGCCTACCAGTGCCTCAATCATTATAATAAAATGAATTCTAAATATTTATATATTTTTGCATTTGATTTTAGTTTTTTTTATCATGGAAAATTAAAGCTCCCCCTGCCCCTTTGCTCACCAGGACCTGAGTCCAGCTGCAGCTGTCTCCTCCAGTGCTTTGTGGTGCTGAGCAACCCTGATATGCCCATGCTCTGCCCTTGCTCCTAACATTGCCCCTCACTCCCAAGCCACAACCCCCCAGTCCTGCTGGTGCCCCTTACTTCCAACCCGCAGCAACTAGCGGTCCCAAAAAGTTTACTGTACTAGCCATTATGAAAAACATAATGGGCATCTATACAGTTGCTTCGGGGGTGTGGGGGGGAAGGATACACTTTAATTACAGAGACTCTTAGAGCTGCTGTAATTAAAACGCCCACAGTGTCATGTGTATTCAGCATCCTGCACTTCAAAATGGTGGTGGAGATGCTTTAACTTTCACAGATTCATAGATTGTAATGCCAGAAGGGACCTCAGAAGATCATTGGGTCTAGCCTCCAGCACTGAACAGGAAAGACAACTAGGAGTCCGGTGATCCCAGCAAGGTGACTGTCTAGTCTCTTCTTGAAGGTTACCAGGGTAGGCGATGGCACCACCTCTGGAGGGAGCTTATTCCACATTCTGGACACCCTGACTGTAAAGAAGTTTTTCCTGATGTTGAAACATTTTCCTAATGTTAAAGCATGCCTGCAGGGATGCTGAATACACATGGTGGTGATGCGGAGGCTGCTGGAGCATGCTAATTGGCATGCTAAGTAGCACATGTCACAGTGGAGCTCCATCATGTGTATAGATGCCCAATAATGAGGCTAAGAAAAACTTTCTGACAAAAGAACACATCAGCTAAATGTGCATTAAAGTCCTAGTGTAGACAAGGCAGCTGTAATTTAAACATACTGGTAAGTTTGAAAGGAGTGAGATTCCTTAATTCTGAAGGGTCCACAATCCAACTAGACAAAACAAAGGACAAAGGAAACTAAAACATAGGCAAAATAACTTGGCAACGGTTACAACAGTGGGACAGTGGCTGGTCAGGTAAAAAATCCAGGCCTCTCCTCTCCCAGTTCTATACCTTATCCACAAGAAGACGAATGGGGTGCTGCCAGTTTTGGTGTATTGCTAAATGCAGGCATTATCTACAGCATTCACAACTTCAGCTTAGCCTTAACTCATGGAAGTTACATCTGTTCTATGTGTTTTAACAGTCTGTCTAATACCTTGAAAGCTCCAGATCTATACTTGGAAACTCTTTGAAAATTGGTCCCAATTGTAAATATGCAATTTGCATTCTACCAGCCACAAATTTAATCCTGGCAAAATCTGCAGCTCATCCAGACAGAGCAACCACAAAAAACTAACATTTCGGTAGCATCATTTTAGAACACATTTGTTTCCAAATGCAGGATGTGTTGACTGAGGGAGCTATGCACAAAATACAAATCCTGCTTTAGGCGCAGTAGTGGGAAGAAAAGCCACGCTTCTTTATTGTAATTCTATGGCTAGGATTTAATCCTGCTCCTGTTAAAAGATAAGGGGATTTCAGATACCACAACAGTGAGTATAGGACTACTAGGCTTAAATACAAAAAAGAAGAAGTGCCTAATAGTATTATTTAGCCCCTCACTGTTATTCTAGCTGCACCTAGGGAGTTTATAGATCTGCTCCAGGAGGGGGCAGTGGGAGAGAGGCTTTAATTAGAGCTCTGAAAGCCACTCTAATTAAAACATCCAGAGCGTCACGTGTATCAGTGTCCTGGTGCTGAAAATGGCAGTGGGGGTTATTTAACTGAAGCTTGTTGAATAGGCTATAGTTAAAGCACCCCCACCACCATTTTTCATTGTGGGGATGCTGATACACGTGACACTGGATTCTTCTTTAATTACCATGCTCCAACAGACTCAGTGAATTGAGTCTGTTTTGATGCACTGTAATTACAGTACATTGGAGCAGCCTTGCTGCACATTTATAGGCACCCTAGTGTCTAATGCCTCTGGTGGATATTGTGGCAAGATTTGTTCCAAAGTGCTAGGCTCAGTAGCTGACAAAATCTGTCAGGAAAATAATATATAATCACATCCTGCTTTCTGAACAGGTCAAAAGGATTATGGCATTACAGATCCACAACAAAATGGCTCATCTTGTTTCAACTTAGAACTCAAAAGCTCTTTCAATCCATTGCTAGTGAGAAAGAGAGAGAGAGATGAATAGATCCAATGAGTTAAATATACAGTCGGTATTCATTCTAGAACTGATGTGACATCTTTAAATAATGCAAAAGGCTAGCAGTAATGGACTTTCACCCTTTTTATTTATGGCTTTTCAGTGCTGCTATCCTGTAATCTGCTCTTTCTTAAATATAAGGAAGAAATTATTTTTTAAAATAAATCCAAGCATGTTTATTTCTTGTTCTAAATGAAAATGCTCCCTGAAAGTCTAGATTTCTCAGCTAGATATGTTTTAGAGAAGGATCAGGGTGCACTGATAGAGATTTTAGGGGCTGATGCTGATAGACAATTTTTAAGGAGGCATATCGGCTGGCACTGATCTGATTTCCAATACAGCTGCATGCAGCTGGTAAGTCTGCTGTGGTGGACAAGGAGAGGGGAGAGAAGGGGTGGGAGAGGTGCAGATCAAGGCCCCCGCAGAGGAAGGGAGTGGGGCTGGGGCAGGTGCTGCCCAGCCCGAGCAGGGCGGGGCACCAGACAGACCCACAGCTTGTCCAGGGCACACGGGGTGGGGGGCGGTTCCTACCACTGCACGCACCCCAGGAGGGCACAAGGGGAACAGGGGGCTGCAGCGGTGGGCTGCGACTGGGGCTGTGTTGGGCTCTTCCCAGTGCATGGCAGGGGTTGGACTCGGGCTGCACTTGGGGCAGGCAGTGGCATTGGGAGAGAGGTTACAGGGGGGGCGCTGCAGCCACCGCAAATTTTGTCATAGCCCCCTGTAGTCCCCCTCCCATAGATTCCAGGGTTGGAAGGGCCCTCCACATATCATAGAGTCCGACCCCCTGCCTAGCCAGGAAAGAGTGCTGAGGTCAGGTGACCCCAGCCAGATGCCTATCCAGCCTTCTCTTAAAGACCTCCAAGATAGGAGAGAGCACCACCTCCCTTGGAAGCCCTTTCCAAATTTTGGCCACCCTTACCACTAAGATTTTCCTGATATCTAGCTTAAACCTGCTCTCTATTTGTGACCATTGTTCCTTGCTACCCTGTCGCAGTGCACTCAGGTGCCCTGTGCCTGAAAGCATAGACGGCTCGGGAGAACCCTAGTGGTGGGAAGGGGGAGGCCCAGCTGCCAGTCACCAGGGCAACCAATAAAACCAGCTGACAGGAAGGGGCAGGGCTTAGCCCTTCTTAAGCCCAGGCAGGAGGCCAGGGGGGCAGTTCCTCTCCGGCGGCCGTGGGAGTAGGAACTCGGCTAGGACAGATGGAGTGGAGAACTCTAGTGGTGTGAACATCCCCCGGTTGCTGCTGGGGTTGGGGAGCTCTCCCTCCCTCTCTCTCTCTCTCACTGTCTAGTAGGGAGTGAATCTGGTTTGACCGGACGGTCTAATTTTTAGGTTGTAGCCCAGGGGCTTTGTGTTCTTATGTTCACTGTTTTGACCGGAGGACTGGGTGAGGCTATTAGGAGTTGGAGGAGGCCTCATAGGGACTCCCCAGTAACATGGGGTTCCTGGCACCAGAGAGGGCACAGCATTTGCGGGGTGCATTGGCCCCAGCCCCCAGAGCGAGAGGGGGGCAGCGAGGAGCCCCCAGCAGTAAAGAGGAGGGCCAAGACGTAACAGGGCCCAGGTCAAACGATGTCAGCACCATCTGCGAGGCTTGGGCTGCGGTGTAGGGGAGGAAAAGGAGCCGCAGGTAGTGCCCCCTGTCACCAGGGCGCATAAAATGGGCAGCCTCCCACTGATTACAACAACCTATTAATCAAGTAAGATCAAGGCGTGGCAGGCGAGTAAGCGGGCAGTTGGCCCATTACAGGAGGGCAGAGCCACTCCCAGAAAGGCTCCGAGAGTGATACTCCTGTCACATACCCCAAGAGGCACCCTGGTGAACAGAGCATCTCCGATCCCTCGCTGCGTCCCCCTAATGAATTTATAGGCAGCCACAAGATCACCTCTAAGCCTTCTCTCTTCACCTGTCCTTGTTGTACTGCATCCTATTGTGTACTGCCCATTTTTCTAACCTGTCCAAATCTGCCTGCAATCGTTCCCTACCCTCTGGAGTGTTCACTTCACCCCATAATTTAGTATCATCCACAAACTTGGACCGAGTACACTTCACACCCACATCCAAGTCACTGATGAAGATACGGAAGAGTACAGATCCAAGGACCAAACCCTGCGGGACCCCACTACCTACACCATTCCAGGTTGATACCAACCTGGCTACTACCACTCTCTGGGTGTGACCGCTAAGCCAATTTGCCACCCACTGGACCATGTAAACATCTATGTCACAGTCTCTTAATTTATTTATGAGAATGGGATGAGATACTATATCGAAGACCTTCCTAAAATCCAAGAAAACAATATCCACCTCTACTCCTGTGTCTAAGCGTTTTGTGACCCTGTCATAAAATGAAACCAGATTGGTCAGGCATGATCTACCCACTACAAATCCATGCTGGTTTCCCTGCTGTGTTATTTTCCCCACTGGACTCCCACAAATATGATCCTTCATAATCTTTTCAAAGACCTTTCCAAAGATGGAGGTGAGACTGACTGGTCTATAGTTACTCAGATCCTCCTTCCTCCCCCTCTTGAAAACAGGGACCACACTGGCCCTTTTCCAGTGCTCCGGGACCTGACCCGAGCACCACGAGTGCTCAAACAGCCATGCCAGTGGTTCTGCTATGACACTAGCCAGTGCTCTTGGATATAGCTCATCTGGGCCTGCTGACTTGAACACATTGTTACCAGATTTGCCCATCACTTTGAGGTGTGGTCATTTATTATCAATGAGCTGCTTGTGTTACTTGTGTTTCTACATGGAGCAGTATTTCTCCCTTCTGCACGTCCTCACCCCCAATAGAGCTATCTTGCAGGACTCAATTGCAGTGAAGCTGGGTTCCTCCAGGCACCAAATCAGTCAAATACATGCACACACGCACAAATTAACGTGACATGCCTGACCTGGCCACGTTGATCAGCATGTACAGGCTGCTACCCTCATATGCCAGGAATCAGGTCATTAAGGTAACAATAAAATTCAGTCAGACACAAGCAGACAGGTGAACAGAATACCTCTGAATCCAGCTGGCTGTCCAGCTGACACCCTCATGGGCCAGCATTCAGTTCATTAGGGCATGTCTGAGTCAAACTGGGTCAATCAGCCTATATAAGCTGATCCCCTTATGTGTCTCAAACTCAGCATGTCCCAATCTTTTGCCCCAACTGTCCTAGTAGTGGTAGCCTCTTGATGAGCAGACCTCACAGTATTTCTGGGCTTCACAGGGATATTTGGCTTAGGTAAAAGAAGTGTTGCTGCAGAGCAAGTGGGGAAGGGAAGTAGAGAAGGAAAAAATACACCCGGTTACCACAAGTTTGACTATAAAAGTTATTTATTTCTAAGTATATGAAATTTATAATGGTACTAGTAGTAATCGACATGCAAGGAAAAACAAACAAAACAATTACAATATTACCCTGGTTTAATTGAGTATTTGGGGAAATCTAGCTCAAGTTTAACTAATACAATTTAAGTTCAGAAAGCTATGCCTAGAGAGAAAAAGAAAGAGAGAGAGAAAGAGAGAGAGCGAGAGCTAGGATCTCACCATTCCAACAGCCCCCCAGGCTGGGAGCCCCCCAGCCTCCAAGGCACTCGGTTGATCTGTTGACAAGCAAAGTTCCCAGCATGATTGTTGAAGGGAGACAATCTGTTTCTCCCAGTTTCTTGAAAACAGTGGATGGCGTCAGAGAGATTTTCTCTCTTGAAGCATGCTGTTTGCTGCTTTACAGCTGTCTTATACCCTTAGTCCAGTCTCTTCAAAGCATTCTTTTAATTGTGTAAGCACTCATTCTAGCGGTTCCCCAGTGGGGGCTGGGTGTATTGGCGCTCCCCCCGCAAAGGCTAGCTGGGGAACCCCCAGAATGAGCTTCCTCTGCTCCCTTCCCCACCTCCCATTCTGAAAACTTGGTGACCTAGCAGGGGCTGTAGCTAGGGGAAACCTCTACAAGCTGGCAGCCACCAACTAGATCCTTCTCCCTGGAACCAACAGTGAACTTCTGTTTCATCTGGGGGGCTGTTATAACTCAGAACACTTCCTGTAAAGCATTCTTAGTTACAGTGGAGAGCTGCACTTCTGTCTGCACGCCCACTTATCACATGTAGTAATGCTCCTAACAGCACTAATTGAGTTTACAGCTCCATACTGTTGGATATGGCACATACACAGTAGAGGTGGTGAATGTCCTACAGAGCATGCAAGCAAAATTTGACACAAGATCCAAAAACTGGCTTAAAACTAGCAGTGGGTGGTAAATGGGGGGAAGGGATAGGAAGACAAGATTAACCAATAAAAGTATGCACTTGTGCAGAACATTTGGTTATGCACAACCAAATCTAATTAATTTTTTTTTTAATATTTTTAAAAAGCCTTTTAAAAGTGAAGATTTCCATCTAGGATTATTTCTATATCTTTAAAATTCAAATATACATATTCCAAAGTTCTAGCACTCATTGAAAAAAGGATAAAGAATTAAACAAAAACATTAGTCCTTTCCCCTCTCCATTAAGTCTAGTTTTCACCCACCGAAGCTTATCTTTTCTTTTTCATAGATTTATAGATTTTATAGACATTAGGGCTGGAAAGGGCCTCAAAAAATCATCGAATTCAGCCCCCTGTCCAAAGGGCAGGCAGTCAGCAGGGGTCAAATGATCCCAGCAAGATAAGCATCCAAGTGTTTCTTAAAGAAATCCAGAGTAGGTGCCTGCACCACCTCTGGGGGGAGTCTGTTCCAGGCCCTGCAGACTTGTACAGTATAGAAGTTTTTCCTTATGTCCAGCCTAAAATGGTCTTCCAAGAGTTTTTGACCATTGGACCTAGTCTTCCCATGGAATGCCCTGGCGAACAGACTCTCTCCCAGTTACTGGTGCACACCCCTTATATAGTTACAGGCTGACACCATGCCACCCCTGAGCCTACGCTTTTCCAGACTGAAGAGTCCCATGTCTCTCAGCATTTCCTCATAAGGCCTGCTCTCTTGTCCTCCAGTCATTCATGTGGCTCTCCTCTGGACTCTCTCAAGCTTCTGCACATCCTTTCTGAATTGCGGAGCCCAAAACTGGATGCAGTACTCCAGCTGTGGTCTCACTAAAGCCAAGTAAATTGGTAGGATGACTTCCTGGGTCTTATTTATGATACATCAGAAGATGTAGGCTAGAGTTTTGTTTGCATTGCCAGCTGCACATCGCATTGGTGGCTCATGTTCATCTTGTGGTCAATCATAATCCCCAAGTCTCTTTCAGATATGGTGCTAGCTAGTGTAGCACTGCCAAGCCTATACATGTGGGGTGGGTGCTCTTTCCCAAGGTGGAACACCTTGCATTTCTCAGCACTGAATGCCATCAGGTTTTGATCTGCCCTGTTGAGACTGGCCTGGATTGCCAGCCTAGTCATTATGGTGACAGCACTTCCCCATAGTGGTGATGTTAACAAACTTAGCCAGTCCACTTTTAACACCCGAGTCCAGATCATTTATAAACACACTGAAGAGTACAGGTCCTAGAACAGAGCCCTGAGGGATGCCACTGGTTACTGATTTGGTTCCATCAACTATCACTTTGAGTCCACCCACGAAGCCAGTTCCTCAGCCATCTGACCGTGTAATAGTCTACTCTGCAATTCCCCAATTTTTCCATGAGGATATCATGGGACACTAGGTCAAAGGCTTTCTTGAAATCCAAAAACATGGTATCCAGCTCTTCTCCTTTGTCCAGGTGATGCATCAGAAGGAAAACAGATTGGTTAAACAAGATCTACCCACCACAAAGCCATGTTGGCTGCCCTCAAAATATTACCTTCTGTTAGGATGTTGGTAATGGTTTCCTTGAGATTTTTTCCAAGATCTTTCCAGGGATTGAGGTCAAGCTAATTGGCCTGTGCTTCCCTAGATCTTCCCTTCTCCCTTTCTTGAAGATATGCATCACATAGGCCCTCTTCCAGTCATCAGGCACCTTGCCTGAGTACCACGAGTTCTTGACTATCCTCGCTGTAGGCTGCGCTATGTCAGCTAGTTCCTTTAGCACTGTTGGGTGCATTCCATCTGGGCTGGCTGATTTGTGGATGTTCAGCCTCTTAAGGTGTTCCCTCACAAGATCAGTGGTAATGACAGGGGCAGGTTCACCCTTCCTCTGGTGATCCTGCCTCTTGTGAAGGAAGAGTGATCCCACTGAGCTGATGGAAGGCTGACGCAAAGTAGTCATTGAGAAGACTGGCCTTTTCCTGGGTGTCAGTTATCAGCTGTCCTATTTAGTTTACTAAGGGTTCAATGTTACCCTTGTTCTTTTTCTGACTTCCCACATATTTGAAGAAGGAATTTTTACAGTCATTAATTTGAGTAGCCAGTTTGAGCTCAGTTTCAGCCTTGGCTTTCCTAGTTTGTTCCCTACAGGTATGGGCTAGTGCTGAGTACTCCTCCTTGGTGGTGTTTCCTGTCTTCCACCCTTTATACGCTTCCTTTTTTAGGTGCAGGAGGTCCTTGAGTTCCCTGTTGAGCCAAAGGGGTCATCCAGCCCTTTTGCCACTTTTTCTGTGCGTTGGAATGGACTTCCCTTGTGCTTCAAGGATTGTGTGCTTAAGAAGCAACCATTCATCATGAACATTCTTCCCTGCCAGACTGTGATTTCTCAGGGCCTGAACAACAAGCCTCCTAAACTTGTGGAAGTCGGCCTTCCTAAAGTTGAGGACTTCCGTATTGCTGATTGCCAGCTCTGTAGTGAATAGAGAAAGTGATCAACTTTTGCTCACAGTCTCCCAGCTTCCCTTTGATTCTCAGGTCACTGACTAGCTCATCCCCTTTGGCCAGTAACAGGTCCAGCAGCACCTTGCCCCTTGTTGACCCATAGACTTTTTGAGACAAATGAAGCCTGTCAGTGCTTGTGAGGAAGCATTGTGACTGATCAGATTTGGCTGAGTGCTTTTCCCATGAGATGTCCGGGTAGTTAGTCACCCATGACAAACATGCACAAAGTGTGTGCAGCATTAGCCAGTTTCTTTGCAAACTTGTGGTCAAGTTCTTGCTCTTGATTAGGAGGTCTGTAGTAGACTCCTACTGTTATATCCCCTTCAGCATGTTCCCCCCTTATTCTTAACCAGAGGGTCTCAAGTCACCCGTCTTGGTTGCCAATCTCCGCTTGTAGGGAAGTGTATTGCTCTTTCACATAGAGAGCTACACCCCGGCCCTTTCTTGCAACACAATCTCTCCTGTACAGGGTATAGACATCTTTACCTGTGGTCCAGTCATAGGTGGAGTCCCACCAGGTAGTTATCAATGAATTCAGCAGTTTCCCTTAATTCAGAGAAGATCAATTAGCTATCCCCCAACTCATTGTTCTCAAGACATTATACCAACTCATTTAATTTTCTCTTTCCTTCTAATCAATAAATTAAGCTGCAAACTTGCCTGCTAATTCCATCAATTCATCAGATGTCTGGAATCACTCAGCCTTAAAGCATTATCTCCCTGGGACCCCACTTTCCCTTCTGGTAGTCGAGTTCCTTTTTACTCACCCTGTCTCAGTCACTGGTCCAGTCCTGTCTCCCCAACTTACTGAGCAATACCACCACATTCTTGGGCTGCTGCTGGGAAGTCCCAGCTCTGTGTCTCCACATGGCATACATGGCACTTCAAGCCTGCTGTGCACTCCTCTCTCCAGAGGATGTCTGGTTGCTGGCTCCTTTTTTGTAGCTCACCAGAACTCCCAGGGATCACTGAAGGCTCACACCCTATGCATGTCACCGTGTGCAGCCAGGATTTTGCTCCCTCTCCATGGACTGCACATGGACCCCTTCTTCAGCCGTTCTGGTGGCCATGCAACCAAACTGGTCCTTGAAGGGTAAGTTTGTTCTCTGACCCTGTTCTGCCAGCATTCACCAGGTGGAACAGGGACTGGGACTGGTTTCTTGTTGAAGGTCTACAGACTAAAATATTAAAGAGAAATACGACAAAACCACTTTATTATGCATTTCATTGTTAAAGTAAGTGAGCAAGCCACCAGAAAAGACTTATGCTCACACAAACCATATTTCATCATGCAGCAGCCTCAGTGCCATAATGTTAAATAACTGTGTAAATGAGGACTGTGCCAGGTGAGCAACTGTGTCAACTGGTGTTCCTGAACCTTCTGGCTGTACCTGCGATTGATACCACTGCCTACCCACATTAGAAGTCCCTGTCTGGGTCCAAAACTGAGCTTTTGGGTTCCTGGAAAATTGCAGGTCTAGGTGGGTTCTTAAGACAGGAGAGAGAGAGAGAGAGAAAGAGAAAAGGGAGAGGCAGGGAGAAAAAGAGAGGAGAGAGAGTGAGAGAAATAGAGGGCGAGACAGAGAGAGGAGACAGTGCAAGAGAGGAGAGATCGAGGGGAGAGAGAGAGAAAGCAAGTGGAGAGAGGGGAGATGGGAGGGATAGAAGTGGTGGAGGGGAGAAGAAAGAAGAGGGACAGAAATGGATGTGGCCCTCACCAGGTCCCCAAAACTCATTAAGTGGCCCACCCCTGGGCTAAGCTTTTGCCTACATACAGGCTACTAGGGCATGGGCTCATACAGAAGCCACTGTTACTGAATACCATTGTTCTTTGTTTGCTTTCAAAGTTGTTCACCTGGGCAAGCATATGAAAAGTTAATTATTATTATGAATGACTCATTTGACACAGTTTAAAAGGAGTCTGATTTTTCAAAGGAATGAGAGCAAGAACAAACTGCAATTTCTGTCTTCAGAAGGAGCCACTATTCTACTAATAAGAACACAAAGAAAACCTCTCTCATGCCATTTCCATCAGGATTAACCTAAGCAACCTGTTACCTAATGATTTCCCATGACTGACCTGCTTCCTTTTATATGATCTCCCTGTATACGATCAAGCCATGGAAGAAGATCAAAACATGGACAAGATTTTTAAATGAATCAAAGGAACCACTCTTAAAAATAACCATGGGATAGATAATGTTAACATCTCCAATAAACACAGTGATATTTAGCATGAGCAGTACATTACTGCAAATGCTGTATTTTTATATTACATAATTATACAGGAAAACTGTGAAACTCAGTCTAGAACCTGCCTCTTCCCCCAACTCTTTCCACTGATGGACAGTTTTGCTTGACTTCTGAAAAAGACAAACACATTTCCATCCTTTCCTATCTGTAAAACAACTTTCCTCAGTTCTGACTGCAGTGACAAAGGTGTAATATTAGCTATGGCATCCTAGAGCCATTGGTTAATACAGGACATTAGGGAGTCTTGTCTGAGAAGCATAAATTCTTTAAGCATGTAGGAAATAAAAACATGTCTGTCTAATCCCCTACACATCCCTAAACACCATGGAGGATCACTCTCCTGCTGATCAAGGTTCCAATGCTTTGTTCCTTTCCACGGACAAGTTATCAGTTCTGTTTGAGTACCAGCATGCTTCTTCCTGGACTCTCACAGGTACAATTGCTGCCAGAGCTTGAGAAAGCAGGCTTGTTGAAAGAAAATGAGAAAGGGAAATATTGAGTGTCGGCACAGGAACTCCTATACTTATGGTTGGCCTTGCCTGAATAACATGGTTTCCTCAGAGGGATATCCAATCATTTGTAGAAATAAATTAAGTAAGACGAGCTGCTTAGTGAAGTTTAAGCTTCAGACCAAGGATTTTCCTCTCCAAGACCCTGAGAGAGCGAACCTTGATTTTTTTTCCCCTACAGAGATATGATTCACTCATTGCACAGTATTTAGACCAAACTTTTCCTAAAGTGGCCACTTAAGATTGGGAAACTAAATCCATCTGTACACTAGAGTACTGTGAATGTTCTGTTTTAATGTTAAATAGTTATATAGGAAAACTGTGAAAAAGTATCTAGAACCCTGCCACAGCTCCCAGTTCTTTTCAGCAGGTGCACCTACATGAGATGCTAACTGTGCAGTAGCTGACTAATACTATACAGTTACAGCACCAACAGTGCTAATACACTATCGCACCGTATTATTAGGCTACTGAGCAGCAGTGTCACAAAAAAGACGTTCGCTAGTGCTACTTTGGTTACTGCACATTTCTTTAGCACTTGTATACTCATGATTATACAAGTATTAAATAAATGTGCAGTAACTACTGTGCAGTGGCATCACGTGTAGATGCGCCCGGGGCACCTAAGTAAGTAGCTAGTGCCAATAACTGCTAGGCCTGTGCGAAACAGCACCATTTTGCTTCAACTAGTGTTTTGACAGAACAGTGTTTCATTTCAAGTTTAGTTTTGTTTCGTTTTGTTGAAACAATTTCAAAGTTTTGATACTGTTTCAATGTTTTGCCCAGACTATAATATGGAAGCACGAAACTGGAGGAGGAGCAGCCTCTTCTGATTTCAAGCAGATCAGAGCCAGCAGCCCAGGAAGGAGTCTGGTGGAGCTCCACAGCCCTCCTGGGGGTGTGGGTGGGAGACTGCCACTGCCACTGCCACCTCCCTGGGAGCTGAGCCAGTGGAGGAAGGCGGATCACTGGGCTTCAAGCTGCTGGGAACCAAGCCCGGTGGAGACAGGCGCAGTGAAGCCCCCGGGCTGTGCTCTACCCACCTGCACTGGGCTTCAAGCTGCTGGGAACCCAGCCTGGTGGAGGTGGGCAGCCCAGAAGAGATTCTGCACGACCGTTTATGATGTTATAGCAGAGGTGTCAAACTCATATGGCCCTGCAGTTTGAATAAGTGATGTGGAGCTGCTTTGCACGCTGGACTGGGCCCACAGGTTGGATCCAGCGTGCAGAGCTGGTCTGGCATGGGTGTCATGTTTGGAGTGTGTCCTGAACTGGCCTACATGCTGCTTGCAGCAGATACAGTGACTCCAGCCTCACACTTTGCATGTAGTCATGCTGGCCACTCCACATATGGCAAGCAGAGTGGGGCCAATGTAGGGCATGCACTACACACGACATGCAGGGCCAGCCTCAGGTATGCACTGCTTGTAGAGTCCAAGCCAGACCAGCCCTGCATGCTCTATCTAGCATGCATAGGCAGTCTGTGAGCCTGAACTGGACCCACCTGAATCTAGCTTTCAGGGCTGGCCAGGCACAGGCACTGAATACAGCACATGCCCCAGACTGGCTCCACATGCTGCATGCAGCCTCAGTACCACATGCACACCATTCCCAACACCATATGGACAGGCTCTGTGCATCTGATGCAGCATGCAGGGCCAGGGCCCATGTATGTTGGTCCACAACCCACTAGCAGCAACATGGGCCAGATGATTGCAAGGTATATCTTTGACACCTTTGCTTTAGTACATGTGCCACAGAAAGGCTCCTCTGAATAGCAGTACAGGCACTGAACCACAACATGTCTGTGAAATTCCTAGAGATTCAGACACCACAAAAAAATTCAGTCTGAAGCCTGTCAAGAATGTGTAGTACTGAATTTACCAAGTGATAATGCAAGCCATAAGAATATATACAAAGAAAGGCAAAATGCAGTTCGTGGCTGATAAGATATAGAACACTGGATAGCAAAAGAGGGGAATAGATGAAACAAAGTTGAATGCATAAAGAAAGTTGGCCTGACTGTTGAAGAAGAATTGTGGTACTCTAGTGAAACTTATGGCAGCAACACAGAAAACTGACCAAATAGGTTCTTTTGGATCCAAGAGGTCATCCTTATGTTTAAAAAAGAATGGTGTTAGGTGCTAAGGACCACTTTTCCTGAAAGTGCTCAAAGTTCTGGGCTCCTTCACATCATAGCTCCATAAATTATAGTCTGTGCATGCAGAGTAAGTAATTAGATACTGCACTGCTTGATTTTCATGCACATGGAAGTTTTGAGTACCCCAAAACATCAGCTCCTAGCATGCTTATACATGTGCAGTGAGGCTGCTCTGATGCACTGTAATGCTCAGATGCAATTAATCAATTCTGCTGAAGTGTGGTACTTACCATGCTCCAGCAGGCTCCAGCATTATGTGTGGGGTGCTTTAACTAAAGCTTGTTTGGTAAGCTTTACTTAAAGCACCCCTGCCACCATTTTTCATCATGGGGACGCTGATACACATGATGCTCTGGACATTTGCATCTTGACACTGATATTCAAGGAAATGGGCACACTGTTTTCAGAACCTCCTAAAGACCAGGGTGCTTCCAGTTGGATACCTCATGTTATGTATTTGGCTTTTAATACAATATAAAACAATGTGAAGAACTACTCAGGGAAAGCTGGTTCCCAAATAACAGTGTTTACTAAATATACAAACATAGAAGTCCTAGCTGGTGCTATACCTGTTACCTCATACTTGAAATGTACAGCAGTCTCCCCCCTTTCTCAACTGTCCTTCTCTAGACTGGGAAAGAACAAAAGTTTATAGCTGACTAAGAACCCTGGCAAGAACAAATGAGAGAGGTGGTAATGGGCCAGCTTCAGAAAATAGAGAGAGCAAAATGAAAAGTTATTAACTCAGAAGCCCACATGCTTCTTAGCCCCAAGAACTATAAATTAGCCATCTCAGTCAGGCATGCTCTTGACCATGATCATGTTCTGCAGTTCATAATCCATGTTCCTCTGAGGAGGACCTATCGCTCCTCCCTAAATAAATTACTATTGTGAGTTACAGAACAAGTCCTCATTATATCTTCTTCTGAGTTTCCATACTGAGAAACTTCGGTTTTAATTGAGACATCAATTGCCCTAAGAAGGAACAGTATACACCCCTTGGAATCTGGACTGAACTTCCTATGGAAGAAAGGTGTCTGTGTCAGTCCATGACTTAACAAAGTTACTATAACTAATAAAAAGCCAGTCTGAGAATGGTAAATTACACTTTAACGATGATGTTACATCACATGTTAAGCCTTCCAGAAATCTTTTTTTTTAAACGATGACTAACAGATTTTTAATGGCTAAGCACAGATGTTCAGGTCACTCTTCCTGTAAAGCACTCAGTCACCTCTGGGTAAAATTTTCCTCTAAATTCCAAAAGGCCATGTAAGGTACGGAATGGGAAAAACTTAGCAAAATCAGAGATCCTAAGTGATCCTAATTGCACTGTGCAAGTGAAACTCTCTATAGCCTAAACTAACAAAACAGAAACACAGAGGTAAAATGAATTTCCTTAGACAGCTCAGTAGGTCAGTGGCAGAGTCAGGAAGACGTCCCAGTGTCTGGGGAACTCAGTCCAATGCCCTACCCATTGGGAGATCCTGCCTCTGTCTATACAGGGGAAGCCTTTTTCTCTTAAAGCAGTGCCCCTTCAGCCTCTGTCGAATGGAAGGTTCACCAGTATTTCCCAGTGACCTTCTCAGGCTAATGCATCTTGGCAGTGATATATTCTGAAGATTAGTCTTAACCAGTCTTCTCCTTGCCTAGTGAAGCTTACTGGGATATGAAACAATGAAGGGAGTGCAAAGAGAAAGGAAGGAAAATGGAAGCTCTTCTATAGGCACCTCTTCTGCCCAGTTGAGGAGGGCTGGACCCGATGATCTTGCAAAGTCCCTTTCACCCCTTATAATCTATGAATCTATCTATGAAATAAGGAGTTTCAGGATCGGGGAACAAAAATGCCACCTTTTTAATTTTAGGAAGCACTTGTAAGATGAAAATGATATTCTGCCATTAATGGTACACGCACTGAATTAATGTGACAGAAAAAAAAAGAATTGCCTGTTAGAACAAATACAAGACTTGTTTATTTACCAGCACTTTCCAACAAGAATATTACTAAGAATCATAAAGAAAATTTCTACTTATGACCCATAACATTTACAATTTTTTGATCTTTTGTACTGATAGTAAACATTAGTTTTGTAGTGAGCTTGAGATTCTCATCAGTGCCCAACCAAATCTCACTGACTTTCAATGTAAGATAGACCCTTTGAAAATTTCAAACTTACTTAGAATATTACCCCATCAAAACAGGTCAGGTGCATCAGTTCCTACTGCATGTGTTCCTACAACACTCACACCACTACAATGGTCACAAATTGTCACCTTGCTGTCAGTCTCTGAGGAGAGGCAGAGGACTGAATGGGTACTATCATTATTATTTCAATTTATATCCCACTTTATCCAGAAAGGTTAAGAGTGGCTTACAATAATGGCAACTATGCTTCCTTTTTCCCTCTAGGCAAGATTGGACTGAATAGAAGAGCTTGTACTGTCCCTGCCTATACTGAAATTGCTGTGCAGTGCCTGAGAGCACTTTGAATTCTAGGGCTGTTGATCCACCACCTTTCACCAAAACTAAATAATAATACCATGCATATATTAAATAATCATAACCGGGGCAGATCCAAGGTTTTACAAAGAGGGATGAGGGAACAGTGACCAGTGATGCAGGGGTGGCTGCACCCCTTGCTCTCAGGCTCCTCCCCCCTCTCCCTACCATAGAGGTGAGCAGACCATGCCATAGGAGCAGCAGCCAGGGGTTTTTTTAAGCCCTGAAGAAGACAGGAATTCCCCCCTCCCCTCCTCCCCTGGCTGATGCTGTCAGTGTCCCCACTGTCCTGGGGAGGGGCAAAGGGGGAGGAGAGGAGCTCCAGAGCTGCTTCAGCTAGGCTGCATGGGGTTGGGTTCAGTCCAGTACAGTAGGAGTGGCAGTGGTGGCAACAGTGGACAAGTTCCCCTCTCCGGCTGTTCCCCAGAGGTGTTCCCTCCAGCCCAGGAGCTCCACAGGAGGCAGCACAGGGAAGGGGAACCTACCTACCCACCACTGCCACTGCTGCTGTCCCAGGCTGAGCCCAGTCACTACACAGCCCAGCTGGAGTAGTTTTGAAGCTCCTCTCCCTCACCCAGGACAGCCTAAACAGTCAGTAGCAGGTAGGGTCCTGGGGATGGGAACATGCCTCTGAATATGGGTAGGTGGAGGGGGGTGTGCCTTACCTTTTTGGGATGTAGAAATGTCCCCAGCTGCTGCTCCTGCCATGTGGTCAGAAGTGGGGTGCAACTGTCTCACTCACCCCTTCTGGATCCACCTGATCATAACAACCCGAGAACTCCTAGGCTTGACAGGCTGCTACCCTGCAAGTGGTCTGTTATGCGATACTAAATATGGCATTTGTTCTCAATTAACAACAGCCTTCCTATTAGGATGCATGAGATAGCCAGTGTGACAGAGCACCTTTCTGGTAACTGTCACTTTAAGGGCTGGGGGCAGGCAGCCAGGCAGGTGCTTGATGAGGGTTGTAGAGCCCAGGTCTCAGGAGAGAGGGAGCAGTTTGCTGTCACTCACCAAGGGAGTAACAATGCCTGGCTGAGCTGCTGCTCCTAGAACATCTTGGAGGTAAGGGCAGCAGCTATGGGGTAGCAGGAGGCTCCTGGTCCTGGGCATGACCCGAACCTGCACCCTGCCAGGGAAGGGTGGTTTGGTGGGACTCCTTACGGCAAAGGAGTCCTCAAGAAATGCCAGGCCATTTACCTTCCCAGTGAAAGGTGGGTAGGGGTGCCTTAACTCCAGCCCCAACCTCCAGTGGGTTACTGGTGGGAGCAGTGGGGCCAGGCACACCTACTAAGAGGCACCTGAGCCCACAGGTGTGTAAGACCCCTGTCCCTAGTGAGAGGGTGGAGTTGAGGCCAGGCATGCCTATTGAGAGGCACCTGAGCCTGCAGGGGTGGAAGACCCTGGGCCCAAGTGTAGGAGCAGAGTATAGGCCCAAGAAAGGGGTGAAGTCACCCAGTGACGGCCTAGGGCTGAAGTCAGCCCACAGTTTGGCTAATTGTCCAGCCACCCTTCAGATGAGGGTTGCAGGAGAGACTCAAGAGGCTGCACCAGGACTGGCCGAGGGGTGAAGAAATAAGCCTGATGACCCACGCGGTCACTGAAAGGGAGCAGGGTGGGGTGTATGTGGCCCAGGACAGGGCAGTGCAAGAGAGGCCTAGTGAGAGCAGGTAGTGTGTCAGAGGCTCCAGTGAGAGGAGGGTGGAGCGTATGAGGCCCCAAATGGGGCAGTATGCTAGAGGCCTAACTATAAATTGAGTTTGGCCCAGCCTCAGGCCAGAGACAGAGCAAACTGCATGTCATCTGCGAGGGATGGGACACGATAGGGGAAGATAGTAGTTGTGTGAATACCGCCCACTGACATCAGGGTGCTCGAAAGACAGCCTCTTGCCTAATTAACATCCAGATTATTTGAAAACAAGGCATGGCAGGAAAGGGAGGCAAGCGGCTTCCCCAAAGACAGGTTGCAGGCCAGTACTGGGACCAGGCCTGGAAGCTTGCTCCTGTCACAGCCATCAATATCCCAAATTACTTTTCAGTCTATCTGGCACTTACATTGAATACATTGAGTTCTGGACTCATAAAATCAAAATCAAACACATGATACTGTGGCAGGATCTCAGCTGAAACCTTAGTAAGAACTACAAAAAATAGTTATGTTTTTATTATTCACCAGTGAATGTAAAAGTGTCACTTCCTTGAAACTAATGGGGCTGGTGAATTGGTTTTGCTGCTACTGTGGATATTCAGTTTTTCTTACACCTGCCAAATCAACATCTGCCTATAGAAAGCTTCATGCCACCAGCCACTGGAAAGACTTTCCCTAAGAAAAATCAATTACTGAGCTAAAGGAATTCTCCCCTGCTGAGCTTGTGGGTGGTGCTGCCAGATACAGCATGCTTGACAAGCCAACCAATGAAAAAAAGGTGAAAAGGCTTAGCTCAATGGTGGCAGCTGAGTAAGAATCCCGTTTTCTCTACAGATCATCAAGATGGTGGCATTCTTTGGCAGAGACTCTCCCAGGCAATGCCCAAATAAACTAAAGTACATTCCTGCCCGGGGTTCTTGTTTCAAAAGCCAAGGGAGATGCTGCTAGCTCCCCCACACCTGCAACCCTGTTCCAGCTGGGATATAGTACCACTGAGACACAACCTTCCTGGAAGTTATTGTGAAAAAACACATTTTATATTGTGACATGTTTCCAATAATACTGCCACAAAAATGTGAAGTGCTTTGGCATGAAAACAGACTCGTATGTCTACACCACAGAGATATAGGTGGCAATACGGATGCCAGCAGGAACTTCAATCTTCACACCCGATAGCGAAAAAGAGGTCTAGCAGTGAATACAGTTCTCCCTTTCAAAAAAATGCTATTCTAAACTTCAGAGCCCCCTTATGCTTTAATCTGCACATAGAAGTTACATTGCTTTAACAATATTGGCATAATCTTCCCATTCTCCAGAGGGTGAAGACAGTTATACAAAAAGCAGAAAATACTCTGCTGGAATATGACACCTTTATACTATTATAACTGTATCCCCACTATTGGTTGCACTGGGATAACGATTTTGGTTAATAAAAATATCTATTCTCCGAATAAAAATTATCATAATGGTGTCAACACTCTGTATAGACCAGGCAAAACTGCAAAATCATTTTTTCCTGTTCATCTTTCCCCTCCCCAATCTGAACTTTGCTCTAGATTTCATTTATTGCAAACTAATTCAGTTTAGCAATATGATTGTTACTAATCACCTAGATACCCTGAAACATGTTCTCCTTGTCAGGCTTACCCATGAAACAAATGGTTTACCATAAACTCTAGCAACAAGACCAGAAGCCTAAACAAGGTCTACAGTAGTTGTTCTGAGTGGCACCGCAATCAACATGTGATGCTGCACTAAAATAGTTGGGACATGCTATCCGCTTCACCAAAAGTAGACTTTTTTTTCAAGTAGCTGCTGCTCCTCATTACTGAAACTCTGCAGAGCAAAAGAGGATCTCAAACCTCTAATGTGAAAAAGGTAATGGAAGATCTTTTCTGAGGGTGGGGAAGATTTTTGCCAGCACCATGAATAATGGGAACTTTCTCTCAAGAAGTGGAAGAGGGACCTATATGAAATGTTGTATTTGTGGGGAGGGAGGTTGGTTCTGTAATATGCTTAACAGAGAAATGACAGTCTACTCTAATCTAAACAGATGAAGAAACAACAAATTTGGGAAGTTCGCCTTGTTTTCCTGCTCCTTTTCATGTTTTAGAAATATTTACCAGCAGCAAAAACAAATAGAATCCAGGGATCCATGTACTGCTGACCTGCTGCTTTCCTCAGGCTGATTCAAGAAAAAGGGTAAAAGGCTGCTGGACCTAACTTCTGATTACTGATACATTCCCAGTTCAGTGACTGGAAAAAGCATCATCCCTCAGATGGCAAATGGTGATCTCTGTCTAAGTTCCTATCAACAGATATCCACATCATGACATCACCACCCCAACCACTGCTCTAAATGAACTGGGCCCTGACTCCTTGAAATATCTGTTCTCCCCCCATGCAAGACAAACAGTTTGGAATGGCTATACCTTTGGCCCCCTCTACACATTACAGGTATTGTATAAGTAACTAGTTAATTCTGCAGTCATCTTGAGACCAGCTACATGTGCAAAGTATCTATCACACGATACCAACCAGCTCTAAAGTTAGACTTAAAAAATGTGTACTAACTTTATAGCTGGTTGCTATCGAGCTTTAATTTGCATGAGTAGCAGGGCCTCCCCTAAGGCTGGAAGCCCTGTCAGCTGTGGGTTCCCAGCTGCAGGGGTGCACCTTGCCTAGCTGGGGCGGCGAGTCCTGTAACTGCTGGGGACTTTCTGCCACTGCTGCCACTGACTCTTGGTCCTGGCAGCACCCGGCAGCTGCTGGGGCCCAGAGGCCCATAGCTGCAGATGCTGGGTCCCCATAGAGCACCTCCTGGTGCTGGGACCTAGCTGGGTTCTGGCAGCCAGAGTGCAGCTATGATCTCCCGGCCCCCAGGGTGCCTGAAAACCCCAGGGCAGGGAGTTAGTTGCAGAAGCAATCCCCTGGGGTTTCACTCTCCCAGGGCAAGGAAGTTGCCACAGTGGTGATCTCCCAGCTACAGGGGATGTGTGGGGTGCTCCCATGGCTGGGAGTTCGTCAGTGAGGGAGCTCCCAGCCATGAGAGCTTGCTTCTTGTTGGTGCAATACAGCTTGGGATCAGGGTCCTTTACACCACCAACAAGGTGCTATGGAATCTAATGCCCAACTGGGTGAAATGCGCATCAGATCCCATTGTGCCTTTGCCTGCATGTGTAGAGGGGGCCTTCCATACAGACAAAAAAGGACAGTCAGGACATTCCATGGCTCCTTCCTGGAAGTCTTAATACTGTCTTCAGGGCTGCCTACGAGACTCACCATTTCTTCCCAGGAAACTGGGAAGTGTTGGTTTAAGAGGTGGAAGGAATTATTGCTATTATACCTGCTGTAAAAGGGATTTTATTATAGTTATGTCTGCAGGGGCACATTTGTATTTCAGTATTTGCTATTGGCATCAATGCAGGAGCACTAAAAACACTGGATGGAGCTCTTGCTTAGATTTTATGGATCTAACTAAACAAATAAAAAGCAGAGTCCTCACATACTGTACCCATTCCAGGAAGCAAGAACACCAGACTCCATGGGTCTCTGCTCAATAAGCTTCACAAGCACTACATTCACAAAATAATAAGAAGAATAATGAAATAGCAGAACAATCCCATCCAGTTTAATAAATGGGAACACATGTAAAGGACCGTTTCCAGAATTTAAATTCCTTCAAGCATCATTTGCAGAATGCTGTACTTACGCTGGTAGGTAAAGAGAGGAGGGAATCAATTATTAGGCAAAATGAAGCAGAAGAGTTCCCAAGCAAAATTCCTCCATCTTGACTAAGAAACTCCTTAGGATATCACACCAGTAACTTATCTTCATCGTCACAAGGCTGCTTTAGAAATCACTCAGACACCTGCTTTCTCAAGGACATTGATAAATAATTCCTGGAAGTGGGAGACTGAGCCAGTTCAGTTATTCTTTTTACCACAGAAGGTCAGTATCCATGGGCAAAGACAGATGTTCAGGCCTCCGCTGGAATTCACAGCACTTTACCTAAAATGCCATGAGTTAGATTGCACCTCTGACCGAACAGACATTCAACAGTTGGGTTAGGGGGGCAGGTGATCAAGCCTGCCTGTACAGGTCCTCCTGATCAGCAAGTTCAGTGCTCCAGCAGCCTCTGAGGCTGCCACCAAACTGCTCCATCCCCGCCCCCCAGGCCCAGGTCTGGCAGCAGGGAAGGAGGGGGAACTGAGCACTGGCAAGCTGCCGCCTGGGCTTTGTTGGGCCTGAGTTGTGGGGGGGGAAATCAGAGTCCCTTGCCTTGCAGCCCCCTCCTCAGCCCAACCAGTTGGGGTACTGGGGAGAGCTGGGCTGGGCCAGCAAGGCAAGGGAGCTTCAATCCACACCTCCCCCAGATCAGGACAGGCAAAACCCAGCTGGCAGGTCACTGCTGGTCACTTCCCCTTCCCTGCCCCTTCCCCTCCTTGCCACTGACAACCCAGCCCAAACAAATGAAAATTTGTTTGGCCTCAGGAATACAAGTTCCTTATGTCACTCTAAAGCAGAGCGCCTTCATCTAATACAGGGTTTGGCAACATTTGGGGGCATAGTGCCAAAAACACCCTCAATCTTGACTTGTGAGATATTGGTGTGCCAGAGGTGGATGGTAGGGGATCCATGAGGAATCCAGGTTCCTGTTGTGGCAGCGCAACCCCAGCCCCTTTCCCAAGGCATAAGTGCCGAGCAAAATGCCTTCACATGCCGCATTCTGGTACACCTGCCGGGGGTTCCCTACCTTTTATCTAACACCTAATTTGAGGATGATTAATTTTTCACACAATCAGCCATTTTAAAAGCACTCTGCAGCTGTGCGTGTGGGTCATGGCACAGCTGTAGAGCACTTTTAGGGGCCTGATTGTGCAGAAAAATCTAACTAGTGTAAGCACCCCATGATGATCTTCTGCTCCTTTAGTTCTGATACCAGGCATTTTGCTGAGAGAGGTGGCTATGTGATGAAAACTACAGTACCTGAGAATGGTACACTTCTGATAATAGCTTTATAAATGTCTAAAATTCAAAGAGGTTGGGGATCCTTTCACAAAAATCATTTCTTTCATCTTTAAATAAGAATTGAAACAGGTGACAAATCACAATAATAGAAGATTTCTAGCCGAACAGGTTTGCCTAATTTCAAAATGCGCTTCAGAACTTATAATTGCCTTCCACAATTTTAAATAGTCAATCACTGTTATATCAGTGTTCAGCATGTGTGTTCAATTTGTGTTCAATGTGTGTTTGTTACAAAAGCTACTTATTATCATTTTTAAGGACTCTCTGCCATAAAGCCAGGGACTTGATATTCTGTGACCTAGGTGATGTAATATACGTCTGAAAACAATGACTGTTTTTGAGAACAGGATTAGAACAATCCTAAAATTGGAAGGGATTGCAATGATCATTTCATGAGTATTTGAACGGTTGATTTGTTAGCAAAGACAAATGGAACATCATGGGACAAAAAAGACACTGCTGTACTTTGGGAGAGACTTCCTCAAGTCAAATGTTCTACTGCAAACAGAGGTGTGAAGCTCTTTCTAATATCCAACCTAAATTTCCTTTACCATATCTCCTTTTCCTGTCCTCTACAGCTACAGAGAAGTTTCTACCCTCCATTTAACCACTCTTCAAGTATTTGAAGACAGTTACCAAATTCCCCCTCAGTCTTATTTTCTCCAGGCTACTGTATTTACTTGAAAAGACGACAATTCTGATTTCAAGACAACTCCCCCAATAATTAGTTTCTATATGTGGAAAATTTATAAATTTGATGTAATTTTCCAGGTATAGACTCTAATTATTGGAGATTTATCTTGAATTTCTCCCCTTCCCACTGCTACAATAGGAAAAACAAATCTGGGGAGTTAGGTATCCCCCTTGCCCTCTGCCCCTTCCCAACTTCTTCCCCCTTCAGCCCCTTCCATTCCCTCCTTACTGTCAGACTCTGCTCTCCCTGAGCACATAGAAGTGAAAGGCAAATCTGAAAAAAACCAACAACCTTGCAATAAACAGAGCTGTAGGAATTTTCACATAGTACCCATAGCCTTCGTTCATCCAGAATTGATGCATTTTATTTGTTTTTTGAAACTGCTGCAAGTTTTAGCACAGGCACTCCATAAACACACTTTTAAGCAGCAGTTCAGCACCTACCTATATATAGTACCAACTATGTATTAATTCAAAGGCTCATGATTTATCATAGAGTTCATTGGGCTGGGCCCCTGAAGAGTCAGCATTTCAAGCCAGCATTGCTTAGTCTGTGTCTAGTCAAGATATCCCCTGACAAAGGATCCATGTGCTAATTAGCCCCCCTTTCTCCCCCAATGACTGGAACCAGGGGTTCTTGTCATGAGTCCTGGGAATCCTCAAAAAAATTGTATGCAGATGAGGCATAGGGCAACCTGGTCCAGCTTTAGATTATGGAGAGCAGGACCACGCTAATCATATGTGACAGACTGAGAGAGGGGCTGACAGAGGGATTCTGGGTGATCTGTTTGAGGTCCTGTTTTGTGATATTTGCCAGACATTTAAGGCTGGTGAAGAAACAGGAATCACTGGAAATGAAAAAGAAAGACACACCTTGGCTATGGGAGGGAAGAGGAAGTCAAAATGTATATCATCACTTGATAAAGAGTTGGTGCTGAGGGGGACTGCACTTAGTGGACACTACCATTTATTTTATTCAGAAGAGCTTCACTAACCTATCCTTGTGTTGGTTCCCATCAGCATGCTTGCCCAATATGGGCCATGTACCTCATGATTATGCTCAGTGTTGCTTGCATTTAATCAACTTCATAGTTGGTTTCAATTACTGAGTACATGCTGCTTTTAGCAGCAGTTCAACAATAGACAGTGTATTTAATGCAGTTTCCTTGTAAGTGACTCTAAGCCAAGGGGTTTTTTCCCCGTGCTGATTGGGGGAAAAACCTCATTTTTTATTTGAGTCAATAAAGTAAGTTATCCCAGCTCCTTCAACCTTTCCTTATAAGTTATAATTCCTAGGCTTCTAATTTTTTCCCCTCTCTCTGCTGAACTCTTTTTTGCCCACCTTTTCTTGAAGTAAGAGGCCTAAAACTGGACAAAGAATTCCAAGTGAGACCTCATTGATGCCAAATAGAGCTGGAGAATCACTTCTCTTGATTTGCAAGTAATGCTCCTATTAATACAGCCCAGAATGTCATTGGCTTTTTTTTGCAACGAGAGCACACTGTTGGTTCATATTCAGTTTATGTTCCATTATAACCCTCAGGACCTTTTCTGCAGTACTACAGCCCAGTCAGTAATTGCCCTGTCTATATCTGTGCATGTGTTTGTTCTGTCCCAGGTGTAGGATTTTGTCCTTGTTGAAGTTACTTGATTCCCAATCATTTCTCCAGTTTATCAAGGTCATTGTGAGTCTTAACTCTACCCTTCAGAATGTCTGCAAATTTGCTAATAAAGCACTTGATACCATTATCCACATTATTAATGAAAATATTAAATGATACCAGAGCCAAGACCTCCATAGCCAGACGTTGAGCCATTGATGATTACTCTTTGAGCACAAAGATCCATCCAGTTATCCACCTTACAGTACTTTCATCTAGCCTGTATTGCCTTAGTCTACTAATGGGAGACAGTGCCAAAAGCCTTGCTAAAGTCAAGATACATGATATCCACTGCTCTCCCCTTTAGAGTGTAGAACTGTGGTTAGCTGTGTTAGTCTCAAGTCAGGCAAAAGGTATGGCAGGATGGCACCTTAGAGACTAACTGGTTCAGATAGGCATGAACTTCCATAGGCAACAATCTACTTTGTCAGATGGGCTGCAATCAATCTACACAAGAAACTTGCTCAGATAGTAACTGACAAAGTAGATTGTTGCGTACAAAAGCTCGTGTCTCTGTGAACCAGTCAATCTCTAAGGTGGTACCTTGCCCTACCTTCTGTCTGGAGGCTGTAATAAGCCTAAAGCTATTAATGGTGATATAGTATAGTTTGCTTGCATCTACTTGACCAGAGCTTGGGTTAGAGAGGAAGAGGCAAAGGAAATGAACAAGCAAGGATGTCATAAGAAAGATGAATTTAAAAGATGCAAGAAAGAGACATCAAAAGAAATTAACTAAAAGTCACTTAGAGATTGCTTATTGGGTTTATACCAGTTAATTTGGTTTAGGACATGGCAGAGTTTATATAAGGGATAAAAACAGGCATTTTGATAGTAATCAGGAAATAACTGATTAGCCACATTT
The DNA here is from genome assembly GCF_001723895.1 of Crocodylus porosus. NCBI lineage: Eukaryota > Metazoa > Chordata > Crocodylia > Crocodylidae > Crocodylus > Crocodylus porosus. The sequence continues at coordinate 36,601,176 of NW_017728912.1, forward strand.
CTGTATTTCCTATCCTTACTTAGCAAGCTTTTGGAGTTGAACCAGGTAATTGGGTATAAAAATCTAGGTTCATTTTGAAATCTTAGCTCTTTAGCCTTGAACTACAGTTCTTATTGAAGAGCCCATTTGCAGATGAACCAAAATAAGCACTTCTTTAAAACAGTTTTTAAACCTCAGGTAAGAAGTTATTTTTCATAACAGGCCTATTGTCAAAGGCTTTTAAGTCTTCAGAATTTTTTAGTGTATTAAAATTTGTCTTTCTGCCAATAATAAATAGTTGATGATTTGTTTTGAAATGCTTTACTTATCTTACCATACATGTACCACATTTCAATATCAACATTGTTTTTAAAATTCATTCTCAGGAGTACTTGATTTTTGTGGGAAAGTCTCCACAAACATTTGTGGAGACATTTGTGGAGACTTTATTATGGTCACCAGAATAACTCTCGGGGTGCATGCCTGCCATCCACACAGCTTGTCAATAGAAGGAACGTAAGTGTGTCAGGCATGAGTTTCTCTTGATGAATTCATGCTGGCTGTTCCTCATCACCTTGTTCTGCTCCAGGTGCTTAGAAACAGACACCTTGATGACATACTTGATCATCCTGGCACTGAGGTATCCTTTCTTAAAGATGGGCACTATACTCATCCTTTTCCAGTCATCCAAAACCTCACCCAACCTCCATGAGCTCTCAAAGCCAATGGCTGAAAAATTACCTCAGCCAATTCTTTCATTACTCTAGGGTGCATCCCATCCAACCTTGAGGACTTGAAAACATCTACCTTCTCTGTGTAGTATCTGTATAGTTTTCCCCTCCACTCTAAGCTGCTTATCTCTTCCCCTATCCTTGCTGCTAACTGTACTTGTATTTCTGTAGCTGTCTTTATTTTGTGAAGATTGAAGTAAAGGAGGAATTAAATATTTCAGCCTTCCCTGCATTATCCATTATTAAATTGCTTTCTGCATTCAGTAAAGGATCTACATTTTCCTTGGCTTTACTCTTACTTGGATATACGTGTAGAATCCTTTTTTATAGCCTTTTATGTCTGCTGGTAGTTTCTCTCAAATCATATCTTGGCCTTCCTAATTTTCTCCCTGTATGTCCATTCAATGGACTTAAAAGTGTCTCTAATCAGTAATCACATGGCCATGTTTCCATTTTTTGTAGGATTTCTTTTTGAGTTCCTGCTCTCTGAGCCAGGCCAACCTACTGCTGTATTTCCTATTCTTTCTTTGCTTCAGGATAGTTTCCTCCGGAGCCCTTAACATGGTCTCTTTAAAGTACAACCAGCTCTTGTGGATGCCTTTCCTCTCAAACTTGCCTCCCAGAAGATGCTGCCCACCACTTCCCTGAGTTTGATAAAGCCTGCTTTTCTGAAGTCCAGTGTCTTTATTCTGCTACTCTTCTTCCTTCCTTAACAAGGATCACTTGCACCCAAATCACCTTCTACTTTCACATGCTCAACCAAGAGAAGAGCTTACCCCCCTAGTTGGCCTATTCATCCCCCTCTGCCTAAAATTATCCCTGGCAGTCCAAGAACTTGGTGGACTGCCTATACACTGCTATGATGTATACCCTGCAGGGTAATTTAAGTCCCCCATGGGGACCAGGTCCTGTGATTTAGAAACATCAGTTAGTTATTTAAGGAAAGTCTTGCCCACCTCTTCCTCCTGGTTAGAGAGCTGTTAGCAGACACCCACTGTGACATCAGCCTTGATGTTTTTTTGCAAAACCTCGACCAGAAATATGTATCAGTCTTTATTCTCATTCACAGCCTGCATTTCACCTTCTTCACCCCCAGACACTAGATTTATGGCACATTTCCTAACATTCAAGTACTCAACTTTGCTAACCAAGACCAAATGGTCGGGAAATAAGAATTGGAAGTCCTTGGACAGACGTAACTATGGCATGACTGAAATAACAGACTTGGTGGGATAGCTCACGTGACTGGAGCACTGTCATGCATGGGTACAAACTGTTAAGGAAGGGCAGACAGAAGAGAAGAGGAGGAGGAGTTACTCTGTATGTAAAAGAATTGTATGATTGCTTAGCACTCCAGTAAGAAACTGGAGATAGACCTGTTGAAAGTCTCTGGGTTTAAGGTTAGAGGGGAGAGCAGCAAGAGTGATGTCATGCTGGGTGTCTGCTATATACCACCAGACCAGGAGGATGAGATAGATGAGGCTTTCTTCAGACAACTAGCGGGCATTTTCAGATCGCAGTCCCCTGGTTTTCATAAGGGGCTTCAATCCCCCTGATATCTGATAGGAGGGCAATACAGCAGTGCACAGGAAATCTAGGAAGTTTTTTGGAGAGTACTGGAGACAACTTCCTGGTGCAAATATTGGAAAGGCCAACTGGGGGCCATGCTCTTTTTGACCTGCTGCTTACAAACAGAGAAAGATTGGTGGGAGATGTAGAAGTGGGTGGCAACTTGGGCAGCAATGACCACAACATGATCAAGTTCAGGATCCTGACAAAAGGAAGAAAGGAGCGCAGCAGAGTATGGACCTAAGTCTTCAGAAAAGCAGACTTTGACACCCTAAAGAAACTGATGGGTAGGATCCCATAGAACGACTGTCCGGGGGGGGAAGGAGTCCAGGATAGCTGGTTGTATTTTAAAGAAAATTTACCAAGGGTGCAGGAACAAACCATCCTGATGTGAAGGAAGAATAGCAAACGTGGCAAGTGACCAGTTTGACTTAGCAGAGAACTTTTCCTTTAGCTTAAACATGAAAAGCTTACAAGAAGTGGAAGCTTGGCCAAATGACTAGGAGGAGTATAAACATAGTGCTTAGGCTTGTAGGGATGAAATCAGGAAGGCCAAAGTGAAATGGGAGTTGCAGCTAGCAAGGATAACAAGATGGGTTTCTACAGGTATGTTAACAACAAGAAGGAGGTCAGGGAAATTGTGGGTCCCTTACTGAATGGGGGAGGCAAACTAGTGACAGAGGATGAGGAAAAGGATGGAGTGCTCCGTGCCTTTTTTACCACAGTCTTCACAGGTAAGGTCAGTTCCAGGCTGCACAGTTTGCACAGATAAGCAGCCCTCAGTAGTGAAAGAACAGGTTAGGGACTACTTAGTAAAGCTGGATGTGTATGAGTTCATGGGGCTGGATGGGATGCACTCACAAGTGCTGAGGGAGTTGACTGATGAGATTGCAGAGCTGCTATTCATTATCTTTGAAAACTTGTGGCAATTGGCTGATTAGAAAACGGCAAATATAGTGCCCATCTTTAAGAAAGGGAAGGAGGAGGATCCATGGAACTACAGGTCAGTCAGCCTCACCTAAATCCCCAGAAAAATCAGGAAGCAGGTGCTCAAGGAATCCATTTCTAAGCACTTGGAAGAGAAGAAAGTGATCATGAACAGCTGGCATGGATTCACCAAGGGCAAGTTACGCCTGACCAACCTGATTGCTTTCTATGATGAGATGACTGGTTCTGTGGATGTGGGGAAAGCAGTGGACGTAATATACCTTGACTTTGCAACGCTTTTGATACCATCTCCCACAGCATTCTTACAAGCAAAGTAAGGAAGTATGGGTTGGATGAATAGACTGTAAGGTGGACAGAAAGCTGCCTGGATTGTCGGGCTCAGTGGGTAGTGACCAATTGCTCGATGTTTATTTGGCAGCCGGTATCAAGTGGAGTGCTTGACAGGTTGGTCTTGGGGCTGGTTTTGTTTATTATCTTCATTAATGATCTGGAAGATGGGATGGAGTGCACCCTCAGGAAGTTCATAGATGACACCAAGCTGGGGTATGTGGTAGATGCACTGGAGGGTAGGGCTAAGATTCAGTGTGACCTAGATAAATAGGAGAATTGGGACAAAAGAAAGCTCATGAGGTTCAACAAGGACAAGTGCAAAGTACCGCACTTAAGATGGACAAATCCCATGCACCACTACAGGCTCAAGACCAACTGGCTAAGTAGCAGCTCTGCAGAAAAGGACCTGGGGGTTACAGTAGACAATAAGGTGGATATGAGTCAGCAGTGTGCCCTTGTTGCCAAGAAGGCTAACAGCATACTGGGCTGCATTAGTAAGAACGTTGCTAGCAGATTGAGGGAAGTCATTATTCCCCTCTATTCAGCACTGATGAGGCCACATCTGGAGTACTGTGTCCAATTTTGGGCCCCCCACTATAGAAAGGATGTGGACAAGTTGGAGAGTCCAGTGGCATTCAACAAAAATGGTGAGGGGGCTGGGGGACATGACTTCCAAGGAGAGGCTGAGGGAACTGGTCTTATCTAGCCTCGAGAAGAGAAGACGGTGAGGGGATTTGATAGCATCCTTTAACTATCTGAAGAGGGGTTCCAAAGAGTATGGAGCTAAACTGTTCTCAGTGGTAACAGATCACAGAACAAGGAGTAATAGTCTCAAGTTTCAGCAAGGCAGGTTTAGGTTGGATATTAGGAAAAACTTCCTCACTCAGAGGGTGGTGAAGCACTGGAATATCATACCTAGAGAGGTGGTGGAATCTCCATCCCTGGAGGTTTTTAAGGCCTGGCTTGATAAAGCCCTTGCTGGAATGATATAGTTGGGGATGGTCCTTTTTTGAGTGGGGGGTTGGATTAGAGGCCTCCTGAGATCCCATCCAATCTTAATTTTCTATGATTCTATGAAATAACATTCATTATGTTGTCACTCTACAGCCATATTGTGTTCTTGTATTAACTGTATCAACTCTGAAAAGCATGTTGAGAAATGTAGTTGATACAGTACCTACCACACCAAATGTATGCACTTACAGCATTCCCAGGGAACTGGAACTAACTGCAAAGAGCAAGGCTAGGATTTCTGAGGGAGCCAATGGGTTTGTGCCCACCTCTCAGTGAAATTCAATGAGATTTGAGTACCCAACTCCAACTCCCTTAGACCCTTTTGCATATACTAGCTTAGTGTATAAAAGCCATATCCTTTCTCTGTACATATGTTCTGTGGTCAGAAAAACAACAATGACAATTTTGATGTTTCACACTAAATTAGCTTACATCTCTCTTACTTGTAACATTGCAATCCTCAGCATTATGTAAATCAGGGCTATTCAGCTGGTGGCTTGTGAGCCATGTGCAGCCCATGACGGGTTAAATTGCAGCCCCTGGATTTCTGTCTAGCCATCACTCCTCTCATTGCTCCAGCTGCACCAGGAGCCAGGTTCTCTGGGCTTCCCCTCCTTTCTGTGGCTTTTATTTTCAGTGCCTGCCCCAGGGGGCAGGACAATGTGATGTGACATGGTGCAGGGAGTCGAGAGTGAGCCCAGCGGTGGTCATCCACACAGCATGTACCTCAGGAACATGTGGCTCCTGCTTGATGCAGCCCATGTGGTGTGCAGCCCCACTGATGCAGGCTCCAGAATGTATGGCCCACAGCTGCTTAGAAGCTGAACAACCCTGATATAAATTACCAAACTGAAACATTTAAAACATTTAAATATCCTACCTTAGAAACTGGAGAAAGAATAATACCTAGTATCCTACCTTATAGCTAGATTTGTTTTATTTTAGAAAACCATGGTACTGAACTGCCCCCTAAAATTTACCCCTTCACTTCTGTAGAAGAAAAAAATGAGAGAGAATTAGGGACATTCTCATTCACCCTTTACATGGTGCAAATTCCCCATTGTTTTGTTTCATTCTTTTCTTTTAGAGAGTACAGCTTGTGATCCTTCAAGCTTTAAAGATTGAATGAGAAACACAGCTTTTGAGGACAGCAACTGCTGTTGCTCTTTGTGTTTTGCTAATCTTTAAGGGAATTAGGAATATTTACTTATTAGAGTTAATATTTATAGAATTAAGTCAGGTCAATTAAATACAGCAAGTCTAACAACTCCATAAAAAAAATCACAGAGGAAGAAGTTACTTTCATCCCAGCTGGCATGTTGCTACAAACATGGAGTGCTTTGCAAAGACAACTGAATGATAAGAGGGTTTGTCCTGACACCTGAAAAATTTAATTTGGCACCTCTAGCCCTGAGAGAGAGAGAGAGAGAGAGAGAGAGATCAGCTAGTAAGTTTTCCCATTGTTATAAAGATCAGTAGTGTTAAACTCTGGGTTACTTCAAAGCAATACAGCAACAAGGTAGAAAAGCAGTGCACATTGCAAAGGAGCAGTCTGATTAAGTTCTGAAACAGCATCCAGAAAGGAGAGGGGAAAATGTTTTTGATCTTGTGGCCTTCTTGACTCACATTACAGAACCAGGACAGGCCTATGTGCACTATACATAACTGTAGCACGAGCACCCCCTTGTGTACAATAGCTATATAGAAAGTGCTTAAGCAGTCTGTTTTTCCTGAAATCACTACCCTGAATGCCAGTAGTGAGAGTCAGCCTTTGAGAAACTGCTGTGCATTTCAAGGAATCTGCCCCAGCAGCTTGCTGTATCTCAGCTTGAAGTTAAGAATTTGTATTCCCCACCAAAGCTCCATGAAAAACAAGTAGGTGGATTGGTGACACAGTTCAAGTTCTTTGGCAGCTGTCAGCTCTTTTCTCCAGTGCCTTGTAAATGGTGTTATATTATTTTGACATTTGCATCTCAGAAGTGACACTAACAACTTCATTTTCCATATGATGGCTGAAGCCAAAAAGCAGAAGAATGTTCAGAATGAAAAAAAATTACTTAGATTTTCTTGAGCACCAGAACTTTATCAGAAAGATACAAAATAACACTAGGTACCATTTGGTTAATTAACATACTCTTTTCAACAAAACCAGGATAGGCATACTTCAATCAAATACAGTACAAATATGATTGAATCAACACACATCAGACCATAGTACTAAATAGGAAAGGCTCCCTCTTCCTTTAAGAAGGGATCTCAAAGAATACTGCACCATGTGTTTGTTAAGGAATTTTAAGTTTGTTTTTCAAAATGTACAGCAAGAAGCATTTTTACAATCTCATCCCCAGAGGTGAAGCCCTGCTCTTCTGACCCATTGGGAAATGTGACAGGGTACAAGAGCACTTCCAAAACATTGTATAATTGTGGTCTATGGCAGCAGTCAACCTTTTAGATTGGCCGTCACCACTTGTGACTGAGCTGCCACAGTGACCTGGCTACCAATTCCCTGCTGTGGGCCACTGATTCCCTCTGCAGCACCCACTCACCTGCTGCTAGTTCTGCCATCCAATGCTGATTCCTGTCCCCAACATTACAGACAAATTCAGCAACATAGTGGGCAAGAGAAAGCAGCAGGAAGAGCTGCAGAGGAGGCATGGCAAAGCAGATACCAGGCATGGGGCAGAGCAGAGAAGGAGGATGTGCCAGGTGGAGCTGTGTGCTGAGGATCCCCCCTGCCATCCCCTAGTCAAAGGGATTAGGCGCTTGCCTGACAACTAAAGCACCCAGGTTAGTCTCCTGTTGCTGCATTGGTTGTGGACTAGCCACTTCACTTCTCAGTGCTTCTATTTCCCTTTTTTATGTTTGGTCTCTGATGTACACATGACGAAAATGTCATTTGTATGGCTTAATGGGGTCACACATTAGACATGTGCCAGTTTTGGGGGTTTTAGATGAGCTTGCATCATTGCAAACGAAATCATATCCAGATGTAGTTTAGTTTGCAGTGATGCTGCTGTCAGCCCCCCAGCCACAGGAGAGGTGAGCAGGCTGTACATAAAAAAAAAAGGATCAGGCCCCTCGTTGCTTCTGCTTTCAGCAGGCGCCTGCTGAATGCAGAAGTGACAAGGGGGCTGATCCTTCCTGCCCCCCGGCAGAGCCTGCCTGCCTCTTCCATGGCTGGGGGGCAAGCTGCCAGCAGGCTGAGCAGTCCCTTAGCTGCAGGGGCTCCCGGTCCTTCCCTCTGCAACAGAAGCACCCCCTCCCCCGGGCTACCTGGATGGGTTGTTAGTAGGCTGGGTGCTGTCCCAGCTCAGAAGCAACACCCAGCCCAATCCAACTGAGCCCGCCTGCTGGAAGGGCGCCACCGCAAAGGGAAGGAATGGGGCCCCCCACAGCTCAGGGGCCACTCAGCCAACCAGCAGCTTGCCTCCCAGGGCAGGCAGGCTCCGTCTCCAACGAAAAGGATCGGGCCCTTCACTGTAACCTGACAGAAAAATTGAAACAGTGGGCTTCAAATAAAAATCCACCATTTCAACTTAGGGGGCATAGAATAGGACTAAACCCTTATCATGTGTACAAGCATCCTAAATAATTACAGCAGCAATGAATCCCAAACTTAGTTGGAGCCCGTTTGCACTCTTGTGATAGAACTAATAATTTTAGATGCTGCATAGATTATTTCTAATGGATTAATGTGTAATTTGAAGCCTACATATTCTGACAACTGCAATTTCTCTCTCATAAAAGTATTACATAATACACTACCCCAAGAGTTAGGAGGTATTCCTTAAGATTTTTGCCTTGCTTCTGGGAATTGACAGGTCCTGTTCCAGTTTCTAGTGAAGCCAAAAACAAAATTCCCACTGAATTCCCTGGGTGCAGCATCAGGCCTGTATATTAACAACAACATGATTATGAAGTTGCTCATGGAAGATGGATAAATGATTTTAAAGTGATGTGTATTGGGGAGGGCAGGGGATAGAGGGTCAGAGGCACCATTTCTAATAATGCTAGTGAAAATAACTGAAGATGAAATAGTAAAGAATGACATGGCTTATTTTCTCTATAAGTGTATGCAACTGAACTTGTCTATAAACTACAAGAAGGCTACCTCATCTATGTTTTGGAGATCTCTTCTATAATTAACACCTAATATAGCCCTATTTTCCAAACCCTGGCTATGTTCAAAAGGCAAAGGGAAGACACACTATTAACTTACAGAGTATACCCTTTAGAGCAACAACCCCAACTACATGGGAACAAGTACAGAACCTACAATGATTCTTTTTGTGCACACATATAGGACATCACAAATGCAGAAGGCATTTGAAGGTAAATGTCCTCATATAGTAGTCTAGAGCAGTGCTTGAGGCACACACAGGGTCAGGTTTTCAGTTATGAATTCTGAGATGTTTTCATGATAACTTGGTACACTGGGCTTTTGAAAGCCTGGCCACTTACTTTGATCCCTGTTGGGCACTGTGATCTGGTAAAAATCCACCCTTTGAAAATGTTACAGTGATAGCCATTTCAGAAATGCTTGAAAGGGCTTAAAGCAAACAAAACTCTGTCTTGTATCTATAGATGCTTCTTAAGTAAATCTCAGTATGTCATCCTCCCACTGTACTTGGCCTTGGTGAGGCCGCAGCTGGAGTACTGCATCCAATTCTGGGCTCCACAATTCAAGAAGGATGTCAAGAAGCTTGAGAGAGCCCAGGAGAGCCCCATCCATGATCAGAGGGCAAGAGAATAGGCCTTATGAAGTGAGGATGAGAGCCATGGGACTCTTCAGCCTGGAAAACCACAGGCTCAGGGGGGACCCTGGTGGCTGCTTATAAGTACATAGGGGTATATATCAGGATCTGGGAGAAAGTCCATTCACCAGAGTGCCCCAAGGTAAAACAAGGACCAAAGGTCATAAACTCCTCCAAGACCATTTTAGGCTGGACATAAGTAAAAAATTCTTTGCTGTCCAAGCCTACAAGACCTGGAATAGACTTCCTCCAGAGGTGGTTGGTGCAGGCACATACTCTGGACTCATTCAAGAAAGTTTGGATACTTATCTTGCTTGGAACCTTTGACCCTGGCTGACTTCCTGCCCCTGGGACAGAGGGCTGGACTTAATCTTCGAGGTTCCTTCCAGCCCTAATGTCTATGAAATCTATGACTGGTTTTTGTGATTGGTGTTCTAGATCCCTTCTTTTTAATTTAATGATGCATCTCTGTAAAATCCAGAGGGTCTTCCTGTCTCTCATATGGTCTTATTCATTCTATTCATGATTCAATCTACACTGCTTTAGCAGTTCCAAACTTCAGACACATGATTGTCAAGTGGGTGTTTGGGCACCAAGTTGCAATGAAGACCAAGTTAAGCATAGCTGAATGGGAGGTTAGTATAGCTGAGATCTTAGTTTGTTAAATTAGCATTTTGCTCAATCAGGAAAATCACCATTTAAGATAATTTCAGACCAGTTTTGGCAGCCTCTTGTAACAACAGTGCCAAAAGTGAGAAGTGAACACTGTGCAGAAATGGCACATCAGCCTTGAACAGGTACAGGCTATTTTTTTGCTAACTTTGGCAAATAAGCATATTTGCCAAAGCACAGCAGGCATCAGTATCATTTTGTTGCAATCTACACTCATGAACCAATACAAGATTTGTTTGATCTTTCCTACACAACAAAATAACACTTTGGAGCACTGTCATGTACCTAATCAAGAGACACAGACTTCATTTTGCATCGGTCTGCACTATATTGTCCTTATACCACAGGATTTATTCCAATCTAACACTATTACTACGGATACATTAACTAGTTTCAGTGGAACAAATTCTGATCTAAGCTGTCACCAGATATTCAGACTGAAACCAACCTAACCTTTCAATGGACTGAGAAACAATACTGCTCTGCATTTTTGGTGTTGGTTAGGAGTAAATTGTAGTATGAAAATATAATGGAAAGAAGAATATTCTTCTGGTATTTCTAGCTAAACAATAAAAATGGCAATACTAAAAACAGTCTGAGAAAGCATGATCCTCATGATAGTTCCAACTCAAGGGAGCTTAGAGTGGAAAGCAGAACTTTCAAGTATATTAATCTTTTTTTCCATCTTTTTTAGCAAATTTTCATTTTGATTAGAAAAAAAAAAATCCTTGGTTTTCTCTTTCCTCCACATATGTCCATGATTTTTCACCCAAAGTGAAAGAAAAAAGAACCACTTTCCCCATGTTGCAATTCACATCTGGGATTAGATGGAATAGCTGAGCTAGCAATGTACTTAGCTAGCATCTGACTACATCATTGGCCTGACAAATGATCTGGGATGAGTCAACTTACTTCTTTGTTCCCCACCCTTTATCAATCTAAACAGTAAGCACTTGAGGGCACTAATTTATTTTGCTATGGGTCTGACCAGGGCTTACCAGGTAGACCAAATGGGGTCAGGGACTTCTGAGGGCTAGTATGCTTAAGTATTTACAAATACAGCTTACTCCCTACTCCTCTCTTGCCTCCAATACACATGCTTTCAGAGAACTAGATTTATTTGCATCCAGAATAGTAGTATGAGTATTTGTTTGTATACAAAATTAAAACATCCCAGAGTTGGACTATACAACTGAACAAGAACAAAGCCTACAGGCAAGTCTATGTTGTCTCAAGGCTGAGCCTGGAAACACCACCCAGAACCATTCCACACTCACTCACACTGGCATCACGTATGTCAGATCCCAGAAGTAACCTTGCCCCCAGAGCAATTATTAACCATTTGGTTTCAGGTGCTTACTGGCATGTACTCAGAGTTTAAAGTGACTACTATCTCAAATGTCTGAGATTCTGCACATGGACTGGGAACAAGGGATGAAGCCTGCTTCATGGTAGAGCTCCTGAGCTCATTATGGAGGCAGGACAAAAATGCCCTAGAAGACTCCAGAATACAAAAACTTACAGGATTCTGCAAATCATTTCCTTTCTGTATTCTAGCCAGTCTAGATCAATTCCACAACAAGGTCATCATTTTTTATCACATGAGTTTAAAGAAGACCATTACAGAAAGCTAATTAGTCTTTCATTAGATTTTACAGGATTTTCCCCTAAAGCCAAAAGGCAGACAGACATCCAAATTAGGATACAAAGGAGTATGAACATTTAATTAAAAAGTAACCTGAACATCAAGGTTTACTCACTTTATGGTTTAGTCAGATTAAACCATTTACGTTATGGTTTACTTAGATTAAACCATCTGATACAGATCTGTTTTCTACAACAAGAGACTTGTACTTGTGATAAATGGGATAAAATCCTTAGCCATCTGACCTAATTCAGCACAGACCTATTAAAAGAAATCCCTCAAAATACAGCTGTGCAGTGTATGCACAATGTACACGATGACTAGTTGCCCAAAAATTGATCTGTCTGGCTCCAAAGCAGCAGCAGCAGCCTAAACAATTCAAGTTGAACCAAAATAAAATTGTATCGTCTTTTCTCAATGTTATATACTATTGGCTTGGGTTTTTTGTTCACTCCATCTGCTATTTCTTTTATGGTAAATTAGTATTAATGAACACTTTATAATGGCCTGGAAAGTTTCCACCTATGTCCTTGATTAGGACTCTGGAACAGTATTGTAGCAGGGGCATCACATGCCTCAGGAATCCAGCCCAGGTTTCAGGCATGACATGAATTCTAGGGCAGGACATTTCAGGAATTCTAGTTGGTTCTGGACATGTCTCCAGCAATACCAGGAGGTGTTCAAGAAGGATATTTAATATCTTAATATTAAGGGCCTGATTCACCAGGCTGTTACTCCAGTTCTATCCACGTGAAACTCGCATCATTTTAATAGAGCTACATCAGTTACTAAAGGCATGTTGTAAGAAATATGTCCATCAGTCTGTTTACTGTGTATCCCTGAATCTATTCTTATCTGCACTGATGTAAACTTACAGTAGCTTCACTGAAGACAATGAAGGTAGCTCAATGTAAAACTGTCATAAATGGAAGAAGAATGCAGGCATCCAAGCTAAACACCAGCATTAAATTCCTTTACTATTAAAGCTACATATTTCTAAAAGAGCAACTCAGATCTATCAGCATAGTAGGGGAACCAAACAGATTAAGACAGGTATTACTGCACACATACAACTGCTATTGACAGATGTAAGTATCCTGTCTTACACATGATTTGTCTTTATTAAATTAATTAACAAAATACCTAGCATTCTGAATATGGACTTCAGCCTCAGTTGTATGCAAAATTTGTCTCTGTACATTATTTTTCCGTAGTTTAGGCAACCTTTATTATGGGCTATTTTAAATATCATTCAGCATAAGAAGTATGCAATATACATGATGAAGGGTAGTTGAACCACTAAGAAAGCCTCCTCAGAAAAGAGAATAGAAATTCAGATGGCATGTTCCTTTCCTGACATCACTGGGAAGGAAAACTGTATATTGGAGCTTTCAAGGTTCACCACATGTGCATCACAGAGGTCCAAGGTACTTGGAGAGCTCAAGAAACATATGCTTAGCATTTCTGAGGCATCACATAAGAACAGGGTTAGAGAAAGTGGGGGTCTGCTTATCTGTGTAAATGAACAAAGTGAAACGGTGAGAATACCTATTGTGTGAACATTAACTTTCTGACTAGGCACATTTTAGCTTCCATGGACAAGATGTGATGGGAGAACCAGAACCCCAAAATTCAGTCATCAATTCAAACATCCTTTTTTAACTGACTATAGACTACAGCAAAACATCCAATGAATGTTTGGTGATGGACATTCGAAGTTTTCAGTCTCCCCTTGATGTGGGTTCAGTTTTCTGTCATATGTAGAGCCACCAATTTCCACTTTGGACTTTGTAAGATTCTGAAAGACATGCTGTTTAGGTAATCAACATTCTCATTTAACTTATTGTTATTTAAAGCTAAGGCAATGTATTAAGGTAATTACTAAAGAGCCTCTACACCCTCTCCAAGATGAGCAACCTGTACTGAAATAGGCTGCAGCTATATACTGCATACTGTAAACTATTCAAGGATTCATGCTGGTCACCATATGTTAAATATATTTTAAAAAAATGCAACTTTAATGTGGCATATAAATTATCAAATACATAATTTTCACAAAAAACATTTTTTCAAAATGAAAGAAAGAGAAATGGGGAGAGCATTACTGGCAACCTGCATAGTTACAGAATGATGAGTTCTACCACAAATACTGCACTGCACTGATTTCAAACCTAGGTTGTGTTCTTGGTTTTTTGACACTTCAACTCTCCTGGACACTCCCAGGATATGACAATTATAGTCTTACCAGCTCCCCCAAATGTACAAAGTAAAGTAATATTGTTTCCTGCTACAAGCCAAGTAGCTCATAATCGACAAATATAACCAATTCTGTTCAAGCCTTGTCTTTAGCACTCAGATTAGATTTAGCTGCTCATCATGATACATATAAGTACTGCTGAACAAACACAAACTACAGAACTAATATAAAGTCATCAAGAAGCCCTAGATAGACCAACACAAAGGTGAGGAAGGGAACTGGACACGCAGATATTTCTACCTTGTTAATGAAGTCAGGGGGATTTTGAAAATTATCAAGCAGCAGTCAAATAGTGGTTGTACATATAAAATATCATGTGACAAGGCCCAGGATACCAATCATTTTAATTACTGATAAAAGACAACTGTTCAAGCATTAAATTTGAGTTATTTAATCAATACGTACTAGTTTGGGCATACCATTTCTCAAAGAAATCCAGACTAGTGGGGTTACCACAAAAGCTTTTTAGACAATGAAAAAGAGGTTTACTCAAAGATAAAAATGGCAACATTCTGTTAGTACTGCTGGATTTTTATACGTGTCGTGACAGGCTCTGCTTCTCCACCCTAGCTGCTAACTGGTCCCTCTCTGTGAACTGAGACCTTTTTGTCATGGAGAGGCTTGCGTGTCCCAATGATCCTCAGAGCCATGTCTCCCAGTCTCACATTCCTGGTAGGGTCACCCATGGCAAATAGGCCTGACCACACATACCAAGGTCCAACCTCAAGTCCTCAGCAGCAGATCAGGTGGGAGAAGATGTCAGGATCTCAACAGCTGTAAAGACAGAAGGCCACAGCAAGATGGAGGACTCCTGTCATCTAATGTTCTACTTTGCCTCTGGATTCAGATGTCTACCTTGTCTAGATTGTGTAATTGCTGTGCCAACCTCTGAAAGCCTCGATGCATTGGACTAGTGATGACAGAGACAGAATTGGTGAATCTGGCAATCTCTAGCCATGAATCAGCATGCAGGCAGTGGTAGCCTGATGATTACCTTTTACCTGAGTTGAGACAAGGGTGCAATTCTGCAGCTGCTATCACGACAAAGCAATCCTATTCAGGAACCCTTTTACTCATGCCACATGGTAAAGGGGCTAGAAAAGGTGCCCTAAACCTCAGTTGTCTTATCTGCTCCTGGCTAAATAACTGCATCCAGTAGGATTAATCTCTTTGTGATTGAAAATGTAAGACAACAATAATTTCTGTAACATGAAATATTCACATCTTGATAGATAACCAAGACAATGAACAACCAAAACCAGGAACTGCCATCTTCTCCATGGAACTAGCAAGATACAATAATGACATTGCAGCTCTGAGTGAGATGAGAAGACTGGATTGAGGGTCAGCTGAGGAAGACAGTGGAGGCTACACTTTCTTTTGGAAGGGAAAACTGACCCAGGACAGACATGTTCATGACGTTGGCTTTACCAACCAGAATGAGCTTGTTAGTCAACTTATGGAGTTCCCTGGGGGTATTAATGAATGTCTTATGACACTCCATGTTAAACTCAGCAACAACCAGTACATCACTGTCATCAGTGCATGTGTACCAACACCTGATGATGCTGATGATGTTGGCAAAGAACAATTATACTCCAACCTTAGAGTCATAGAGAAATAGGGCTGGAAGGGACCTCCAGAGGTCAACTAATCTAACCTCCTGCCTGAGGAAGGATCATCCCTATCCAAACTATCCCATACAAACCATAATCTAAACTACAAAGACTACTGTCAACTCTGATGCAACATAGACCTAACACCCTAATCTGCCACTGGCAAAGTGGGGGAACCACAGTAGCCAGTGTCCTGCTAAAGGTTCCAGGTAGAGAGACACACTCCCCCAACCGCTAGAGGAAGGCAAAATCACCCCAAATCTGTACCCATCTGACCATCAGGTAAAATTCCTTTCTGACCCCAAATATGGCAATTGGTCTGACCCTGAGTGGAGGGGCAAAAACCTGTAGCCAGGAACCTCTGGCTCTGGTCCCAGCAGAAGCACTGGAACACCCCAGTTGAAGTTCCCAGCCTTGACTGTGGACAACACCCAATGCCTCTAGAAAGGCTTAAAAACACCCTGACACATATGGCAGGAAATGGCAGGAGGGCAGGGGCAACCAGCAAAGCCCAGAGGCATGGGAAATACCAATGGTAGAACATAGGCATAGCTAAACCTAAATCACCCCCAACCAGTGGCTGCCCAGCCTCTTGTTGAACCCCTCCAGTGATGGAGAATGCACAACTTCTCTAGGCAGTCTATTCCACTGCCTCACTATTTTAACAGTGAAGATGATTTTCTGGATAACCAATCTAGACTTACTTTGCTGCAATTTCAAGCAACTGATCCATGTCCTCCTCTCTGCAGCATGAGAGAAACACCAATTTCCCTCTTTTTTATGGCGCCCTTCAAGTATTTGAAGATTTCTATCATGTCCCCTCTTAAGTGCCTTTTCTGAAA
>NW_017728912.1:36619316-36640071 GCF_001723895.1 Crocodylus porosus
AGAAGGGTACTGTAATAACCCTAAAAGAGGGGCATTATTGACTTTGGGTACTGTAGTCCCTGTAATAGGGGCACAGTTCAGTAGTGAACTTAAGTTGTTAAAAAGGAATCTCGTCAAGCCCTACAAGGGGGCTCTCTGAGAGCCAACAAAGGGGTGCTTGACCCCTCGAAGGTCAAGCTGAGTTGGAAGGCGGCTGCAGACAGACAGAGCAGCTACACAGATCAGGGGAACCTTCTTGGTTGTCATGTTTGTTTTGATTGACCTTTCTTTTGTGGATTGTCTGGGAGGAACTGAGGATACGTGGCCGGACCAACCGGTTGGCCACCACCCGGTGGAATGGGCGAGGGTGTAGTGGTGGCGGAGCCCTCAGAAACTCGGGACCCTGCAAGACGCCAGGGAGACTCATAATTGGACTACACGCTGAGACATCTGAACCAACTCCATTAATATCAAGTCGTGGCAGTTGAAACGTACGCGTGGGAGACCCCAATTATAGCTGATGACACCCTAGGCAAGTGGCAGGCGGCGTCTGTTAGGTCCACTGGGGACGACGATCTCCGACAGAAGGTCATGTGGAACCTTGTAAAAGTCTTGCTGAAGTCCCCATACAGTGCATCTATGACATTCCCTTCATCCACCCAAATAATTATTTTGTCAAAGGAGATCAGGTTTGTTTGACATGATTTGTTTTTCATAAATCCATTCTGGCTTCTTGTGATCAGCCTTTCCTTTTCCAGATGCTTGCAAATGGCTTTCCATAGGATATACCCCAATAATTTCCCAGGTGTTGTGGTGAGGCTAACTGACCTGTAGTTCCCAGATCCTCCTCATTGCCTTTTTTAACATTGGGCACTACAGTCCTCTGATATCTGGCCCATATCCTATAACTTCATGAAGAACATTGCCAAGGGCTTTGAGATCTCCTCTGCCAGTTCCTTCAGAACCCTGGGATGAATTCAAGTCATCAGAACTGGATAAACTTCACTCAGAGCCAACAAAAGCTTTGTTATCAAAGCCATCTTTGTTATCTCCTGCTTTAGTTTGCCTTCTTCTGTATCCACAAAATCCTTATTAAGTGTTTGGCTGTGGCTTGCTTTTCTTGTGAAGACTGAGGCAAAGCAGCTGATGAAGAGCTCCACTATTTTTGCATCATTGGTTAGGATTTCCTCTTGGCTTGTTAGCAGTGGACCCACAGCTTCCCTTGTTCTTCTTTTCTGGCCAACATAGTTATAGAACCTCTTCCTGTTGTTCTTAACCTCCTTTGCCAGGTGCAGCTTATTCTTTATTTTTGCTTTCCTGATTTTGTCTTATTATTTTCTGGTATGTGTCTTGGTGATCTGCCCATTCTTCCATTGCTTGTATGCTTTCGTTGACCACATATTGGACCACACACCTGACTGAATACTCAGAAGGAAAACAAGATCATTCTCCTTACTGACTTCAATGACAGAACTGGACATGACCTAGAACTCTGGAGCAGCACCATTGGGAAGGAAGGAATAGGGAAAGCCAACTCTAATAGCATCTTCCTTCTCTTGACCAAACATGTGGAGCACAATCTTGTCATCACAAACACATCTTCAGACAGAGTGACAAATATGACATTGCCTATGGACAAACTTACTTTGAGCACTGGCACCTATACACCTATGTTGTTAGAATCCATGATCAATAGATATCCATTTCACATGAGCCATGTGACAAACTGATGACTGCTAGACAGATCACCAGGGATCTGGGTTGTCTATTTCCCGTGGAAAAACACAGAAAGCCATGGATTTTTCCCCTTTATGAGAGAGAAAAAGGAGTTTTCCTTTTGGCAGAGATACCCATAAATTTCCCACTTTTGCAAAGAGCTCTGCAGGCTGTCAGAGTTCCAGCCTGCAACAGTTTCTTGCAAAAAGGGTGGCAAACCCCCAACCTTGTCCAGAGGGGGAGGGAGAAGGTGAAAGCGTGAGGCTTGAGGCTCTCAGTCACCCAAGGCTTGGCTTAGGATCACTTCTCCTTCCTGGAGCCTGTGTGGTAAGTGGGGCTTTGCAGAGGGCTGTGGGCTCCCTCTGGCAGAGCTGGGAGGTTGTGGGTTGGGGAAAGGAGTCACCAGCAGGGCAGGTGGGGTGGGCCTGGGTGGCAAGTGCAGGAGTGAGTAATTGCCAGGGCTGCGGGGAGCGGGAGGAAGGGGTCAAGGGAGCAAGGTGTCTGGGGGAAGCCCCATATGGAGGGCCTGCCTGACCTGGTGGTGTGTGGACTGGGAGCTGTGCGCTATCAACACAAGTGGGCTCCACACCTTGGTGTGGCTTCCTGCACTCTTGGGGGGAAGTTGCACATGGAAGCGCAGAGCCTGCTTGAGCCAATAGCACACAGCTCTTGGTCCTGCAGCAGAGGGTGTCAGGGGGAGGGGGATGGCAGACTCCATGCCCCCATGTGCAGTTTCCTGCACTCACGTGGGAAGCTGCATATGAAGTATTAGGAAAAAAAATCCCTTAGCAAATAACTAAAAAAAATAGCTCATTTCAGAAGTTGGCTTTAAAATGTTTTGTAGAAGCTTCCATTGCACCTTACGTGTTTCATAAATAGCAGCTAGTACTCATTTAATAGTGGTAACTTATTTGTAGGGAGATATCACTAACTTGTTCCAAACCTAGGAAATAGTGTGGTCTGAACCTTGAGCTAATTCAATGACAAACTAGGTCCTGTTCAAGGGTTGCACTTATGTTCAGCCAGGTACAGTATAAGATAGAGTAGAATAGCTGCCACTGTAACATTAGGGTGGACTGTACAGAACAAAGGTCATCCTCACCTAAACTGAGGATGCTGGATTACAGGGACAGACAACAGTGGCAGCCCACATTTTGCCTGTGTTGCTGTCCCATATTTTATTATAAATAAAAATACAAACTCTCTGCTTTACTGAAACAAATGTCATTTCTAAATTAAACTGGCCCTTGCATTAGTCCATGATTTACAAATAAAAATGAAGTCTCAACCCTTTCAACCCTTGTGTCAGGCAGCAGCGGTTGTGCTCCAGCACTGGAAAGACTTGGACAGGGCTTGGCTTCAATGACCACCTATGCCAATGAGTCCCACAGTTAATGGGAAATGGAGCCTTTTATCAATCTGGATTTCCTACCCTCTAATCCAATCTAATCTAAAACAGAAATTCCTCTATTATCTTCATTAGATGACTTGTTAGTTTATATTTTGTATCATTCTCCCTTCTTAAGTCACCTTAATTTTTTCAAAATTTCTTCATACAAATCTTGCCAGGCTTTTGATTATTCTCATTGCTCTCTCAAGTATACCCTCTAACTTTGTGATAAGGATTTTAGGGGAACAGTGAGCAACACAGGTGACAGTACACCACTAATTTACAAAATGTATTATAGAATTTTGGGTATAATTTAAAATTTACCTTCAATATGCCTTGGTCAACTTCTAATTACACTTACTGTTCTGTTGCCCACTGCCTACTTTGCCTTTCTTGAAATCCCCAGTTTTGTCTTGTCCTGCCTGACCTAAGTTACTTCTGTCTGCAAATTCTGCTGTCTCTTGCACTTCTGGGAGCCAATACTCAAGTAAGAAACCAAATTATGTTCGAGATCTGGGACAGAACAGAAATGAATAGAAAATCCAGCATTAACCCTTGACAAAGCAACATCAAGTGACAAGTGAAGGAAATCATTCAGTCTGTGAGACACTTATGGAAAAAGGACAGTGCTCTGACACTGAGGATAGAATAAAGGATCCAAAAAATTGCAAGTAAGATGCCCAAGCAGATGGACAGGCATGGAACGGAACAGAAAAACAATCAGCTTCCAGTTTCAATCACTCAGAAGAACTCTTCATATGAAAAGGAAATAGAAATAGCTCCTGCTACCTCAGAACAGCTAAGCAGGCAACAGGCAGGAGTATTACATAAACTTGGACATGAATGAATGAATGAATAAATAAATAAATAGAAGCCTTGGTGAGCTAAATAGTAGACTGAGGGCTGTATGTAGGTTCGCCTTTCTGCTGATGCCCTTTGGTCCTGACCTGTGGCATACTTCTTCCAAAATTCCCTTAGCACATAACTAATGCACTACAAATTTAAACTATATGGATACACTTAAAAGTGTTTTTATCTTTAACATTGCCAATAGATACTCTTACCCTTACATCACTAAAAATAATAATATTAATAATAAAAAATTAAGTGCCCACATGGTCAGGCTATAGTGCTACAAAAGTGTCCAGAGCATTCCTTGGATCCCCACCATCCCAGAGTGCTCTGTTTGCTCTCCCTCCAACTATGGTGGTTAGCATACACTTGCTACTGCCCTAATCTGATAAAGCAACGGCAACAGTTGAAAAGTGCAACGAACTGTTTGCCACTGTGCTTTGAGACAGTCCAACCAGCTGTTACGTCAGTTACCTTTGCACAAAACCAGAGATCAGAATCTATGGAATGAGTAGCAGAGGTGTTTGTGATGGACCTGTTAGAGATGGATCTTTGGATGAGAGGTGTGAATAGACAATATGATCTAGAACTAATGAAATTGTCATCTCAATGACATCATTGACCCACTTTTGATAGTGAGGCACGTGCAGTGGTCTCCATGAACCAGCAGAGTGCCATGTACAGCACACAGGTGTCGGGTGAATACCCTTGGGCACTGTGAGCACACTGTTATGATTGGTGGGGAGAGATGACTGACAGGTGGGTTGAAGGACAATTTATAAGGGAATCCTGGGAGAATTGTGAGAGTGCATGTGTAGAGTGTGGGCACACAAGTGTGCAGACACATATGTGTGAAGTGGCACGGAAGTGCATGCTGAGTGAGAATAGTAATCATGGAGGAATGTGGAGTTCATGGATGTTATGTGCATGTGAGGTCTGATGAACATGGAGCAGACAGTGACTAAGAATACGTACCTGACGGTGATGTCCTTGATTGGCATCTGGTTATGGGTAAAGTATCACCCTCCTCCCTACCTTTTATAGACTTGAGTACCCTTAGGGGGAAAGAATCTGTAAACCCAGTCAGAATCCCTGTCACCGCTGTGACTGGGATTCTCAGGGTAGTAGGGCTGTGTGAGGCTTCAGACCACGCTTTGGATCTGAAGCAGCATGTCTGGATTGAAGCGCTGGCTTTGTTAGGCTTTCTTAAGTGGTTTGGAGATTCCAAACTGCTTTGGAGCTGCTTCGGAGATCTGGCCATAGGGTATAATGGGGAATCAATGAAATAACTGTAACTTTGTTTTTTGTCTGATTTGGATGAAACTTGCAGGGGTGGTAGCCTCTACTGAGAGCATGAAGCCTGCCAAGTTTCAAAATGATGGGTGCAGGGGTTCAGGGGGAACTGCACCCCAAATTCTTGAAAGAAAAAACTTACATCATGTGTTTGTGTTATACCACAGGGGAGGTAGCCCCTGCTGAGCCCACAAAGCCTGCCAAGTTCCAAGATGATAGGTGCAGGGGTTTGGGGGGAACTGCATCTCTGGCTGCTGACAGGCAAAACTCGTGACATGGGTGACACTGTGTGTGTTAAGGCACAGCAGGGTGGAAGCTGCAGGCCCGCTAGCCCCTGCTGAGGCCATGAAGCCTGCCAGCTGTCAAGGAGATAGGTGCAGGAGGTTCTGGGGCCCTGCACCCCTAGCTGCTGACAGACCAAACTTATGACATGGGTGCTTGTGGAACTGTCTCTGTCTTGGGGCAGTTGATTGTTTGTATTATTTCCTCTCTTTAGTTTGTGGTTTTGTAGGTGTTAATCCATGCTTGTTAACTCGTTATGTAGTAGGTAGGTAGTGCGTATTGAGCTGGTCCCTGAGTGAATCATGAGTAATTGGTAACTGGTAACACAGTAGCTTAGCAGGCAGGCCTGCAGTAGTCCCAAGCACTACTGTCCACCAGACATTTCCACCTAAGGGAGCTTCCCATGGCTCACCTGCCACACCGTGGTCTTAAGAGGAATTGAGGGCAGTTTTTTATGTTATTGACTCCCTGAGACATGCACTGTATGGACGTTCCTTGGGGCTCCTCCTCCCTTGTACCCCCTCCATACCCCAATCTGTAGGTGTCTAGAAGTGCACTTGATGGCCTGGGCTTGTATCTGGCCAGATCAGCCCCGTAACCACGACCAGGTCGACCACCTTCCCAAAACAAGGCCAACTGGCTGACAGTGTAGCTACTGGGCTGTCATAAGGCAGACAGGGTTACTCCTTGACCCTGCTCTGTCAACAGAACTTAAATGCAAACTGAAATGTTATGTGCAGTCTGCATTAGTCTTTAGATCATAGTCCATCCCTCAGGGGCTGCACACCTGGATAGGACCAGTTTTTGGATCCATTATAAGTCAGATACTCCCCTCTGGGTTCTCTGGCAGCTTTAGGTTGGCAACGATGGTGTCCCCAAAAATGGTGAACCAAACAGAAATTAAAGCAAAGCACAAAACTGGGAGGCTGCACCTGTCCTCCAACTCATGTGTTCCTATAGGTTGCTGGGTCCTCAGTTCTTCCTCTCCTGGGATGGTATTATTCTCCAGGTGTCCCCTCTGTGCAACCAGGGGGTTGCATGCCTCAATGTGCTGTCCAGGAGCTTACAGCTGCCACCTCCCTTTTCACCATCCCGCATCAGCTCTTGCAGTTGGTTTCTACAAGCTGATGACATCACACCTCTGTGCTGTCCCAGCTATGCTGACTATGCTCAAAAACTGTGCAGGCAGCAATGGCCACTGGTCTGCACCTCTGGCTGCTGTACCTGCAGCTCATAAGTCCCCTTCAGTTTTGGGCCTTCCCCGGCCCCTCACTAGGATCTCTAGCATTCTTTTGCCATCCCTCCGTCCCCAGCACAGGGGTTTCCAGCTCCCCGGGCCGGTCACTCTGCAATACACACTATGAAATAAAATAGAAAAGTATTATCTTATTCAATATAACTCAAACAAGTAGGCTAGCTTGAGTTATGTTTTCAGTACTGTAGGCCTGTTATGTAATTTGTTGGAATAGAATTTGTAAGGTTTTAGTATTAGAGTGTTATTTACTAGGTTTTTAAATTATTCTGATTTGACATATACATACTGTGTCAGCCATCTTGATCTCCTCAGCCTGTTCAATGTTGGTTTCATTATTGGAATTAATTTTCTAACCCTATTGGGGTTGAAATATTGACTAAAATGTGAATTCATGACAGCCATCTTGGATTCCAATATGGTGCTACATGCACTACTTGCCAGATTGGCAACATGTTATTTCTGACAGAGGTAGACCACCTCTACCTGAAACACACTGTGGCTGATTGTGACAAAATCTATGAAAACAAAATCTAAAGACCCTATTGGTCAATCTATACCCTACCAATACAAGCAAAGATGCTCATGTGCGCTCTCCAGCTTAGAACTCTTCGCCTCCCCCACCAGCTTCTACAAAGAGCCAGTTCTTGGGAAAAGGATCATTCCAGCATCATTCAGAAGGCAGAGTGCAATTAGCGCTAGACCTCACCCAACCCCTCAGCAATCCAGCCATTTACCCTTTCCTTGCCAGAATAAAACCATCCCATAACAAAAAAAAAGAAAAAGGAAAAAAAAAAAACTACTTTCAACATATAACATGAAACAACTGACCACAATTATCAGTGTTACTCTTTGTCTTCTCCAGCTAAGTGTTCTGCAAAAGCTGACAGGAAAAACATATCACACATCATTTAAAGTTACAACAAAAAAATTCTTACATACATTAAACAGTTGCATCACCCAACCTCAGTGAATTTATTCCAGAGAATGAAATGGAGTAGATAGGTGCTTAACAGACAAGCCTCTTCAATCGCAACTGATGAAAAAAGAAACCAGTCAGAGGAGCTGTCCTTATAATAACTCTGTCTAAAAATGAGAAATGTGGATAGGACTCCTTGGTTATAGCTGGGGTCAACATATTGTAGAGGATAATACCTCTTTTCAAACTTACACAGAAATATTGCAGTTTTTCAGTGCTTCTGTATTTGTCAAAAACTGACCTGAGAAACACGTGATTACAAATTGTTTGCTCAATTCTTTATACTTTGAATATGTAAAAACACTACTGACTTCCAGTTTGGGCAAATTTATAGCCTTAAAAGCTAGCCAACACCTGCTTATGGGAGTTATATTTTCCTCTGGGACTATAAATCAAATAAACAATTTATCTGCATCTAAGGTGACCCTGAATTTAAGACTACCTTCCCAATAATTAGATTCTATATAAACATAAATGCTATCATTTTCTAGGTACAGAATCTAATTATCAGAGGGCTGTCTTGAATTTTCATTTCTCACTGCTACAGCAGGGAAACTAGTGGCTGGAGGCAGGTCAAGCAGCTAGACCAGGGGTGTCCAACCTTTTTGAATTTGGGGCCAAATCACGAACTTTTTAATCACCCAGTGGGCCACATTCAAAGACCTCACAGGAAGTGGTATCACATCAGAAAGTGATGTCACGTGACCTTTACACCAATGAAATTGCAGGAAGTTGCAATGAAATGGGTTTGGAAATGTGCCTAGGGATGTTGTGGTTTTCAGAAAGTATGTATGTTTGGTAAGGATTAGGAACAGGACATCATTTTTCTGTGCAGGGGGTTGGACTAGATTAGAGCTGCCCAGCTGACTACCTGCTGGCCCACGCCCTATATATTAACTGCTTGCAGACCCCACGTAGGGGCCAGGATGTTGCCCACAGTCTACATAGGATCTGCAAGCAGTTAATATATAGGGCATGGGCTTGGGCAGGCACCTTTCCCACTGCTATACAAGGGAGAAAGGCCTGTGGGGTGGGGAAGAGTGGTCCATGTCCTGCAAATGCACCCTGCATGGCTGAGGATGGGGTTCTGCATGCTGCTGGAGCAGCCCATGCAGTGAGGGGGTCCTAGGGGTCCACCCCCACACCATGCAGCCTGTGCAACACATGCTGGTGTTATCTGGGGCCTACAGCCTCACCAGATCTGAACAGCCCTGGACTAACCTATCCTTGAGATCCTTTACTAACTTGATCATGGTCATTGTGGTTAATTAAATAGAAATTGTAGGCATATACTGCAGAGATATGGAAGAGGCACCCCCAGCTCCGCGCAGGAACTTACCTCATGCCTCCGTCTACCACACATGCAGGCAGGGCGCGGGCCACGCTGCAGCTCCCCCAGCCATGCGCTGGAGGCAAGGGGCAGAGCCAGACAAGAAGCTCCACATGCTGTCCCCAGCTTGTCTAATTAGGTGCGGCTGGGGCAGCCCCACGCCGCACAGTCCATGGGGCAGCAGGGGCAGGACCCGGCTCACTGATGAGCCCGGCCCCACGGGTATAAGCAGCTTCCCTTCCCTCGCTGTGGGCTGGGGCCTGTGGGCCAGCCCTGCCTGCCTCGCTGCCACCGTGGCTCCGTGCTCCGCAGTGGCAGCTGCATCACGGGCTAGATAAAATGGCTTGGAGGGCCGCATGGTGGCCCACAGGCCGTATGTTGGACAAGCCTGAGCTAGACCCTCTCCCCTCCATGCTCTCTGCCTCTTCCCCCCCCGTACTGTAAGATGCTACTGGGGCTCCATACTCTCCTGGAACACGGTACAGGAAAGCACAGCCATTGCTGGGCCATGCAGAAGTTTCACCCATACTAATTGGCCAGCAGGAGACAGTTTCTATGTGCTCTTGTGCCCAGAAGTAAACACGGCCTAAGGTGCAGCCAAGCTGCACCTGACAGTAAAGCTGGGGGGAGGCACCTCCTGTGGCTCTGACTGGCCTCAAGCTAGAACCAGAGCCAAAGTAGCTACTGCTCCCCCGCCCCCCGGGTGCACAAATCAGAGACAAAGGCCTTCCCCCCTTGCTGATGGGCGAACATACCTTATTGAAAATTCAAGTAAATATAGTAAATAAATGCTCTTTATCCCAATAGCAATAAACTGACACTACTTTTCAAATGCCTTTTCAACCAGTCATACAAATGATTTACCTGTTTAGGACTTAGAACTCTATCTTCATGGCAAATATGTAAGCATAAGGCAAACTTAATTGAACCTTAACAGTAAATAGAATTCTCTTCCCAGTATCATCCTCAAAAGTTATATCAGCCTGGGGTTACACCACAAGTTCTCCACAGATCTTCCTGCTGAAAAGGCAAGAGTTCTGACAATGATTTTGGGTCTCTAGCTTCCCTTCCTGCAGAAGGTACTCACCTCCTCCTGAATGTGTGGTTTTTCCTTTTTCCTGTGGTTCAAAGGAATGTCATTTCTAGTCTTCATAAGACATTATCTTTCCTGTATGATACAGTCATACAAGTAAATAATCAGTGATCCTATGCTCTTTTAGCCTTGCTTGACAGATGCCAACTGACTCCAACTTGCTCTGCCATAGTAATGCAACTGCCACAAAAGTACTTCCTACTTCCAGTGTTCAGATGTGCAAATGTAACAGAGATGCATTCTTTTAAGGGAAGAGAAGAAAAAGGGCAAAGAGAAATATTGGTCATTGCGTGTATCCCTTAATGCTGAAACATCAACTGTCCACAGTACAGCCAGAAACACTGGCAGCACTGCAGATGACTCTGTACTGATATAAATGTGTAGAAATACTTTTATACACAGGCGCCACCTTCAGGCAGTACACCATAATGTTTCCTTTTCTTCTTTAGAGAATGTAAGAACTTGCTTAATTTAACATAAATTCTATTACTTTTAAATTTCATAGACATCAGGGCTGGAAGGGACCTCGGGAGATCATCGAGTCCAGCCCCCTGATTCCTTACTTCCCCTGAAACTCATGCAAGAGAAAGATGGGTATAAGGCTTTGCCTTGGAAAGTCTTTCAGTATCATAAAATACAAGAAACAAGGACAAAAGTAGTAATACAAAGTAATACACACAATATTTTGCTTAAATAGAGATCCTCATACCACAGATCTTCAAGCATTTTGCAAAGTTGAGTATTTCTTGATGCAATGGATTGTTGAAGTAACTGAAATAAATGGAGATTGAGTGACTTTGCCACAGTCAGTGACTTAGGAATAGAATTCAGGTTTTCCAACTCAAAGAGTTGCTTCTGTCTGGGGCCTCCACAAAAAAAGAAAGGTTTACATATACATCTATATCCATACTGCATCATGCTCCACAGGAGGCAGAGAAGGAAAGCAGTCTCTTAAAGTTATATACTGGATGGACAGGAATACTGTTGCCCTAGGCAGGGGAGTAAATGATAAACTAGACCCAGCAATCTAGAGGTCCATTTCTACTGTAGATGCCCTGTAGTCTTGTACAGATGCACCCTCAGAGAAGCAGGCCTCAGCACAGATTTTAAAAAAAAAATTAAAAGGCTTCAGAAGCACTTCACAACAAGCACCTAAATTAGTAGGCAGTTTCTTAAATTTTGGTCTTGCCTTTCTCTTGCTTCTCTCTCATAGGAGTGTTGTGAAGGTTGACTGCTATCTGTACAGTCAGTAGGTGAGAATCCCTTTAAAAATACCAATCTAGAAGGCAGCACAGTGAACTTTTATTCTGCAACCGATGGCCTATTTATTTCATAAGCGAGGAAGTAGCACCCCTTAGCCATGCACTGAACAGGCAGGATACAGAATTTCAGGTCTGCAAAAGCTGCCTGTCTAGCACTTCTCACGGATGTATTAAATCTATCTTAGTTTTAAAGAGAAAATATTGTTTGTCAAATCTTTCAGTGTTTTTGGAAAATACAGGGATGTGTTACTCTTACTGCTCTGGTGAGTACATATATGCTATTATATACCTTGGTGTATGGGAGTGGTGATAAGTAAATCCAAGAGTGACAATTATAAACTTTTAGTTTTAAACAAAATGTTTGGAAAAAAAATCTTCTACGTATTATTTTCTTGTCAAATCTGAGACAAATCTTTTCCACAGCTCCAAGTAGCAGGAGGTATTTTAGCCAACTGGCAGAGAAATGAATGCAATTCTTTTGTCAGAGAAGCAGGGAAAACCTCCAAAAAGCCCAGCTTCTCTCTGTCATGGCTAATGTGTGGGGCAAACACATTGTTTCTCCTCTCTATTCTCTGCTTTTTTAACAGAGTTGAATGGGTCAAATACAGCACTTACCTCTAAAAGACATACAATACACAAAAAAATCTGTCCCAATGCTAAAGCAAACATTGGGAGAACAGGTCATTTAAGCTAGATCTTGTTTCCTACTCTGGTTTCAGCAGTTGTGACATACTAGTCAAGGTCTAATCTAATTCCCAGTGAATTCAGAGACCCCTTCAATTGACCTGAACACAAGTTGCATTAATAATAAGTTGTTCTTATTTTATTTATAAATAAAGTCCTCTCCATCTAGGATTGATAGTCAATACTGACATCAAAAAACATCCTCTTACCACAAGGAGATTAGTTCAAACAGAAAGGACTGACAGGGGAAATAATGGCCAGGAAAGGCAAAAAAAAGAGGATGGCATCCAAGCGTGACTATTATAAAAACTACTTTAAAAAATAAAGATCTGGTATTTTTTGGAGATGAGAGATAAGAAGGAGACCTATAGCAGACTTTACCTGAAAGAATTTAACCCTCTAATATTCACTGTAACAAGACACAAATATACTAAGGCAATATTCTGCAATAATGAATGATTTATAAATTCAGAAACCTGTCAGGAAGAAGCTGAATTAGTGTTTAGTTTTAAACACTTATATACACACCCATTCTATACTCCTAGTGTGGGACTTTAGTAGGTTTGTTCTTAGTACCCTATTTGCAATTCATATTCCAGATTTATTTAGAAATATAAGTTTTGACATATGGTTTCAGATCATTAGTCCTACTGTTGGATTCCAGTTGGTCTGTTGTTCTAGTTTCCTTTGAAGAATCTGGTAACTTCCCAGGCCTCATTTCCCAACTGTGAGCACCGCATATGCAATGGCAGGAGGAAGGGGGGTGTTCCTGTTGCATATGACAAGCTGTCATTAAGCATGCTACCAAATAACACTTTCTTGCCTATTTCGCAATTGCTGGTTGTATTTTTGTACCCATTTATCTTTCAATATGTGCAATGAATAACTGTGACATCACTGGCATTTGGTGTTGCATATATATCTAGCTATTTGCCTTGGTTCCCATAGTTACTCTTCCTTGTTTTCTTTTAACATAATCAACTTAATGTTACATTCTACTAATTAGTTTCTTAATGGATATTACACCCATTTCATACAATTGAGAACCTCCTGAATTTAAATCCTGTGACTGATTCCAGAACAATTATATTTATGTTTCACACAGAACACTGATAGAAAGTATAATTAATTATCCCCTATTTTATACTTGAGAAACTGCAACATGAAGAGCTGAAGTGACTTGCCCAGTCTTGTTACACAAGAGGTGAACATCAGAGCCAAAAACCCTGTGAATGGTGGCAGTGAAACTGTCTCCCCACTGCTTAAACCCTTAGGTTCTGATCTTATTTCAGATGAGTTCATTGACAGTGCCAACAAAGAGGCAATTAGTTCAGCATGTAGTTTCACAAAAAAAAGCTTCCATCATAATTGTCACTAGGACCACAACATGGGTTATTTGAAGGCCAACTGACTGACTACATGATCACTACAGAATCCGGAGAGAGGAACATCTTTGCAATTACAACCCACTGTGGTATATAGTCTTCAAAAAAAATATTCATGTTGTTCCCTAAACAACTATGTGCAAAATATAGGTAACTATAGGCAAAATCAGTTTAGTCAGTTTAGTTGTAAAATAGAAGAGTTCCATCATCCAGTTTTATTTAACATCCTTCTTCATCCCATCTTGCTTACACACTTACAAAACACCATCCTTGAAACAAAATCTAGCCTGCCTAGCAATCAAGAATATCCAGTGCATTTCTCATGGAATCAGACAACCAGTACTTGGTTAGGAACATAAACACAATTCTAAAGGCAGCAGTATAAAATTAAATATACATTTCAGAACTTTATCACTTCTCAATGACCCTTGTTGCTTTTATGAAGTAGTTCTTCCAACAGGACAAAATGAATCACTTTAAGAAGTATCTGGCATAAAATGCAGCAAAAATATCTCTGTAAGGAGTCTCAGAACAGGATTTGGTCTTTGGTATATGACACAGTTGACGAACGGTAGGTGAGCGCAGCAACAGATTGTGCAACAGTCCCATGAAGCTGGAGGACAACCAATACAAAGCCATAGACTGTAATGAGAGAATAACATATTCAACAACCCAAAGTGCAATAAAAGCACTGAAATTCCAACAACACTTCAAACTACAACTATTGATTATTCTTTTTTAGAGCAACCCTCCTAAATATAGCAACCTTCCTAAATATACCTTATATTTAACAGCTATGGCTTCCATTCCAAACACACTTTTGTTTAAAAACCCTCTGTAAAAAGGTGATGATTTATGAGACCAACCATTAAGGTTCAATAGGGACAAATGCAAAGTCCTGCACTTAGAATGGAACGATCCTATGCACCACTACGAGCTGGGGACGAACTGGCTAAGTAGCACCTCTGCAGAGAAAGACCTGGGGGTTATAGTGGACAAAAAGCTGAATGTGAGCCAACAGTGTGCCCTTGTGAAGAAGGCCAACAGCATATTGGGTTACATTAGTAAGAGAGTGTTGCCAGCAGATCAAGGGAAGTGATTCTTCCCCTCTATTCAGCACTAGTGAGGCCACATCTGGAATACTCTGTCCAGTTTTGACCCTTCTCCCCTCACACACAGTACAGAAAACATAACAGACAAATTGGAGAGAGGCCAACTAAAATGGTTAGAGAGCTGGGGGATGTGCCCTTATGAGGAGAGGCCAAGGGAACTATTCTCAGAGGTGGCAGATCACAGAACAAGGAGCAATGGTATCAAGTTGCAGCAAAGGAAGTTTAGGTTAGATATTAGGAAACACTCTCTCACTAGGAAGGTAGTAGTAAAGCACTGGAACAGGTTACCCAGGGAAGCTGTGGAATCTCCATCCTTGAAGGTTTTTAAGATCCAGCTAGACAAAGCCTTGGCTGGGATGATCTAGTTGGGGCTGGTTCTGCTTTGAGCAGAGGTTTGAACTGGATGACTTCCTGAGGTCCCTTCCAACCCTAATTTTCTGATTCTATGATTAAAAAAAAATGAAATGCACTTTCCCTCTGGATCTCCTGTTCTGTCTTTTCTAGGTCTGTTTTGTGGATTGTGAGCTGCTTGGCATAAGTTACTGGTTATTTTATATCTTACAAGTACTGACCACTTCCTAAGTATGTAACAATAAATAACTTGTAATGAGCTTAAGACATCACATTGTATGTATTAGAAGAAAATAAAATACCAGCATTTCTATATAGAATATATTAGGCTACGGATCCTACATGCAATATTCCTTGAACACAGTTCAATATAGAACATGCATTTGTATTGCACATTGAACACCATGAACCATCAAGTGTGGCCAGCAGTTACAAGCTGCTGCAGAGTCCCTGGTGCAATACACTAGGGTGGCCGAATCTCTGAATCAAACCTGAGGACCCTTTAATCTCTCCAAATTGAATCAGAACCCTCTGTGCGATGCTCCCTGCGCCCCAGCATTGCAGCGATCATGAGCCATGCTGGTACCACAAGGTATGTAGAAAAAACCTTTAAAGCCGTGCCTATGTCTGAATCACTGGTTCTCTGAATCAGCATCTAATCTTCAGATTTGGATTTGGCTGAATCGAATCAGGGACAGTGATTCAAATCAATAAACTGAATCAACTGTCCCCAATTCGGGCTGAATCCAAATTGAAATTGAATAGGGCCTGCTTCGCACACCCCTACAATACACATCATTATGGTTCTGTACTTACTGAAGGGACAGAAGCAGCAATAGGGATCATTAATACAGACACCCCTCGACTCAAGTTGGTAGCCAACTTCTGGAGCCTGGATAGCTCATGGTTTCTAAAAGAAAAGATCTGAGGAGATAGATGGGAAGAAAGATTTTTTTTAAATATTGAAAACTAGAGTTGATTTATCAATGTTAAATGTTTTTCAACCATGTATTCTGTTCACAAATATTATTTTCAATCACTGGGGTGTTCCAATCAAGTACATTTAAAAACATTAATAAATTATTCCCTCTAATCCCTTTGGTTTCTTACAGACACTACTCAGTATTTTTCTAGCCAATTTTGTATCAGTCATTCTTCTAAAACATCTGCAGAGAATATCACTTCACAGAATAAGTTTTTGAACATTAAGTGAGCTTCTAACACCTGGTCTTCAAGCACAGTCCTCTGAGAAGACTGTTAAAAGGCACAGCTAATCATCCTCAAACAGTTTGATAAATAACTGGAAAAAACACAGAAGGTGAACAGTCAAACTTTGACTATCATTCTTCAAGAAATTTGTAAGCCAAATTACTTGGGAAAATATAAAATAGAGCATAAATGAAATCTAGGTGGATGATGGAAATGAGAAAGACGGAGAGAGATGCTCAGTATCTTAAAAGGTAACAAGAATGTGTGGAATTTTAAAAGAACATGAAGTCAGGCCTCCTCTCTATGTAGTTTGTATTTTCCAATTCATGTGTTTACATTTTTTTGGAAGAAAATGAAGAATTGATCAACAAGAATGTGTGATGAAGTTAATTTAAAAGTATGAAATATCCTTCTTTCCCCTTATTATTTTATTTTCTGCTTAATTTGCTCCCTTCACAAAAAAACCAAAACTTGTGACTTAGTTGAAAATGCCAGGAAAGAGACCATGGACTTTTGCATATAATTCATTAATATACCCAAAATTTAGGTGTATGTGTAATTAATTATTAAAAACCCCACAAAATACAAGGAGCAAAGTAGGTTCTTGTTTTTTTAAAAACATTCTTTCATACATACATTCTAAAATTCTATGTACACTGCAACTCTTTTACTAGTTTTAGCTCCAAAATACAAACAAAAGACCGATCTCTTTACAATCTGTTTTTAGTGGGGCTGTAACCTCTCTTATGACACTAAGTACTCGCAAAGCTGGGACTGTAGTTTTTTTAGACCCCTGCCAGATGTGCAGGATCAGCTTCAGGGCTCCCAGCCATAGGGTGACATGGTGTACCCCCATGGTGGGAGCCTGGATTGGCTGACAGGGCCCCCAGCTGCAGGATCTTGTTACCTGCTGGTGCAGATGGAGCCTGAGAGCATGATCCTAGGCACTCCCTGCATGGGCAATAAGGTGTGATAGGGTTTGAAGTGCGTGTGCATGGCAGGAGGCATGGTTGTGGGATCAAACATCAGATCCCATCACACCTTATTGCCCGTGCAGTGGGAGCTAAGGATCATGATCCTGCCCGCCCCTTCCCCCCTGCCAGCACCAGCAAGCGGCAAACTCCTGCAGTTGGGAGCCCCATCAGCTGATCCAGCTCCCAGCCACAGGGGCACACCATGTGCCCCAGAGGCTGAGAGCCTATAGCTGATAGGGCTCCCAGCCTTGGGGTCACCATGCAGTCCTACAGCTGAGAGACCTGCAGCTGATTTGGGCTCTTAACCACAAGGGTGCACCATGTGGCCCTGCAGTTGGAAGCCCTACTGCTGGTGTGGACTCTCAACCCTGGGTGCACATGGTGGGATCAGCTGCAGGGCTACAAGCCACAGAGGCACATGGCAAGCCCCTGCAGCAGGGAGCCCAGATCAGCACATGGTGCTCCCAGCCACAGGAGTACATGGTGAACCCCATTAGCTGTAAGCTCCCAGCTTCTAGTGTGCATGGTGCACTGGGAGCCCAGTGAGCTGACAGGGCTCTCAGCTTCAGGGGTGGACCTGGCCACACACTGAATTATTGGTGTCAGAGAAACCAGCCTCAAAGTTAGCACACATTTTCTCTGGAATAATTTTGTGGCTTATTCCTTGTTTTATGATGCCATTAATTGTTTTAATGTGTGACCAGCTTATAACTTAAAGATGCAACTAACTGGTTAGTCACGACTTAAGTGGCAAGGGCCTTAGGTGCAGAAGCAAACTCTTTTTTGCTACATAAGAAATTTCAGCCACTTAAAGACTGTGGACCATATCTGCATAAATGTAGAAAGTATACGACACTTGCTTACTTGGAAAATGGATTCATCTCAGCATTTACTGTCTGAACTGACAAAGAAACAAAAGAACCCCTACATCATCTCCTCATCGAATGTCACAATCCCTCTGCTTTCATACTTTAACAACATGCCACTTTTTTTCCCTATTTTTTAAACTTAAAACTTTAATTTACTTTTTATCAAAGCTTGCTGCTCCTTTAAAACAGGGGTACTCAGTCTCTGGCTCTGTAGAGGCATGACATCCAGCCTGCTGGTCTCACGGGTTGGAAACTTGACAACAGGGAGCAGTGGAAGCTTCATGCAGCCAGATCTAGCTTTGCCTGGGCCACTGCCTATGCAGCAGGATGAGGGGCAGGCTGCCAACGTGTCAAGACTGGGCCAAGCCATTTCTCCCCGTCCACAGGCCTGGATCAGGCCTGCTTCCCCCCACTCCCTTCTTCCCAACAAATCCAGATTGGAGCTGCTCTGCCCTGCCCCCAGCAGACACAGCTAGATCCAGCCTGCAGAGGGAACTGGTACCACCCATCCTGCACACACGGCAAAAAGTTTGGGCACCACTTGCTTCAGAATCACAATTATTATATATGTAGCCATCATTTGTGGTGCATTAAAAGTAGTGTCCTAGCGATCTACTAAGGAAAAGCAAGCCAAAAATAAATGCAGCCCCCAGGACTGTTATTTATGCACCAAAATTTATCCTAAGTTATAGCATTGTCAGAGTAATAAATGGGAGTAGGCTACTTAGTCTTCTCACAGGAGATACTGTAGAGTGACGATTAAACTTCAGTAAGGTTGACCTACTAAAAATCAGTATCCAAAATGACATACCAGAGTTTAATCAGCATTTGCTCCACACAGAGCCAGTATTCACACCCCTGAAATATACTGTAGAAGGGAAAACTGTAGTTGTTCTGTATCAGTTTATAATTCAAAATGGCCATAGTATATCCATATTTTATAAAGACAGCCCTGAATGATTCCTAATCATGCAGAAAAGAACATACTTTTATACCTGTCCAACCTTTATCATCAACATACCTCCACTATTAACAAATTGAGGATCCCAAGCACGACTGGCAAAATCCATGTAGAATCTGGTACAGTGAGGTCTGTAAACCACAGAATTCCACCTGAACAAAACTGTTTCTGAACTGTGAAGTTAATTAAAAAAAAAATTATACACACACACACACACGTACATCAATCAATGCATCACTCTCACCATAACATCAGTTTAAATTGGGCAGAATTCTGCTTTTAAAATTGGCTCTACAAGTGAACATTTCTGTACTATTTGTGACAATACATTGGTTAGTAACAATTGGTAACTAACAATCTTCCTGTCTTTCCCTTAGACGTAGAGGAGGGAATACCTATATGAGATTTATGCATTTCAAGAAGAAAAGCTCCTTCTTATGATGAGTAATAGTATGAACTTACAAGCAAGCTGTATATTAATAATCGTATGCGTTTCTGGACATTTGACACGTGTACACATAAATAAACAGACTGAAAAACAACCTACATATAATCCACTAAATGCCATAAAGGAACTATACAATTCAAAGAACTTCAAAGGGTGAATTTAAAAATTAACCCATTCTTATAACATATCTATTGCAAATATACTCTGAAAAAGTAACTTACTAGTTTCACCTTGTTTACATACTGAATACTGTTAAAGCAAAGCATTTAAAGAGACTTTTAAATTAAATCATTGCACTTACGGGCACAGCCTGCCAACTGAATGACATAAGGAAATATAAAAGTAAGAGCTAACTGGCTGACAAGGATTGAAACAGGCAAATAATAACAAGTAACTTGCTCTGAATCAATTTTTTCATTAACAAAATACATTTTGTAATAGTAGAAAACCGACTCTCTTAAAAATGAATATGCTACACATTAATGGGCTAAATATCATATTACTGAGCTCTATAATATATAGCTTTTAAAGTCTAAAGTGCCAAAAAGGGCATAAGTATTTTAAAGCTATGCCCACTTAAGTATAAAAAAGGGGTAACATTAAAACACCACGTGCATGAATTAATACAGGAACCAGCACTGACCATGTATTTCTTACATTATAGATATCATGGGACTTAATCAATATGGGCATATTGATCTGTTTTCTGTAGATCTGTTTTTTGTCCAACATTGGATCGGCATCAATATAAAGAAAATTTACTTGATCGGAAATTGTCCATATCAGGCCAATAATTTGGCCGATAAATGGCCCATGCACACGCGTAGCTGTTCAGTGCAGGAGACAGTGAGAAGCACAGACCAGCAGCGTGGAGCTGCCTCCAGCTGGTAAGTCTGGTGTGATGGACAGGGAGGGAGGAGGGAAGAGGCTGGGGGGGGCAGATTAAGGCCCCTGTGGGGAGGGAGGCGTAGGGCTGGGGCAAGCACTGCCCAGCTAGGGCAAGGTGGGTATGGCATGGAGCTATGGCTCATCCAGGGAGTGAGGGGGAGAAGGGCAGCTCCTGCTGCTGCACACCACTTGGCTAGGAGACACTGGTCTGGCACTTGTCTGCTCGTGCAGTGGCTCCCACCACTGCTCCCACTGCTTGTCCCCCTAGGCAGTGTGTGCCCCTGGATCTGCACAGGGAGGGCTGGGGCTGTGCTGAGAAGGGGCTACAGCGAATTTGTGGCTGCAGTCCTCTCCTCCCCCCATAGCCCCGTCTCAGAGCAGCCTCACCCCACCAGGAAGAGCTTGGTGCAGCCCTAGCTCCAGCCTGTGCAGATCCAGGGACACAC
>NW_017728912.1:36640386-36642407 GCF_001723895.1 Crocodylus porosus
TGTTTGCAGTGCAAATGTTCAGAATGATCACCTTCAGGGTCTGCAGCACCTACACTGTAGTTGCGCAAAGCAATGGACACGGAGAACCACACAGGAATCTGAACCCACATTAGCAAACTGGCTTTGAAGGGATGGCAGTTGTCTCGAACATATAATTCTGAAATAATCCTTCGTAGGTTTTTCTTGAACTGGAACCTGATTGGAAAAAACAAACCTCCTTGCATTAAATGATAAAAACAAACAAACACTTTTACTCATTCTGAAATAATAATTCTAAGGGCTGCACATCTCACTTTTCTCACTCACATGGGGCACTAGAGCACTATGTCTCCGCCTTCCATTCCCTGTATGCCAATCCCTCCCCCATTTACCTTTTATTGTAATTTGTTTTGTTTAACTTTCCAAGACAATTTCCCATAATATTGCCTTGTAGCAATATTAGAATTGACATTTTAGTCTTAGAGTTGTCTGTGACCAGATTATACTGCAAGCACCTCAGCACAGAGACTACTATTCAGATTTGCAGGATTTGGTCTGTCCAATTTACTATATGTACTTGAATCCAAGATGAGTCCTGTCTGTCTGCACCCCCCCGGGGTCAATGGGGGTGGAAAAACAAGCCTAGTCTTGGACTGAAGTACCAGCTGCTTCAGCTCCCATTTCAGTCTGGTTCTGGAACCCAAGCTGCTGCTTGAAGCCAGCAGCAATTTGGTGAGTGCAAGTCAGGGGCCACAGCTAGGGTGGCAGCCTGGGTTGAGGATGGGTTGCAGTGCAAGTTGGGGATCTGGCAGGGAATAGGGTGGTAATGTGTTGCAAAGTAAAAGTGCAAAATCCCAATAGGAAACTCTACAGTTTCAGTACATTGTTGCGCTTTGCTCATTGATTATATTAGCCAACAGGTAAAAAGTACACAGGCATAGATTATAGCTGCAACTTTAATTTCAATAACCAGATGATTCTACAAAACAAGATCCTAATAGGGAATTAAAAATGCATATAGTTCAATCTTTTGGGAGGTTGATTCTAATATACCTTTAATGTTAACACAGTTAACATGGGAACATTTTTTTTAAAAAAGCCAGAATATGGTGAAAAAGCCACTGATTCTTTCTGCACAATTTGTCATTAGCCCTACTTATTTGTTAACTTGCTTTTAATTTCACTTGCAGTGAATGCATAAATTACTATTATAAACATGATCTTACCTGGCAACCTTTTCAGACCAACCCTGTTGCTTTCCAAAAACTGCAACTTCATAGCGAAGATGCTTTGCTAGGTTGTCTATTTCGGGCCGCAAATTTTCCAACTAGGTAAACAAAATGCAAAATTGATTATATAGAAATATAAAACATCAAATCGGCACCCAGTCTGGATTCTCTACAGATGTTTGCCAGCTATTAAAAATTACTTACTCCAAACAACCCGGCTTATCAGAAATATATCCCTGAGGAATTTGTGGGAGAGCACGGAGCATTTCCAACTAACACAATCAAGCAGCTGCCTTACCATTCAATAGGCAGCCCAAGTTTGTTCTTTTTGCTTGTACAGTATAACCTCATAAATACGGATATTGAAAATCTGGCACTTTTTAAATCCATACTCCATCAGGAAGTACCGGTGGCCAGTCCCAGAGCAGCAGAGAGGGAAGCTTGCCCAAAGTGCTAGCTTCTCCATCCTCCCTTACCCCCACCAGATGAACCTGCCTTCAGGGCAGCCCCTGACACCTGTAGGGCCAGGGATGGGCTCAAAACCTCTCCAGAGGGTCTCTCATGCAACACACCCCCAAGAGAAAAAAAAACCCTTTTTCTAGAAGACACTAGTAGCTAACAGCAAGTAACCAAGCGGCAACCCTGCTGCAGTTGCTGCCACTGCCCCCTCCAGAGGCCGAGCCCGCGGGCACCCGACTCCCACCACCCGCTGCCGCTGGGGGGCCCTCCAGGCGGCCCTGGGGGGGCTCGCACCCACCTTGGCCAGGACGACGCCCTGGTGCACGGCCAACGGCAGGGTGAGCGCGGTGCGCA
>NW_017728912.1:36642507-36647584 GCF_001723895.1 Crocodylus porosus
GGACCGGAAGTGCCGCCACGGCCGCCATGATGGGTGAGGGCAGCCTGCTATAAACCTGCAGTGGACCGGGGTTCGGATTGGTCGGCCGGGGTGCAACAGCTGCCCCGCGCTCCGCCACATCCCGCAGCTGCCCAGACCCCGCCCCCGCCCTCTCCGGAAGGCCGCGGGGACCGGAAGTGCCACCACGGCCGCCATGATGGGTGAGGGCAGCCTGCTATAAACCTGCAGTGGACCGGGGTTCGGATTGGTCGGCCGGGGTGCAGCGCATGCGCCGTGCAGGCAGAGCTGGCGGGTGGTGGGTCATGCAGACGTTACGGCACGAGCTTTATAGCGCTGCTTCTGCGATTGGCTGGGCTGCTGCGCAGTGCAGGTAGAGCAGACCGGGGCGCAGGCGGGCCGAGCCCCTCGGCTTCCCGGCCTCAAGCGAGGTGGGGTGGGTCAGGCAAGCCCGGCCTGGGGGGCAGAGCACCTGTGCACCTACCCCCCCCCCCCCCCGGCTGTCAGAGGGATGAACAGACAGGCAAAAGAGGTAGAAGGCAAACAGTCCAGGCAGGGAAAGGGAAGTAAGGAAAAGAAGTAGCTTTGAAAGAAACTGTACTTAGCTGCAGGGAGGGGGCTTATACCACAAGGCCAAAAATGGAGAAAGGAGGCAAATCAAGGGGGAAACTATGGGAAAGTTAGTAGGAGGAGGACATGGAGCTGGATGAAGCAAGCATGAAACACTGAAGATTGAGCTGAAGACAGCAAGAAGGCAATGCGAAGATTCACGGAAAGGGGTGACATTACATGGCACTTTTGGGTCCTGTGATTACAAGCATATTCTTGCTCTTGTGAGCTGTTGCATGATCATTGATCACACATACATCCAACTTAAATATATACCCCAAACAGTCCCATCCCATTCAGGAGTCTTTGTTGGATGACTTGAGCTATCGTCCTACAATTCAAAACTAACATTTAAAAGAAATTTAAATCCTCAGCTTTCCTATTGAGGTTGTTAAAGGAGACAGATGCTGATGGGATATTTTTTTTTCCACAAGGAACTGAAGTGAGACCATCAACTCCTCACCCACACAAGCACTTGAAGTCAGACTGTAATCAACTGAGATGAGGATTGGATAGGAATTCCCATTAAATGTGAATGAAATTTAACGGCAGGAAAACAGAAATGGAAGGAAGCTCCTGGTCTTAAAAGTGACATTCTCTGTCCCTTGCCCTTCCTCCTCCCCCCCACACTCTTGAAAGGAAGTTCCAGAAACTCACTGTAGTAATAGAAGTTTAATTTCCAGGTTAAATTGACTCATGGCCCTTTCACACCCATTTATGCTTGTACCAGCATTGTCCTATACCATACATAGGTGCCCCCCCCCCCATTTATACCCTTCTTGCTCTTATAATTATATCCCATGTCAGCCTTTAACTAAAATAAGTAAACCAAGCTCTTTAGTTCTCCATTTCCCAGATGAAATTTCGCCAGGTTCTTATACAATAGCATTAGTTCTTCTCTATCTCTACTGAAAATACCTCAGCTGATTCATGCTGGGATCGATTTCTTCTTTATCACAGGACTGATCCATTAATCCGATTTGCCTATAAGAAATTCATACAATCAAACATATCTTTTCTTCTGGTTGCCAACTTACAGCAGCAATTCTTGCTCTTGGTCCTTAAGTGTGGGGCTTTATCCTTTGCAGTATTTGAATTTCATTCCATTTCCAACGCTTCAGTTTTCAAGGGTCCAGTCCTCCAGTCTCAAGAGTTCAACCCTTCTACCTAGATGATATTACCCAGTTGGGTCATCAACAATTTTCATTAGCACTAAGGTTATTAATAAATATATTAAGGGTGTGGTAGCATCTTTGGAAGCACTCATCTTAAAAAAAAAAAGAAGTCCACTACTAACCCCCTCACCAACATAATTCACCATCATCCCCACTTTACTTGGTTCCACCAGTCCCATGCAAATTGTACACATCTCCTTCCTCAGTTTAACGAGTAATTCTAACATTGTATCATATCAAAATGCTTAATTGAAGTCCAGATAGATGAGTTAGATCATATTCCTCGTGTCTGGGAAGTCAGGGCAATCTGGTACTTTGTACATTGGGATAATATATTGTTGACATAAGCTTACCAATGTTGTGTTCCTTTTTGTCTGTTTCTTCAAAATTTGTCCAGTCTTGCCTATTAGCGAGGTCTGATTACTGGCTCTGCAGTTCTCTAAAAAAACAAAAAAAATCACTCTTCCCCCTGACATTTCTTTAATGTACAGTAGTAACCAAATTTGCTGTTCTTCAGACACAGGGATTAAGGCTAGAAGGGGCCTCAAGTTCAGTCTTTTCCCTTACACTAAATCAAAATAAAATCTAATCAGGATCATCTCTGACAGGTGCTTCTTTAACCTAAAAATCTGCAGGATCCCACACACTCTTAGCAGCCTGTTGTAGAGCTTAAGCTATGTGTTACCATTTGAAACATTTTCCTACTAATTTAAATCTCTCACAGATCAGATTATTTAGTTCTCACCTTCTCTATGCGACTATAGAGCGCAACTAATCACCATACCTTTTATCAAAACCTATCGCATATTAGAATATTTGCATTCCTCCTTGGTCTTCACTTTTCACCTAGTCAGCTATTTCCCATTTTATATCATGTAACTAGTTGCTGCCCCCTACATGTAACAGTCTGCACTTGCCTTTAGTGAATCTCACTGATCCCTGTTTCTCCAATTTGTAAAGATAATTTTACCTCTAATCCTGTGTTCCTAAATATTAAGTTTTGTGTTATTCACAAATTTTAAGTGTACTTTTTATTTTGTCAACCAAATCACAAAAACTTGATATAATATTACACCTCAATTTGATAGGTATGATAAATTCCATGAAGGGCTCAGAATGTCATGTGGAAATTTTACAGCTTTTTCAGTTTCCCCAACTTGAGCACATTAATCTTAATGTTCCTTTCAACTTGCATATGGTAATTTCCATTTTTACATACTTATTCCAATTGGCCAACCTGCCCATGACCCAGCTATACTTAGATTATAAGTAAGGACCTTATTTAAAATAAGAACAAATTCTGTTGCATTTCAACTTCATCCTCACTACACAGCAGCCCCACTTTTTCCTCTCCCTCTCCCTCTATTTGCACAACTAAAAATCCCTTAAAAAACAACAAACAACAACCCTTTGCAGTCTTACTCGGATGAATTTGGTCAGCTTTCATTTTATCGCGACAGTTTCTGACCTCAAAACAGCTTCCTTTGCAGATCAATTCCTCTCTCATTCTGCTTACTATTCTTCTTTTTGAGATGGATGTTCATTCTGTTAAGTCCAGAGAAGTCAAACATCTGGCCTGCAGGTCCCATCTGGCCCATGGACCTTCGCTCTGACCACAGTGATCTGCCTTCCCACAGCAGCACCACAGGCAAAATTCTTGAGGATCTGGCAGGGATTCTGCCTGCGGTGCTGCTAGGATTGCCAATGCCCCTGCTCTTGTGAAAGCAGTGGCTGCCACTGTGGGAAGACCAGCTACCGTGGTCAGAGCTGGGGCTGAAACCAGTAAAGGAGAATCTGTCCAGTGTCATTTGGGCACTGACTGCTGCTGTGAGAACCCGTGACTGTGACCAGAGCCAGGGCTCTGATTGCAGTGGTGGGGATTCTACCTGTAGTGCCACTGACACTGCCAGCACGAGAGCCTGAGTGTAGTCTGCAAGCACCTGAAAAGCAGGGAATGCAGCCCAACTAATTTTAGTTAGACACTCCTGTCCTAGAATCCTTAAGTCACCTCCCCGCTCCTTATTCCCCTCCCAGTATTTTAACCTCCAATTTGGAGGTTTTATATCTTCTTACTATCCATTTTAGCTATTCAGTTTTTCTATATCCAAGAGTTCAGTAGCTGAAGTAATGGCAAAAATTTCATGGTTAGGTAGAACCCTGGAAAAAACATATTAATATTGTCTCACCTTGTACATTAATTCACAGTACCCTTGCATCTTATTTTAACTTTGGCTTATTTTATCACCTGGCCAGGGGTACTCTGTGCTTGTCCTCCTACAGCTTCATTTGGCCGCTTAAAATTAACAGTGTAAAACATTACATTTGTTCCTTATATCACGTCTTTTAAAAAGACCAAAAAGTTGCTAAAATGTTTTTGGTCATCAGACATTTTATTTTGCCCTTCTGCTAATTCACAGCAGCCACATTCAATCCATTATTTTATTTTTAATTTCATTGCAAAAATGAAAATGTTCTTTTTTGTTTTAATGGCAATATAAAACTCTAACAGATGTAGACCTTCACCAAAAATTATTACAGTGTTTTTACTGATTACTAAGAAAAATGACTAGAGAATGTTTTTACATAGAGAAAGCTCTAAACCATTTATACTGAATAATTAGCTGTGTTACCCAGTGGAAATTATTTTTAACATTTTATCCCAAACCATATAGGGCTTCCAAGATGGTTTTTTTTTTCCCCAGTGGTTTGACATGGAAATATATTTTTCAGGAGCAAATTCACTAATAAAATACCATACCTATGATACTTAAACAAGTTTGGTAGCTACCGTGAACTGTCTCCTCCACAATTTAAATCTAAGAATATGATGTTACTAAGAAGGATGCAGTAAGAGTAGCCACCAAGTTTGACAACAAACTTAAATTATATCTAATGCAATGTGGTTGATCTGATAAATTAATGCAAGTGGACCCTGAGACTTTAGTATCACAGTGAACATGCAGAAAGTGCTTAGAAGTGTTTACTCTTGTATTTTTAACTACTTAGTAGTAGTCCTGGTTCATAACAGGTTGTGTTTATGGTTCAAAACAATCTTGTGATTATTTCAAGTTGTGTGTGATGTGAGATTAAGAGAGTTCAGCATCTCCAAAAATCACTGAGAACAAAACAGAAAACTGTCTAAAATTAACCCAGTGGATTGCTTTATATATTTCCCCCATTCTGCCCTATGTGAAGCTTGCCTAATGCAAGACTAGTCTTAGTGAGCATCAAGTTTAGTAGCTTGCACGTTAAATTCATTTCCTCAGCAGCTGGATTTATGGAAACAGAATGACTCT
>NW_017728912.1:36647884-36670814 GCF_001723895.1 Crocodylus porosus
TTGCCTGTCGTACAACTCTTAACTAGATTCTAGTGCTTTATCATTGAGTGGTATAAACAGATTACAAAACATATTGCGATGCTTGTTATTTTGTTGTTTAAAGGAATGAACTAACTCATAGCTCATGTTTCGTGAGTTATGCCATTCCCCTGTTAAGCAAGGAAAAAAATTATGTACTCTGCATATACACACTCCAATAATCTATACATGTGCATTAAAAAAATAGAGAAGACCTGCCAGGTCTCAAAAG
Organism: Crocodylus porosus; assembly: GCF_001723895.1. NCBI lineage: Eukaryota > Metazoa > Chordata > Crocodylia > Crocodylidae > Crocodylus > Crocodylus porosus. Next base: position 36,648,135 of record NW_017728912.1, read on the forward strand.
AGTATGTTCCTTTTTTTATTGGTCAAATAAAATGCATTACATTTGAAATATAAAAAATGTATCTGAAAAAATGTTCCTAGTACAGACTTCTAAAAACCCAGTATTTTAACAAGCCTGATCCCCACAAACGAAACATGGGGCATTCCAGCCTGTGTCCCCTGTCCACAGTTTTGTTTCAAGTCAACAAAATACAGATAGCTTTATAAGAAACCACATCCTACGAAACTCAGTTCTTTCGAACCACAGAATACATTTTGTTGTAATAAATATTGAAGTATTATTTCTCAAGAGGATTATTTCAGAAGAATAAAAATAATCCTAATTAGCACTGGAGAAGCATTAAGCATAAAATTCTAGGAGAGTGGTAAAGGTTATATAAAATACTTTAATAGCATTATTCCCCACTCATAGTAAAGTGCTGAAATTGAATTTAAATCATTTTTACTAACAACTGGTCAGTTAGGTATCCATTTTGATCCAACTAAGTCTTCATACATTAGATTTCAGAAGGAGGAATCACAGATGGCTAATTTAGAGCACTGCCTATGGGTACGTATACAGACACTGGTATTCACAAAATTCTAGACATGTCAAAAGTATTTAAAAGACTGATTTGTTATCTTTGGGGGAAGAAATCCTTCTGGCCTTATGCAGTTATGAAATAGCATTTTAGAAATCTGGTTTTATATTCCAACAAACTATGTAGTGAAACTGGGATATTCCTTCAACTAGAAGGAATCCAAAGCTTGTGCATCTGAACACTAATTCACCACAAAGATCTAATTTGATTGACGCTGTATCTTAAAAAGCTTTTCCTTTAGCCTTCTTCCATTTAGAGGAGCATACTGTATATACCATGCTGGCCTCCTATTCTATTATTCCAGACTAAATTTGATCTATGAATGTAGCTCAAACTATTCAACTGTATATCACATGTACACAGGCATCTGTGTGTGTTGAATTGGCACCCTGACTTAAAAAAGCTGTTTGTCATAAGCTGGTAAAAGCTTGTCTTACAGTTTTTCTGAATGAACTGGCTTTTCCTGCTACTTCTGTTCAGAACATACTGGTGCTTTTAACTCCAAGCAACTTTCAAAATGAAGGTGATAAAAGCTATTAGAGATACCAACTGACCAAGAAATTTCCATTTGGAATTTTCAAAATCAACTTTTGAGAGGAAGTCATTCAGTTCTGAACAAGATATCACCTGCTACTAGAGCCACCAGTTTTTGCATAAGCCATTGTTTGGAGGCAGTTTTATTAATGAAGCTGTAAGTTGTAAGTGGATGTGCTCACTTTTAGTATAATAGCCAAAAATAAATATTTAAAAAAAAAAAAAAATCAGTCTTCTCTGTCAACTGGAAGACACTGGAGATGGATGCACTTAGTATGGTCACAGAACTGAACATGCCTCAGTACAGCAACCCAGCTAGAAGAATCATTTGTAACAGATCCTGCAAGATGGTATAGTTACTGGGGAACTCTATGGTCCTTAGTGTGAAGAAAGTTAGTTCTGAAAGTGCCAAAAGGCTAACGTCTCAAGAACTTTTTGGTGAAAAAGTCTGTCATAGAATAAAAACAGAAATTTTAGTATCTATTCGGTTACAAGAGAAAAACAAACAGATGTATGCCTTTTCAAAAAACCAATGTATATAACTGGGAAAAAACACTGATAATGCCCATTTTTATACTGTACTTAAATTACACAAGTAGAAAAGTTATGCTTATTAATAGTTTAATGTATGAAGGAAACATCCAGATTTCTGAGTATGAAGGTACATATCTCACATTAATTTAAGTCTACATAAAGTAGAGCCTCTATACTGACATCTTGAAATTTACTTTCTGCTTAGCCATTTGTTATGTAAACAATTGTACATTTATTTGCCATTCTAAAACTTCAGGATCAAGTTTACATAATTTTGCTAAATTTCTGTGTTTGCTCAGAAGCAGTTTACAGTACTAAAACCAACCAGCCAAAGAACAGCTTCAACAGAAAGTTGTCCAAAAGAGGGAAAAAAAACAAACAAAACAAAAAAGAAAATGAAAAGAAAAACTAACTAAGTTGAAACGTATGATGGTGGGGAATGGGTGGTCACAATGTTCACAGAAAAAGGTCAGTTAGTAAGTTCTTCTGCAAAAAGCCTACACACTTCAGTCAAGCACATCAGTAGAATGATCTGGGAGCATATAAACTGTTTTTGCCGTGTGTGTTCCTCTGAATAAAAAGGAATCTCCAGGCTAACAAGTTGATCCCACTCAGCCAAGCTGGTTCATATGCACACTGTTCATGTGAGGTGTCCAAGTTCCAGTCCATACCTGAAAGAAAAGTGAAGTTCATCAACCATGGACGATTCAGCATTTAGGAATTCTAGGCTTAGATCAGATGTTTACAAATGTTTATAGTCTGGCTCTGCATTTCACACCTGTGCAATTGTTTTATCTATTAATAAACTGCCCCAAGTTATTTTTTCTCAAATGTAAGACTCGTGTGTCAAGATGCCTTTCCTCATTTTTCCATTTTATCTTCCTGCTTGTGCTGTTTCCTTGAATCACACATCCTACCTACATGTTCCCTTCAGAACTGCATAGATTATTTTTTTCCTCAGGTTTTTCCATCTAACTGCAAAAATGGTTCAGCCAAACACTGAACTATCATACCAGTGAGTTACAAAGCTACAACCCCCACCCCACTCCCCATTTACTACCACAGCGGGTCATGAAACCAGGTTCAACTACAACACGAAGGCATTGAGCTCTGGAGTTGGGAAGAAAGAGGCCTCCTTCCCGCTTTGAGTAGTCTGGTAAACTAAAGGTCTATTTTTGTGATTCTAAACTTTTCCAGCATCAAATATCTTCTCCTCCACTGGGAAAAGTGTGTATTACACATAACAAAGGCAGAGAAAACTAATTTATACTAAACAAAAATTACTTTAACAGAGTTTAGTGTAGAATCATAAACCAAGTTCTAAGTTTTGTATGGCTGGGTGCAAGCTATGGCTGCTCCAATACAGTTGAATTTGCCAGTAAAGAGGGAGAAAAAGAATGCAAGGAACCCCTCCCTTTATACTGTGCCTATGCAGCAGACACCCTCAGAATTCATCAGAGTGAGGAAACTTATGCAGCCTACAGTGGCAGCAATCTCAGAAAAGGTGTTCTGGACACATGCTGGGCATGTCTACACATGCACTTTAATGTGCAGTAGCCTATTTTAATGCACATTAAAGCGTCACAGCAAAAACTGTGCCAATACACTAATGCTCAGTAAAACTAGGCTACTGTGCTTTAAACATCACTAAATGTGTGCTTTTGCTACTGTGCATTAGGACACCCTTATGCGTGTTTAGTTAGTACCTCACATTAGAGGTACTAAATTCAATGCGTAGTAGCAAAAGTGCATTAATGAACATGTAGATGCACCCAGTGATGATGAGGTCAGGGCAATGTTAAAACAGATCCAGGAAAGGCTGTGTTTTCTTTTCCAAAACCAGTGGAGTCATTTTGCTTGCCAAAAGCATAATGGCTCCTGGACTAGTGCTGTAACATGCTCGTCTCCTTGGGCAAAGCATAATTTAAACATAGCAGAGTAAGTGGCACTTTCCACGAAAGCAAATAACCTACATGATAGAAATGCTCATCTCACAGAGCTTCTATAGAAGCAAAACAGCATATATAAATATGTTTAACAAGCTAAAACATAATTACTATCAGGACTTCCCTGTATCTAGCACTCACCCAGAATAGCTATGCAATTGTCTCCCCTCCCCACAAATTTCCTCCAGAAAAAGTGCCTTTCTCCAGTGGATTAAGCTAGCCCTATAAAAAGTTCTTATTTCAGAATGCAAGTACCCACGTGGAAAACAATTATGATCACTTTTGTGTTTTATGATTCCCAACCCAAATTACCCTGAAATATCTTCTATAGACATGCCCTTAATTTTACCCTACTTACAAAACTAAACACATTGTACAGAAAAATCTTCATGTTTTGCCTTATTCAGAGGACTGCTTATGTGTGGTTGATTAGGCTGAAGTCAAAGACATAAATAAAAATGCAGTATTACCGTTTGAGGGCCATTATTTTCTGTGGAATTTGAAACCATCTTTATCAGCGAGTTCCAGGATGGGTCAGCAGCATGAGGTCCATTAAATATAGGACCACCAGGACCATCTGTGATGGGTGCTACAGGAGGAATCACTGCATTCCCGTACACAGAGAAAGGCATACCCTTAAGAGGAAAAAGTTGAATCAAAATTAAAAGAAATGCTTACGTGCACAATGGGGATAGACGTATTGTTTTTTTTTGGAAATTATCTAAATCTTTACTGTTAGAGTAAGATATTAGATTTGCTATATATTTACTCTAACATCTTTATTATATAGCAGCTTTTCAGAAGAGACATATGAAGATCAGTTATTAATACTCTTACATGCCTGCTCACAATGTTTTGACAGTGCTATAGAATAGCTTCCTGTCTTGAATAATATAGAAATATTCCTACACTATAATGGATATTAGTAAGCAGCTACTGATCCTCTGGATCATGGTGTGTGCCTAAGAGGTCTAGTCAGGTGCCTGATGAATCTGCTTTCATAAAATTCTGAGACTGTCAAACCAAGACTTTCAACACATACACCCAGGCAAGAGCATGGAGAAGTGGACACTGCCCAAGACCTACCATCCCCATTTTAGGCCACTATAACAGAATCCAAAGGCCAGACTGAGTCCAGATGTTCAGTGCCTCAATCGTTGTAGCTTCTTCCAGAGAGCAACAGATAAGAACTACTGCTGACTGCCTAATGCCCAAGTGAGGGTGCATTTGTGTCAGGGTGTTGCCCCTTAGCCTTTTGCCAACTAAGGAGTATCCACAAGGCAGCAAGGGCTAGGGTTTTGAAGCACCCAATGCTCACCTTACTCTGGAGGTTGCATCATTGTAGTATTTTACAGAAACTACCCCACCACAAGTAGCCCCATCATGTTGCCACCAGGCCATCCAGTTGGATGCAATTTACAGTCATATCCAGAACCAAATGGGTATTAGTGTATTAGGATTATTACCCCCACTTTAGGAAAGTCCATGTATCCTGCAGGAACATGTTGATGGAATGTACCAGAAGGAGTTACAATCCCTGTACTATCTCTTTCCATTGCTTGATGTGAAAACACACCCGGATCAGACATTGGCCTGTGGATCATATGACTTCCCATTCCACTGTGACACCAGTCTACTTTATCTAGAAAAGAAACAGACATAGCAATCAATCAATGATTATGTAATTATTAATAAACTTGCCTGGGGATCCAGATTAGTATCTTTAGCACTAAATCATTTCCACAAAAGAAGTGTTCCTCACCTTCCAGTAACACTGACCACAGATTACATACACTCTTGATGTTTAAGGGGTATTTGCACCATGCACAGAATCTATGTGGGCATTCACTCCAAGAACAAATCCCAAAAGATGCCAAATTATTATTTATGAATTGCAAAAACATTTCTCGATCATTTCTCTTTAAATTGCTACTGAATGGTCTGCCCTTAGAGGTCCTGTGCTAAGGGGTTGAGGATTACAGTTTCCTAGAACTCAGCTCTGAAGGATGAGAGCTGTGAAGGACAGATTGTAAAGTCAAAACAGAGGGTGTTTTCCCCCAAAACATCTCCTGTAGTGCCTGAACACCAGGTGGCAAATTCTCTCAGTGCTAATATGAAGATGACATGTGATATTTTTCTAGGGACCAGTGGCAACATGTCAATAACTCAACATGTACCACCTGGACAATTCCAGGCAGTGCGTACATAGTGCTTTTAAACAGACTGGATTCCTTTTTAGAAGACCTCTTTAGTTAAACAAATTACCAAGCTCAATACAGGTGGTGAATCGGATAAAACTGAAAGCTATACGGGAGGTCAGGGCAAAGTCTAGAGAAAGCAAAAATAAGAAAGATGCACAATCGTCTTCAGAGGAATCTACTACTTCATCCTCAACAGATGACAAATTTCCCTAGTCCCTGTGGTAGCCATCCACTTTGTTATCTGTGGTTTTGTCTAACAGTAAGTTTGACAACTAAAGTTCTAAGCAATGGAGCTTCATAATCAAAAAGTTCTCTGCTATATCTGTAGGACAACTTTAAGGTATCAGAGCAGAAACTTATGCTTTCTCTACTGTATAAGTGGTTTTGGAATAAGCAAATTAACACAAAAGAGCCAATTTATGCAGTCTTTCAGTTTCAAAGCAGTTATTGATAAAAGCAAAATGATTACAATGAATTACTTGAGTAAAAATGTCCGTTGGATAAAGCATTATACCTTGATTGCCACCTATCCCTTCAAAGGACCAGATGCCACTATGTCCCACTGGCGTGGCTAAATTGCTCCCAATAACAGATGGTGTAGAAGTTCCAGTTTGTCTAATACGTGCAGACCGTTCAGTTCCAATTGGAACAGGAACCTTTCTGTCCTGAGACACATTACTGTTTTTTTCTGACCCCAAAGACACTGCTGAAGGGGAAGGAGATGGTGCTCTCACACCAGATGGTACTGATTGGGCAGGAGATTCTATAGAACAGAGAAAAAGGGTATTAATGTACATGAGTATTTAAAATCTTTGGTAGAACTAAGAAGTTTGAAATCATCAATGAATTTTCCATTGAAATAGTTCATCTACACATACCTCTATTAATTGTAACCCCCCAACCCTCCCCGCATCCTAACAAATAATTGCACCCAAACCATTCACTTCAAAATAGTTCAGACCATTACCATCTATTGATCATTTGGAGGTTATGTAAACAATTTTAAAAAATCATTTTTAATTCTAGGCTCAATGTAATTGATCGCAAAGACTGCCTAATATGACAACTCTCTTGTATCCAAGATTAAAAGGACTTAAAAGTAAAAGATTAGAAGCAATTAAAAGGACTCTATTCAAGAACATGGCTGAAATAAAATGATGGGGTTCTTCACAAAACACCCGCACATCATTTATCTTTGGGTTTTAGTCCTTAATATTGTCAGTAAATTAAATTTTAACATTTATCCTTGAGTAATGGATAAGGAATAAGTTATATTTATTCAAACAGCTTAAAATGTGTTTTCTGCCATAATACATGATGGCTGTGGCACGGTAAAAACTGAGGAAGTCAATTATAGATGAAAATACCAGAACTGTGCATAACGCATTTGCTCAACAAATATTTAGTGGTTCATTATTTTAAAAAGGTTCTGAAAACCTAATTCATCACAAATGCAGCTTGTCATTTAGACTTAAGTAAGACTTTCCTGTATGACTTAATCTTCTAAATGTAAACAAAGTGTAGCAAACAAATCCTATGACCCTAGATGACTTCCTGCCCTTTGGGCGGGGGGCTGGACTTGATCTTCCGAGGTCCCTTCCAGCCCTCATATCTATGAAATCTATAAAAAACACCGAAAACACTTAAAACGACAACAAAGCTGAATGAACTCCAAAGACTTACTGAACAACCTTCACTTCTCAGAAAATACTGCAAAAAGAGCAAAATCTGTGACAGTGTGACGAACACCCACCCAGCCTCATCTTTAACTAATATGCTGCTCTTGAGATACAACCACTGAAACAAATTTTTTCCAGAAATTTCTTCTAGAAAACTGCTTTGAAAGATCCATCCTATATTACTCATAGACATTATAAACAATAAAAACCACCTATCAGAAAATTTTAGCAAACCTATCAACTTAATTATTAGGATGGTACCTATAATTGGTAGAAAAATATGACCTTTCCGCTTTTACAATAATTTCACACCCATGTCCTACTAAGAACTCACCATTTGATGCTGATGAGCATGGAGGTAATAAACTAAGTGGGGAAAAGTGTTGCCTGTTAAAATTAGCAGCTGCAGGTGCTCCTCCCAGGGGTGTTCCAGGTGCATATATTTGACCTCCTGAAAGGTTGGAGGCAAAGTTACCCAAGTGTGTAGAAGAGGGCGTTACAGAAGCATAAGGTGAATCCATACTGACAATACCTATTGAAGAAATTGGAAAAAGTCAGTCCTTCATTGGAAAAGGATTCTATCCAATGCCTGGATAAGGAGGAGATTGGGACAAGAGGACACCATAAACATAAGAATCAATTTGTGCCCTTCCTCCTTGTCTAACCAGACAAGTCTCTTCAGCTGGTTTCTTATGTCACGTGAATATAAACAGGACAGCAAGAAAAGAGCTATACAGTGCGAGTCTGGGAGGTGCGTGGGGAGTGGAGCAACAAACTGAGTCAGCACAAGCAGTAAGGGGGGCTCGTGGCAGTGGTCTCTCCACTAGGCTCCCAGTGCCCAGAAGTGAGCAGACAGAGAAGCATGGAAAAAGCTCTTGCCCGCTTCTCGCTCTGGAAACTCCAGAGTGAGAAATGGGCAAGAGGGCTGCTCCATCTACTCAGCTCTGGGCAACAGAAGCCAAGAGCAGGGAGCAACAGCAACGCCAAACTTCCTGACCACTGCTTCTCATGATGGGGCCTGGGTGTGAGAGGGGCTGGCAGGGAGCAGCTGGTAGCTCCACTCTTCCTGGTTCCTGGAAGTCAGGTTATTTTTCTTTCAGAGCAGCCATTGTTACTCTGGAACATCTGAACGTGTGGTTTCTATCCAGCAGTTGCACTTAAAGGTTATGCTTGCTTTTTTAAATGCAAAACTAACCTAGAAAATTGAAGTTTAACTAAATATAACAACTAGGATCAATAATCTTCAGTCATTTTTCTTGATCTCTTGTTTGGGATTTGAAAAGCACAATATTATAGTACTGTAGGCTCCAATTGGCCTGGAAAGCTGTGACTGTGTTCAATATTCTCAAAACTGTATTTTTCTACTCACCTTTTTATTAAGAGAATACTAATTTGTTCTGCAATCAACATTAAAGAGATGGCAACCAAAAATGCATTTTCCTGTCACCTTGCAGAACATTACTCAAGATGAAATGGCTCCAGCTTTGCCATTCCAAGTAGTCTATTATCCTTTCTGTGGAAGTTTATGCAAAAAATATACGAGACCATTGATTTTGAAGAAGCTATGTTTGCTTTTCTTCATCCAGCAAAGCTCTAGGCATGTATTTATCTAGACACATATCTATCTACCCCAGTTTTTATCTTCTAGACTTTCACAACTGGAAACAACTGAAATAAAGCTTATTTTAGTTGTTTTTGCATAGCTACTGATGTATGTGAAACAAAAATAGTCAGGAGTATTTGAATATTTATAATGCTGTTTTAAACAGTTTTAAAACAGACTTTTCTTGTACATTAATATAATACTGTCTTTCAGATTCTGGAATTGCAGAGCTTCAAAATGTCTATGGCTAGCTCTACCAAGATATATTTGCGACTAACCAGTGATATCTTAGTCTCGCTACTGGTATTTAAAAACTTCTGGCTGCTGCTGAAACTTGCTTTAAGTATGTGGATTTCACTTTGCTATTCGTAGGAGAGCTATAGACAGCAAAAGAGATTAGAAGACAAGAGCAAGATAGCAACACCTGCACTCCCTCATGAGTGGACACCAGCTTGTTCAATAAGAGGTGTATTAGCAGAAACTTTTTCAGACAGTAGCAAGAAGGCTGAGCAATGGAGAATGGTAGCTAGAAGATCTCAAGCAAGATTTAGAACCAGTACCTTGACAGATATCCCAGCAGCTTCCCCTTTTTCAGGAGTTGGGAGGCATAGGCTTTTTATATGGATTTGTCCCTAAATCTGATTCACAAGTTTCCCTCAACCTTTGCATACACATTAGAACAGGGGTGGGCAAAATGACAGATCCAGCCTGCAGCCAGACTCCATTTTCCAGCAGCCCCAGTTCCTTCTGACTGCCGCTGCTAGACCCAGCCCTGCTGCTTGAGTGCTCCAGCCATCAACCCTGCACCCACCACCAGGGGTGGGACCTGCACAGGGAGGGTGTGCAGCTAGGCAGCTGAGATGGGGCCACGGCCTGCAGTAAGATGGATAGGTGGGACCAAGGAGACTCTGGCGTTTGGGGTGGTGATAGTGCAAGGCCAGGGCAGAGCTGCAATCCACTGCCTGCATGCCCCTGCAACAGGCATAGGTCCTGGGGGCAGGGGATTACAGGGAGTTGATCCCTCTGTCCCAGCCCCATGCTGCCACTGTCCCAAGACACCAGCCTCTGCCCCAGATGCAGCTCCCAGCCAGTCTCTATGAAAACCCAGGATCTTGGGACAGTGACAGCGCAGGGCCGGGGCCAGCCGCGATGTATTCCCTGCATGCTCTTGCCCGCAAAACTGTGGCTCTCCCACGCTGTCATGGCTCTGCGATCCCAGGGTCTCCACAAAGACTGGCGGGGAACTGCACGGGCAGGGCACGTGGCTAAGCTGGGGTCAGTGACAAAACAGAGCCAAGGCCGGGGCAGAGCTGCAATCCACTCCCTGCGTGCCCCAGCCCACAGAACATGCACTCATTGCAAGGGTGTGCGAGCAATGGATTGTGGCTCTGGCCCAGCCCCACATCATCACCACCGGAGTACACTGGGGTCTCCCCGGCCCCGCCCACCTGCCTCGCTCCCAGCTGCAGCCCCATCCTGGCTGCATGCCCGGCCCGTGTGGGTCCTACCCTGGTGGTGGGTGTGAGGTGGACGGGCTGAGGTTCCAGGCAGGGAGAGGGTCCAACAGCGGCAGCCCAAAGGAACCGCCACTGCTAGGATACGGAGTCTGCTGCAAGCCCAATCTGGCCTGTGGGCTGTATTTTGCCAATCCCTGCATCAGAGCAATAAAACAGTAAAATGGACTACTCAGAGAAGTTATGGAATATCTGTCACTGGAGGTGTTACAAAGCAGGTTGAATAAGCATTGGTGAGGGATGATGTACAAACAGCATTCCTGCATTTATACAGGGGGCCTGATCAGATGATGCTCAAGGGCCCTTCACAGATTAAATGATTCTATGCTTTGCTGGTAAGACTTCTCTCTCTAACCAGCTGGTTCCTGTTAATATTTTCAAAATCTCTGACAGCAAAGAACTTAAAAGTTGCAAATACTAACCCAAATCTAATTACTCAACTGAGAGCTAAACTTTAAGAAAAGCCTGAAAGTTGGGAATAATATTTTGGATGTCTATGAGGTATTAATGTAACAGTGCAGATCAACAGTATTCTACCAGAGATAATATTGTACAGATTTTTAGGAAAGCAGTTATGTTAAAGCTTTCCTCAAACCTATGCTTGAACACAATACATTGTAAATACTGCTGAATGCAATTTGTAATTGGGATCCTCTGAGCTCTGTGGTAGGATCAACTTCAAATTTCTAGGACTCCTCAATTCTACTACAGTATTATATGTATTTTTAAGACACGGCTGTCCAACTTCTTAGCAGCCTGGGGCTGTATGCCCTACCCATGGGGGCTGCCCCTTCACAGGCCCCTTGGGCACTCCCCTCTCCTGCATCCCCACCTTCACCTACCTGGGTGGGGCTCCTCTGCTGCACCATACAGACACCCCATGCCAAAGGTTTCCTCAGCACTGTAGGCTGTGCCACACGACTCTGACCAGCCCTCAGGGGTGCCCTCTGGGGAGCCCAGAGCCTATGGTGGTGGGGAGTGGCAGCCAGGTAGGAGATCAGTAGACAAACACTCATCGCTTTTGGGCCAAACAGGGCCTACCAGTTTGACAGCCCTTCTCTGAGAAATACTCAGAAGGCTGAAAGGGACCTCAGAAGATCATTGAGTCCAGCCCCCTGCCCCAGGGGCAAGCAGTCAGCTAAGGTTAAAGGATCCCAGCTAGTTAGGTGTCCAAATGTTTCTTAAAAGAGTCCAGATTAGGTGCTTGCACTATCTCTGGATGCAGTCTATTCTAGGCCTTGGGGGCTCCGACAGTAGAGAAGTTTTTCTTTACGTCCAGCCTAAAACGGCGGACATAAGGAAATACAATAATAGTTTTGTTGGGTTTTTTTAAACCTCTCTCAGAGGCACTGGATGTTGGCTTCAGCCAGATCTGGGGATTTTGACAGGGGTGTACCAATGCTCCTGCTGGGACTTACACCCACAGATTCATGGCTAGAGGGTCTTGCCCCTCGCCATATCTGGGGTCAGGAAGGAATTTTACCTCCAACTGGTATGAACTGTGGGAGGTTTTGTGTGTTGTCTTGGAGGTGGGGCATGGTCTTCTTCCTGAAATCTTTCGAGTATATATTAACAGCCTTTACAGCAGCAGGATATTGGCAGCTATTGTCCTCTTGCTTAACCGGTGGCAGGTTAATGTGTTATGTCTTGTGTCGTGTCACGGTTGACTGTGCAGTACTGCTAAGATATTGGACAATGGATTTGTATAGGATGGTTTGAATAGAGATAATCGTGCCTCAGGCAGGAGACTGGACTAAATAACTTCTGGAGGTTCCTTCCAGCCATAGTTTTCTATGATAAAGCTTTTCAAAAATAGATTATTTCTGACACACTTTCTTGTTGTGTTCTGTCCAGATAGACTACTCCGCAAACTGTGGCTGCTGCCAACATTACCTTCAAGAACTGGCTCAGAGCATCCTTCCACCACTATTATACATACAAAGGCAGGGAGCTTATAAAAGGCTTCTGCAGCTATGCTATTCCTACATTGCTGAAATGAGAAACTTAAGACTTCCCTCCTTCTGGCTGTGAGCTAGGCTCAACTGCAGCCCCCCTGCATGCTGCTACTAAGCTCCATGGAACAGTATCAAGGTCACTGCCCTGAAATTCAATTTAATTTGTATAAGGGAAATCTTGGAAAAGTTTACAAATCTCACAGCGTTAAGTGCCCAGATTGATGTTGTCTAGGTAGCTCATAACTCTGGAGAACTGTTCTCTCATATTTGCTATTAACATAGGAAAATATCAATAGATCAGTTTGTTCCTGAGGATATTTTCAAAGTTATCTTCACAACCAAGAGGGCTAGATTTTTATTTTAAAATGAAAGCTGTGTTTCTGACACAACCATACAGCAAGGGACAAATTCTACAGCTATGGAGTACATGGGATTTTACTGATATAAATGCAACTCAGCTTTGTAAAAAAAACAAACAAAAAAACAGATACCCCCCACTTACATTAGCTGAATTACAAGGCTTAAATTTTTCCAGTCGTTTGAAGACTGAACCTTTCAAAAATTTAACAAACTGAAATTGACTGCTGCACTAGAATAGGTTGCAATGCAATAACATATAGTTTTTTTTCTTTCTTACTTTAAGTAGAAATGGGTAAAAACCATAAAACTGAATATTGGAAAAGAGCTGCTAAACTTTTCTTATTTGGGGCAAAACAAGACAAGCAAATGCCTTAACAGAAGGTCTCTACTACCTGTGTAAGAATAGAAAAAAAATGAATTCTAAATCCAATAACTTGCCTCAAATTCTGTGACAAGACTCCTGGCTTCTCTGCATTCATGCAGCAGATTGAAATTCTGCCAAAAATCAATTAAATTAAAAATAGAGATTAAGGTCGATTTAAATATTTTAAATTGGGCTTTCTTTACTCTTTTCCCTCTATTCTATAATTTTTCAATATGAAAGTTTATCATAAAATTATCAACAGTTAACCATCTAAATTGTTCTTGGATTTTACAGAGACAAGTTTTTTTTGGTGATACCTTTTACTGAATCAACTGTATAGCTGACAGAGTTGTTAGACAATGTTACAGATATTAACTGCTTTAATAAAAGTTATTACCAGAAAAACCCCTTGGCTTCTTGCATAGTTCCTGGACTATCACAGCTACAACACTCCAACCCTACTACAGTTTTGGATTTCACAGACAGGAACTTAAATAAAATATATAGAGCTGTTTTTACTTAGAGCTGTGGATCTTGCAGTCCCCTGGGAACTGCACACAGACTCAGCAAGGCAACTATGTATTCCAAAGGTGATGTGTGGGTTTGGGTTTCTTTTGGGTTTTTTTTTTTGGGTGGGGGGGGTCATGGTAGGGAGGAAATAGCAGTGGATGGTTTTGGGAGGGCAAGGACTAGAAATATGCATGTTAAAAAAAATTAAACCTCAAACTTTAAAGCATAATTCCATTTCAAACAGATGGATTCTAAAACAGGCAAACTGTGGAATACATAGGTAATTTAGTATAAAAACTCAAGTAGAAAAGCTAGAAAACAGCAAGTGAAAGCATTCAGCTGCTACTTAACATTAGACTCCAGATGCAGTTCCATTCAAATACTCACCTGAGGGACTTGGAGCTGGCCTTTGTAGTGGTGGCCTAAAACCTGGGGCTTTGGACGTATCAGACTGATGTAAAGGATCTGAATTTGGCAAAAATGAAGACTTTCCTGACAGAATGGATTCTGGTGTTGCTTGAGATGAAACTACAGATCCACCCCAAAAGCCATGAGCAGAAGTAGGACTGTTTTCAAACAGTGTGCTAAAGGGCCCAAATGGCAAGGTAGCACTGAAGTTGGTACCCATAGACTTGTTTGCTGGATGAGCTGAATTTTGAGAAGCACTTTGTGTACTTAAGGTAGAAGGAAGCTGCACTGAAGAAGGAACACTGTGGGGCCTTTTAATGTGATTTACATTGAGGACTGCAACAGAAGAACCTTGCACAGGAGCTGGATTCTTGTGAGTCGTATTTGTTCCATGGGCAGGTGGCCTGATAGCTGGGGTTTCCATTTTAGCTGCAGACTGAGTAGATCCCACTGATGTCTGAGGAAGGGGATAAGTCATTGGGGCATTTGTTGGACCTGCGACTGGGGCAGATGAACATGTTGCTGCTAAATTTGGAGGCATAGCCATTCTAAGATCTGATGTAGGAACCTGAGGCTGCTGTAGAGGAGGTCTTGCTTCTTGAGAAAGAGATCCTGGGGATTGCTGATGAGCAGGGTGCACTGAAGAACTGCCAAGAGAATTAGTGCTTGGCTGCCTGCTGCTGGCTGAATTACTTGTTTCCACTGCTGGTGGACTACTCACATCCTGGTCAGAGGAAGATGTGCCCTTATTTGGAGATGCTGTTACACAATCCGAAGGACTGTTTCTAGAAACTCCTGCTGGCTGAGCTGGCGGTGAAGGGGATGATGGGGAAGATACAGGGTAGTGTTCTTTGGCAGTAGGAACAGGATATGTGGCATTTGTAGGTGCTGTGCTGTTGCTACTTGCTGTGGTTGTGACTGTGGTTGTGGTAGCATTGGATGTCTTCACAACCGTAACAAAAAGCTGCCTTCTCACTGAAGGTGAACTGGGACTGCCATTTGTAGACGAACCAGGCACAGTAGAAGCCACTGAACTTGTTGTAGCTGTTGGACTAGTAGTCAAAGACCCTGCTGAATTCACCTGAGAACCACTGCTGTTCTGACTGCTATGGCGAGGCACCATGTGAGGTTTAGGTGAGTTAGTAGCTCTTGCGGGGCTCAAAGGCCGAACAGGAAAAGGACCCCAAGTGGACTGAGCTGGTGGAAAAGTACCTCCGAAGTGGGTCATGGGCAACCGAGGGGGACGGATTTGCTGGAAAGTCTGAGCAGCAAGTAAAGCATGTGCAAACTGTGGAGGAGGGTATGCTAATGGCAGAGAGACTGGAAAACCAGGCCGTACATTATTCACTGGATTCTTGATGGTTTTGTGAGTGGACGCTGAAGAAATTGCAGGCACAGTGAGTACTGTGGCAGTTTGAGAAGTTGACGAAGCAGCTACAGTGGCAACTTTGATCCCCATTAGAGAACTGTTAGCAGCAGTAGTGGAGGCAGGTGTTGATGACCCTACTTTGGAGTTTGCTGCAGAACTTTTCAAACGATTCTTTGGAATAAGTTCATCAATTTCCTTATCTGGATCCTTTATCAGAGCATTGATCAACTGCGTTGCTTGTCTTGTTGATTCTGTGCCACCCCTACAAAAAAGAGTAAAGGGGAGGGAGGGGATACAGTTACTGATATTTTGCTCTGAACTTTTATGTTACATAACTCAGATGAATGGCCTAGAGCTAGATTCTGCCAACCTAGTACAGGTAAAAACCCAGCATGAAGTTTGGCATGCTCAGGGGAATTAGATGCCTGATTAGCTTCATGAATAAGCTAATGGCGAAAGCGATGTTATACGTACAAAAACATTACCTAGTCCACAACAACTGATTCACAGGTCTAGTACAGATGCCTTTACTTTTTGTCTTTAAAAAGAATACAGACGTGACTGCTTATTCCAGATTTTTCTATTTCAACCTTAAATAGCATGATAAGCATCAATTATGTTCATTGTTTTGGCTAAAATTTCTGCTCAGAAAGTCTTCAAGAAAAATGATTTATTAAATTACAGATCCCTCTTTAAAATGCACTCTATTCACTTTACAGGGAATGTTTTCAACTGCCAGATGACCATTTACCTTATTGTTATTATTCTGTCCCCAGTCTTGTCTTTTTGTTTGTCAATGTCTATATGTGCTCCTGTGAACTCCCGAATAGCATTAATG
The DNA here is from genome assembly GCF_001723895.1 of Crocodylus porosus. Classification (NCBI taxonomy): domain Eukaryota; kingdom Metazoa; phylum Chordata; order Crocodylia; family Crocodylidae; genus Crocodylus; species Crocodylus porosus. The sequence goes on from NW_017728912.1 coordinate 36,664,530, forward strand.
TTACATCCTCCTCTTCCAATCACTCTGGAAATTACAGTTGATGGAACAGAAACTTTCTTTGATCTGTACAAAAGGAAAGTATTACATTAGTGAGACAGGATTCAATGGATCGAAATAGTGTGAGGATTGGCAAGAATGCAAGATAAATGCCAAGTAAGGATGTAAGAAGGGAAATTTATTCCTTCTACTGGTATGTTTCTTGCACACAAGTTATTTACCTTCTCACAACTTCCTTCCATCCTTCTTCCCTCTTCTGGCCACGTTTAGGACTAGCTATGGTTAATTTTCCATTTGGAGAAGAAAGAGGAGAAGGACCAGATTTCGTGTTGGTAGACAAGGAATTACTGGTGACTTCACTGATGACCTCAGACAGCCTTTGAGAAAAGGTAAGAAACATAAGCTACATTATTAATAAACAATTTCTTTAAGCTTATTTCAAAATGGAACTGACCATTTCTCTTTAGTCCTAGGGAACGAAATATGACACATTTCAACAAAAAAAAAAACCACACTGAAAATCGCAACTGCCCAGTAACGCAAGTACAAAAGCAACCACCCATTTCTTTATATACCTATATGAATAAGGATAAATAGTTTTCCAATATTTTAGTCAGATTATGTGGCTCAAACAATAAAAGATTTCCCTCCTTCCCAACACTGAAAATCCAGAAACAGGTTCACAGAATCTGAAGAAGTTGCAGAGCACCAAGCTATCCAAACCATTGCTGAAGAAGCCTACACAGATCAAGTACAGAGTGTGGATTCTTTCAATATGTCTGACTAATCAATAATACAGGGATGAACTCTATGTGCATGTGTACTACTGGCACTTTGAATTCTCTCTCTAATCTGAAAATATCCAAAGGTTCACTTCAGACTTTTAAAGTATTAAAAGTAATATCCACTAGATTATATACCACCTGAAACACAGCAGTCTTCTGCTTAAAACTCGGACTATATTTTTTGCCTTCCATCATCTTCCCCAGAGGAACCTACACTGCTGTTTAGTTCCCACTGCCACAGGATGTTGATTATACCAATTCTAGTTTCTTTTAAAAACAGGCATCACAAGAAGAGTATTTTAAGCTGAAGTATAGCACTACTCTTTTATAGTTTGAGTTTAAAAAAAATTACACAATATGAAGAGACCAGCTAGAAAAGAATGAGGCAGAAGGGAAAAGCAAAAATAATAGTCCAAAAGGCACAGGGCACAACGGAGATGTAATAAGAACAGTGACTGAACTAATGGAAATGCTTATCTCCAAGTTCATATGTAGCAACACAATCCTCTAGTTACAGAGTTGTAACTCATGACATTTATCCGCAGAATATATTGTTTTAATGTAAAAAAATGGACTCTATATATTTATGAAGACTTGTGGTACAGGTGATATCTTTTATAAGTAACTAGATTTTTTCAAAAAAAATCTTTAATGGCAAGCTTTCGGCCACAAACAACCTTCAGCAGGCATAGGAGAAAAGATTGTAAAATTAGACCCGGGAGAACTTTTACAATCTTTTTTCTATGCCCGATGAAGAGTGTTTGTGCCCCAAAGTTTGCAATTAAAACATTTTTTTTCACAAAAATTTGTTGGTCTAATAAAAGATATCACCTCTATCACAAGTCCTGATTGCTTTTGCCACTAGAGCAATACAACTACAACCCAGATACCCGACACATGAAAGATATAAAATTGTAGCCAATTTTTAAAATGAAATCATCGTAATTTTACAAAGCAGCAGCAAGTTTGACCACCTGAAACTTGAGATCCTGCTCCTGCCCTTGTTCAAGCCATAGTCACAGAGCTTCACCACAGAGCTCAGAAATACCTCACCACATAAGAAACACCTACCCATATCATTCCATCTATTTACTCCTCTGTGAAATACAAAAACACCATAACCAGAAGGACATATGACTATATCCTGCTTACCACCAAACAACTTCAAGGTAAACAAACTATTCCAACTTTTCTCTGAGCCTAATCTGCCTATAAAATTAACTGTTCCAAACAGGTGATTTTACCACATCTTCAACTCTCCTATGAAATATGAAGTTTCATTTCTACCCAAAAGAACTTTTACAATCCTTTATCGTATGCCTGACGATGGGTGTTTGTGCCCAAAAGCTTGCAATTAAAGAATTTTTTTTTGCAAGAATCTGGTTGGTCTAATAAAAGATATTGCCTCTACCATGAGTCCATATATTTATGGCACTTAATGGAAAAGCAAGGACTTGAATGCTTCTGATCTATTTTCTGATTAGCCAGGTTCTAAAAAGAGCAATAAAACAAAGTGGTCACGGTCTTAATTAGACTTTCCTGCCCAAAATTACTTTCATTTTACACTTGGAGTTGTAATAAGTAGTCACAGTAACTTACTTTATTGATGATTTGCCAGAAGCAGCTTTCCTTTCATCCTTTGGAAAAGTGACAAGTACTGATGGTTGTTTCTTGTTCTGAGGGTTTGCAATGGCTGTGGAAGAATGATTGTCACTTTTGTGGCTGCTGTTACTATTGCTGCTTTCATCACTACAGCTGGAAATCCTCATGTTATCACTATCGCCACTTTCGCTGGTACTGCTACTCTTCGACTCACCATTTACTTTTTCAGGTTGACTATAGGAGATTGGGAGTTGATCATCAAATAAAATCTGCACGTTATCTGGGGTAATCTTGTTTTTCCTGTTTTTCCTCTTTGTACTTGTTGTGGTGATCGTGTTATTCCTTTTTCCATGGGAGCCTGCTAATGTTGTCCAAGTTGCAGATATACCAATGGTGGTTGTAGTCGTGGCACTTGGAGGCTCCATTGGAACCTCAGGCTCATCTGATGGGGAATCAAAAGACATTGCATCAGCATAAGGAAATAGCACTTGTGGGTTATTCAAGTTTGGTTTTAAAGTTATGCCTAACAAATCTGGCAACTTCCTATTACGCTTAACAGTTTGGAATGATACTCATGAGATCATGTAATGAACAAGTAACTGATACACAGCTTCCATTAAAAAGGAAAAGCAAAAATAACCAAACAAAAAAAGGAAAAACCATTATAATACCACTACATAAATCAGTGGTATGCCCTCAACAGAAATACTTTATTATTCTATTCAGACTTTTTTGGGATAGCAGAATAAGGGGGCATTTGAAGATTACAAGCAGCAGCAAATTCAATTCTGATAAAAAGATTTTTTTCAATACAACACACAATTGGTATGTAACCTCTTTGCCACATGGTATCAGAAGCTAAATTTTAAAAAGAAATAAGATCATTTTGGAAAGGCTGAAAATTCAAGCTTTCCTGACTTGGGGAAGCAAGTGAAATGGGTGAGCAGGAGAACAGCCTTGGGGACTGATTACCCCACAGCTGCCACTGAAACAGTTGGTAATGGCTAGGGATGTAAATATTGTTTAAAAATCAACTGTTTAACCTCCTCTAATTATATCAGTCCTGCAGAAGAGGGGCAGGGCAGTGCAGGGAGCTGGGGCTGAGGGTGATAGCGATATGTGAAATTGTGACGAATTCCGCCGCCAATCAGGAACGACAAAAGCCACTGGCTGCAGCAGGTTCCACAAGGTGACTGTGGGAGTGGGCAGGCAGCGATGCCAGCAGTAAAAACTACAGGGGCATGGGGTCTGGCACGGTTCCTGGCTTGGGGCTGCCTCCTGTTGGGGGAACAGCTCCAGCAGAGCCTGCCTGGGAGGTGGCGTGGATCTGCGCTGCAGCATTGCGCAGCTGCTGCAGCATTGCGCAGCTGCTGCAGCATTGCGCAGCTGCTGCAGCATTGCGCAGCTGCTGCAGCATTGCGCAGCTGCTGCAGCAGGGAGGTGGAAATAACTAATGGTTTCCTGGGGGAGCAGAGCCAGGCAAAGTTATGCGACAGACCTGGCAGGGCTTAAGTATAAGTGAGCTCAGCAGTGCAGCTGCCATCATGTGCTACAGGGGCAGGCTGCATAGAGCCAGGTGCCCGCCCCCCCCAGCACCCACATAGACTCCCACCTGCCAGGACTGCCGTGCCATGCCCAGGTGGTGCCTCCAGCCTACAGGCACCAGTTGCCCCAAACACTGCCTCCCTCCCACCTGCTTACCCAGCAGCAGCAGCTTGGCAAGAAGTCGCAGCAGCTCTCCCAGCCCGGAGGCATGTTATGGACAGAAGTGCCACACAGAATTGTGCCTGAGGAATCCACCAGTGGGCTGAGCACCCTCTACTAGGAGCCATGGCTCCCTTTGCCATTCAGATGCAACCATGCAAGTGCCATGCTCCTCTTGCTTGGCTAAGGGCTCACCCCACTGCCAAGGCTCCTAGCAGAGGGTGCTCAGCCCACAGGTGGATGCCTCACGCATGATCCTGTGTGGTACACGTGTCCTGCATGGCAGGTAGGAGTGAGGTACTGTAGGGGCAACAGGTGCCTGTGGGCCAAAGGCACCACACCTGGGCGTGGCACAGCTGTCCTGACAGATGGAAACCCCTGTGGGGGGAGGGGAGCACCTGGCTCTGTGAATCCCACCCCTGCAGCATCTAACAACAGCTCCGCTACTTCACTCGCTCCTACTTAACACCTGTTGGCTCAAGGTGCAACTTTGCCCAGCTCCGCTCCCCCAGACAGCTGCTAGTTACCACCCCGCTGCAGCAGCTGTGTGATGCTGCAGCCTGGATCTGTGCTGCCTCCCAGACAGCCCCTGTCAAAGCCACTCCCCCAAGAGTGGGCAGCACCAAGTCAGGAGGTAAACAGTAAACATTAAATGATATGAATATAATTACTGTTTAACTTTTTACATCCCTATTATGGCTGTGCACACCACTTACCTGATGCAATATGACAAGCCATATGTTTGAGAAGAATTTAAAAAAAATGTAGATAAGAGCCATCTTATCTACACTTCTTTTGGAAGTTTATATCAAATGTTTTGGCAGAAAATTCTCAGTCATGGAAACTAATGGGAGAAGACAATCTATAAGACGCAACATGACAAATACCTTCAGCTTTCAGCTTTTCCTTCTCTTGAGCGGCTTGTAGTTCAAAGTTTTCTTTGTTTTTTGCTTCAATTTCTTCCAGCTTTCTTCTTTGTTCTTCCTTTTTTTTTCTCCTTTTCTCCTTTCTTTTTTCTCTTTTGGCAGCCAAAGCCAGCCTCCTGCTTTCTTCCCTTAACTGGAAGTCAAGAACACGAAGCAGTGAGACACTGATAAAGAAAAATTACACACATCTACACAGAGGCCAGATCAATGCTTAAGGTTTATTACTTTCTTATAAACATCTATTTTCAATGGCGAAACCAAAGCCTTTACATCTTCTCCACTCTAATTGGCACAGTTGATTTCCTGAATGCTTAACACCTCCTTAAACTGCAGAAATTCCACTGATGCTAAATGAAACACTGCATATGTAAAAGAGATAAGACAGTGAGCAGTGAGGAAGGAAAAAGAAAATTTTGCTCTATGAGTGGTCTCCAACCTCTTTAAGTACAAGATCACTTCTTGACTTAAAGTCCAACCCAGGATCTACCGTGCACTACTGCCACTCCCCCGCTTCCCCAGCAGGTCAGTCTGTGGGGGGCCAAGATCGAGGCAAAGGGGAAAAAAATTATTTGGGGGGAAGAACGCAGCCACCCACAGCAGGTAAGTTTGTCGGGGAAGGGGTGGGGTGGTGGGGGGCTAGATTGAGGCCCCAAAGGTAAGGGAGGGAGTGGGGCACAGACAGGAGCAGGGACTGGGGTGAGTGGGGCCCCAACCCAGCTGGTTGGACAAGCAGAGGCCCAGTGGGCACATGCCCCCCTATGGATGACTGGTGCCTCCTGGCTCTGGGGGGGACACCAGTGGCTGATTGTTGATGGAGTGGGCGGGGTTACCCAGCAGTCAATCGCCAACCCTGAAAGTAGCAGCGGCAAACCAGAACTGCCACTGGCAAAACCAGAAGCACCACCAGCACTTCTCAGGGGGGGGAGGGAGGGGGCACTGGCTGGCACTCGCCACTCCCTGGCTGGCAGGGGCCAAATTACACGTCGCCTATATGCCCCCTAGTTTGTGCATGGGGTGGAGGTAGCACTGGGCTTTAAACCTTGCTGCGCCAAGAGCCACACGATGCCATGTGCATCCCACAGCCAGTGCACAGGGGGTGAGGGGCAGCTGCAGCAGGGAACAAAGCAGAGTGGCAGCCTGCTCCACCCCGCGCAGTCCCTATAGATGGGGGGCATATGCTCCCTCACTCACCGCTGGGGCCTCAATCTGTGCCCCCAACCCCAGGGTGGTGAGGACGCAGGACAGAGCCGCAAGTGGCTTGTCCAGGAGGC
>NW_017728912.1:36671194-36674503 GCF_001723895.1 Crocodylus porosus
CTGCCCCTGCCCCACTCCCTCCCTCACCACTGATGCAGCCGCCTGGGCTGCCCCACATTTTGGGGGGGGGGCACGTGCCCCCCCAATCTGTGTCGGGGGGGGAAGCAGTGGCCGATACGTACTGAGTTTTGTGCCCTGAGCCCTGCTGCAGCTGGCCTGGGAGCAGCCTGATGCCATGTGCATCCCACCATTGTGCAGATCCTTGCCCCCTGCCCACCTGGTGGCAAAATGCACCATTGGGCCCCAGCTCGGCCAGGTGCATGTGCACCCCAGACCTCCACCGGGGTGCACATGGTGGCCAGTACCCCCAGCATGTGCCCCTGAACAAGCTGAGTCCCAGCACCTGGACACACGTAGCATCAGGCCATTCCTGAGCCAGATGCAGTGGGGCTCAAGGCGTAGTGCATAGCAGCAACTGCCTCCACCCCACACAGGTTGAGGGGGCACATATCCTCTGGGCCTCCGCCAGGATGCGAATAGCACTTTATCATCCCAGCACTCAAAAAGTTAAGGAACAGATCCTTCAAGGAATCTGTTTCTAAGCACTTGGAAGAGAAGGTGATTAAGAACAGTCAGCATGGATTCACCAACGGCAAGTCATGCCTGACCAACCTGACTGCCTTCTATGATGAAATGACTGTAGATGCAGGGAGACCAGTGGATGTGGTGTGCCTTTGATTTTAGCAAGGCTTTTGCTACAGTCAGTCCTGGGACCCATTTTGTTCAATATCTTCATCAATGACCTGGAAGATGGGATGGAGTGAACCCTAAGCGAGTTTGTGGATGACACTAAGATGGGTGGAGCAGTAGATATGCTGGAGGAGGATAGGGTTAGGATTCAAAGTAACCTAGACAAGTTAGAGGACTGGACCAAAAGAAATTTTGTGGGGCATGTTACCACGAGCGCACATGTGCACAGGTGCAAGTTCCTTGTAGGACAAATAGCAGTGGCACATATTTGCAGGGTGTTGGATTAGATGACCTCCTGAAGTCCCTTCCATCCCTAATTTTCTATGATTCTATATCTGCACAACAGCAAGTGCACACTTTTCAATGAGTTCAATCTGTAGGAACCAGACTTCTGTGGATTATGTAAATAAATTGTTTCTTGGTATGAACTTTTCTTGAAAGGTTTCTTTTAATAGAGTATAAAAGAAAACTTATTTCAGCAAATACTGACTGGTTTATAAATAGATGCTACATGCAAAAAGTATCAATTTAAAACTGCATTCTTTTATATTTGCAGAGATCATTTTAGAATGCTAAACAAACAAAAAAAAAGCAGCAGCAGACAGGCACAAAGTTATATTAGACAGTCCAAACCCGAAGAAAATATAATTCAATTTCTAGTCATCCACAGGGTGAATATACAATGTCTAAACCAGTGGTTCAATGTTTCTGGACTCAACAAACCCCTTGCTAAAATTAAGGCACCTCTCAGGAAATGCCAGCTCTTAACGTTTCTATTACATACAACTCAGAAGGGAGCACAACACATTGGAATGTTTTTACCGCAATGGCTTCCTGTTTGAAATTTCTGGGTTTTATTTCATGAATCATATTCATACACCTAACAGTACATTGCATGGCAACCCCAAGCACCCTTGGAAGGATCTCAAGGTACTCTAGAGTACCATGGCACCCTGGTTGAAAAATCACTGATCTAAAATCACTGGTTCCCTTCTTAGGGTGGATAGGGGCAGGTTATTTCATGCAGCAAAATTTTCCACTGGATTTTTCTTTTTTAAATTATTTTCAGGCCCAAGTCCTGAATAAATTCCCATGCTGGTGGTTAAGGTATTTAGCACTTCAGATGATGGGTGATTTCTTACCTTCTCCAAATCCAGTTCCTCTAAAAGAATGCTTGCATTTTTGTTTGCTTCAGCAGCCTGTCTATCTTTGGCTTGTACAATTGATTCCATACAGAGGTGGCATTTCTTCAGCATCTCCTACAACAATCAAGTAAAACAGTCTTCTGTCTGAAGAAATAAAGCCAATTCTTGCCATTGTTCACAAATACACACTTTCAAAAGGGATTTACAGCCCATTCGAGAGCTTGTACAAATTAATGTTTTTTTAGAAAGAAACACACATTAATGGTTTTTACATTTGAGGAAGTTTTAAAAATACACATATTTTGTGCCAATGTATTAGTCTTTGTACAGTCTATATACTGAGAAATCAGCATAATCTCCTACAATATAAGCAACAAGTGGTGCATACTGAAAATAAGTATTTTATGTTAGATGAAGGGCAGTTTGGTTATTCATAATACCATATTAAGAAAGAAATGGACTAACATCTATCTCAATTTTGAACTTAATTCTTGAGAGAAAAGTCTTATGGATCAGCTAAGCTATCTGTTTTCACTGAAAACTGGTCAGCAAGATTTTCCACACTATTCATGTTTCTGTCTTATTCCACACTGACTACCAGAATGTCTGAAAGAGCCGTTTTCATTTTAACGTCTGCCTGCTCTATCAGTAGCTTCTCTGCAGAGGCTACGAAAAGTGACAGTATGAATGATGAGTGTAGATTGTTCCTTCCCTTGCAGAACTTTCACAGACATTGGACCAAGGCCATGGAACTAAATTTGTAGTGCTCGCAACAAAATTCTAAGTTCTTTCTCAACTTACAACTTTCTATTGGCCAGTTACTCTTGTGCCCACCACTTCCTTCTTACAAACATTTATTCTATAGAATCACAGGATCATAGTAAAGTAGGACTGGAAGGGACCTTATGAGGTCAACTAGTCCAGCCTCCTGCTTAAGGCAGAATCATCCTTGGCTAAACTATAAATTGTAAGAGACCCATAAATCAGGGATGAGAGAACTAGTGCCCTAGTCATTTGAACAGAGAGAAGACAGTGTCTCCTCCACCAATTCTACATCAGGGACATCAGACAGGACAAAATGTTTGATTCAAGATGGTATAGGTAGAAAAGAGATGGCAACTATTAAACAAAGATGGGCAGAAAAGTAGATATTGAAATTCTAAGCAAACACTAGTCCTGTGCGAATACAGAAATATTCGATTCAGATTTGGCCAATGTGGAGGACAGTGATTTGAATCACTGTCTCCATTTGATTCGACCAAATCAGAAACAGCAATTTGGCACTATTTCAGATCCGATAGGGAGAGGCAGGCACAGCCAGGCGGCTGCTCCTCTGGCTGTGCCTGCCTGCCTCTCCCCAGTTGGGGGGAGAAGCGAGAGAAGCCTCCATGGCTTCCTTGCCCAGCCCCATCCCCTGCCCGGTAGAGCCTCCTGGCATTAAAAAAAGCCCTGAGTTCACTGCCTGCAGCAGGGG
>NW_017728912.1:36674603-36676128 GCF_001723895.1 Crocodylus porosus
CTGGCCCCAGCAGTCTGGGAATAAAAAAACAGAAAAAACCCCGCACTCACCAGGTGCAGCAGTGGGGATCAGGGCCTTTGTGGGCTCGTGGCAGAGCCCTCCCACGCAGTGCAGGGGGCAGCAGGGATTGTCCCCCCGACTGGCACTTGAGCAGCAGCTGCCCTATGGTGCAGATGCAGCACAGTCTGGCAGGGCGCTGTGCACTGTCTGGGATATGGGGCGATTCCACGTCAGCCAGAGCCCGGTAGCGCTCAGCCCCAGTGACCCCAAGTGTCCCCGATTTCCGCTGCTGCAGCCTGTGAGCGTGGGGCTTTGTGGGTTTTTTTGTTTTTGTTTTGAAGTGTCGGGAAGCTGGGGCCAGGCAGGGGATGAGGCCAGGCAGGGCAGCTAGGAGGTCTTCTTCCATGGCTCTCCCAACCTGGGGATAGGTGGGCACAGCCACAGGAGCCGTGGGAGAACCTGTAGCCACCCGGCTGTGCCTACCTCTCCCCAGCTGATCCGAATCACTCCAAATCTTTTCTGAATTGATTCGGAGGCTTCGGATTAGATTTGGACCTTTTAATTGGTCTCCCAATTCGGTTTGGATTGAGAGATTCAGCCGCTGAATCAGGGCCGAAATCTCCTCTGAATCAAATCGACGACAGAAGCTTTGCACGGGCCTAGCAAATACTAAACCAAGTGAAGACATGCCTCACAGTAGGAAGGGACAGATATTTTTTAAAAACAAATTTTTGGCAAATACTTACATACTACAGTGATTGGGTCCATATAAACACTTGCACTGGTGGCATTAAAAACTTGCAAACAGACAGACCACTGCAGATTAATTAAGAAGTCAAAGAATATTGTTGCCTTATGAGTTTTGTCATGGCTCCATGCAGAGCCTGAGCTTCAAGGAGCTTATGCAAGGACCGTGAGGATTGGGCAGGCATTTGGTACAGGCAGTAGCCATCTGCATCACCACCATCCTGTTATTATGATTTTAGTGTGGATGTCTCATTTCTTCTGAAAAATTTCAACTTCTGCTCCTATCAAGCCAGGTCAGAGATGGACAGGGCAAGAGTTTTCACGCAGGAGACATGCTAAACAATTAAAGGTAGGGGTGTACCAATAAAGAATTTTTTGGCCAATACCAAAGGCTGATTATTAACCAGCCATATCGGCTGATACCAAGCCAACTGCTAATATGCAGCCTGGCAGCCTGAAGAGCAGCATCCAGCTGGTAAGTCTGCGTGTGGGAACAGGCATGGCAGAAGGAAGAGGCGCGAGGGGGGTGCAGATCAGAGCCCCCCCAGTGAAGGAGGAAGTAAGGCTGGGGGAGGGCCAGGTGCTGCTCGGCTGGGGTGGGGCAGGGCATGGGACGGATACACAGGTGGCTCATCTGCAGTGGGGCTGGCAGCTCCTGTCACTGCTCACACCCTGGGGGAGGCATGGATTTCATAGATTTCATAGACATTAGGGCTGGAAGGGACCTCGGGAGATCATCGAGTCCAGCCCCCTGCCCAAAGGGCAGCAAGTCAGCTGG
>NW_017728912.1:36676228-36683823 GCF_001723895.1 Crocodylus porosus
GACCTCGTCATCCCTTGGGGCTCTCTGGTGAACAAACGTTCCCCCAGATCCTGGTGGTCACCCTTGATAAATTTATAGGTGGCCATCAGATCACTCCTGAGCCTACGCTTTTCCAGGCTAAAGAGTCCCATGTCTCTCAGCCTGTCATCGTAAGATCTGTTTTTCTGACCTCTGATCATGCGCATGACTCTCCTCTTTACCAGAGAAATCCATAAATTTTGCAATAAGCTCCCTGCAGGCTGCCAGAGTTCCAGCCGGCAGGGAGCTGGGAGGGAGCAAGAAGTAGGCAGCAAGACTGGGGGTACCACGTGCATTATTTACATGCACATGGCCCCAGGCAGCCTGCTCTAGGGCATGTGCTCCCCATATCTGTATACGGGGAAAGGCCAGGCTGCCTCCTGTGAGCTGGGGCCAGGCGCTATGCTGGCCTCTTCCTGCCAGGGGAGCTGGATCAGGGCTGTGCTTGGTGCAGATGAGGGCATCAACACTGGGAGGGAGGGCTACAAGGAATTTTGGGGTGGTTGTAGCCCCCCCACATAACTCTCCCTCTCAGTGCTGCTGCTGCCTGCCCCGAGCACAGCCTTGGCTCAACCCCCACATCAGGAAGAGGCTGGCACAGCCCCCAGCCTGCAGCTTGCCCTCGTCCCATGCAAAAATCTAGGGGGCACATGCCCTCCTTGCTTCCCATGGGGTGTACACAGTAGTGGGAGCTGCCCCTCTCCCCACCCCCTGCAGAAGAGATACCTGCAACTTCCTCCCACACCCTGCCCTGCCCCAATCTGGCTGGGCAGCACCTACCCCAGTCCCTGCCCCACTCCCTCCCTCGCTGTGAGAACCTCAATTGTCCCCTCCCATATCCTTTCCCCGCCACAGACTTATTGACCAGACACTGCTCTCCAAGCTGCCGGGCTGCATTCCTGGCCATGTGCATGCTGTGGCTATGTGCATGCATGCAGCATTTATCGGTAACATTATCAGCCACATTAGCCAAAAAAGCCAACTGCTGATAATGTCAATTTTCCTTTTTATCGGTGCCGATACAGTATAGACTAATACATCAGTGCACCTCTAACTGAGGCCAATCCCTTCTAAACAATGACTTAAAATATCACAGAAATTGTGAAGCTTGCTCATAGATTTCATAGATGTTCGGGCTGGAAGGGACCCCGGAGAATCAAGTCCAGCCCCCTGCCACAGGGGCAGGAAGTCAGCAGGGATCATAGGATCGCAGCAAGATAAGCATTCAAATGCGTCTTGAAGGCATTCAAAGTGGGTGCTTGAACCACCTCCAGCGGCAGTCTATTCCAGACCTTGGGGGCTCAGACAGTAAAGAAGTTCTTCCTTATGTCCAGCCTGAAACAGTCATGGAGGAGTTTGTGACCATTTGACCTCATCATCCCTCAGAGTGCTCTGGTGAACAGACATTCCCCTGGATCCTGATGAGCACCCCGATAAACTTATAGGTGGCCACCAGATTGCCTCTGAGGCTGTGCTTTTCCAGGCTGAAGAGTTGTTCTTTAATCATTTTAGCCACCAACCTGAATAATTATATTTTATAGGTTCAGACTCACTAAGAAATAAGTATTTCAACTTTAGACACTGAGTTCAGGTTCAGAATGATAGTGGTTCTTATAAATATTGAACAACATAAATGCTGGAGAACATTATTTCAGTAATGTAATTAAGAACAGAGAACTTTAGGATTGGTATCATCTGAACAAGCAAATATCACAAATAGATGACACAGAATGGAATAATTTTTATGCAGAAAGAAAGCATGTAGTCACAAAAAATATGTCTGCACTACAATTAAAGCTTGCAGCATAGCAATGGCAGCATTGGCTTCAGCACAAGCTGTAAAAGCCAGTCCCAGAAACAGAATACATATTCAGACACCTGCCACAATTACTGTACTGTTAGGACAGCCATATTAGCACTAATTTGCACATCTATTTCTTCTGAAATCACACCTCCAACTACTGAGCAGATGTAGCCCAAACCTGCACTAATGTTTGAAAATATACACAATTTTGCTAATCTGAAAAATGTGTGAGAGCAATTGGAAATTGAGAAGAAATCATGACAAGCATTTTTTTTACCTCCAGTTTTAGAGAGCCAACTACTTTGCAGTATTTGGATTTCTCACTAAAGAAACTGCTCTACTCAAAATTATTACTATTATTAATTTTTAAAAAGTGGCACAAACTTGGTGTGCCAGTCAAGCAGATGTCCTTTTGTAAATTCCTCTAAGTCACAATTAGTATAATTCTTTTAGCATCACTTTTTAACCTTGTTAAAATCCTGCTAAGATGAGATACCTTAGAATACTTACACTTACCTTGTCAGTAATTGTTGCTATGTACCTCATACATTCCGAGTCTGATGGAAACTGGTTTACTTCTTTCACTAGGTAGCGCACCACTTTTACATGACCCTGAAAATTTAAATTTCAAAACAGTCTTACTGCATATTAAGCTACCAGCATTTTTAAAAAGAATAATTTTCAAAGAGTTGCATATTCAAGATGGTATCAAAGCTTTCTTATTAAGGCACCAGGAAACTACACTTCAAAATATCTCAAACTTTATTTCATATTCTTTATTTTAGAGATGCTTCAATCACCATCCCCAACCTTGTTTCCTTAATTATTAAATAGTAAATTATCATTAATAATTTTTTTAAAATCCCTCTGATGCCAATACTTTCATTCATCTCCATGTCCACAACAGAAAAACAACCCTGATATTGAAAACTGGTAGAGGGGGGCCTCTTCTTAATGAAGTATAAAACCTAATATTACCCTTTGAACAATAGCTGTTGTGCAAGTGAAGGAAATAATTTACTTTTATAAAGGTCCATTTTTTATACCATTAACAAGATGAACATGGGAAGAGAAACACTGAGGCAAAAATTAAAAGCTTATTTTCAAAATAAGAGATGCTACTAAAAAGTTACAATATTTCTACTGTACTAAATTAAAATGAGTAAAAGTTACATTGTTCATTGATAAAAGCTGGTGACAGAGTGGCTGTGAGAAAGCTATTGGTGTTAGAATTTTAGGAGAACAGACTGTACTGGGACTTTCATCACTACCTCCACAAGGTAATTACAAGCAATTTAGTAAATTACAAGAACAATGCAACATCACAATAAATAACACTGCTACTTTTAGAGGTTGGATAGTTAACCCTTTCAGAAATTAGTTGGGAAATATATTTGGTAACAGACAGATAGGTCTGAAAGGGGAAAGCTATTAGAGCCCAAGGATTGCCACACAATACGGCTGAGAAATGAGCCCTATATATCACCGTATATATCCATTCTTCAACCATCTAAAATAAGCTACCTAGCTGTGGGTGAACTACCCTGTGCTCTGATCAGTTGCATCAGTGCCATTTCAGTATAATTATTTTGGCACAATCAGTTTATAATTTTTACTACAAATTAAGGCAGAAGTACTCGTTGAAGAGATGGATTACATGAGTTCTGAAATTTTTTTCTTGGGATGGACAGTTCAGGATCTAAAAGTAGCAATAATATTCTGCAATTCTTTCACATGGGGATCCAGACACCTAAAATTAATGAATGAGCCCTATGACCTCTTAAGGTAAGGTCCCTCATGCTTACATGGGAACTAACTGAGGCACAATTTTTAAATTTTTTTTTGCCCACGGATATATAAAGTAGTACATGATTGAAGAAAGAATCTTTCTAATTTCATGAGATTTAATCTCTGACTAGGCCAATCTTATATATTGGTTATGCTCATCTTCCACATACCTATATTTGCATGTATATAAGACTATTTCATTGGTATCTGAGCAGCCTTAGGTATGATTTCTCTAGGACTAAGATTATATGAATTGCAAAATATTTAATTTTTTAAACTTCTGTATGACCTAAATTGGGTCTATGAGTATAAAAACCCTGAAGTAAAAATGCTGCTGTTAGCTTTGTCTTTGACTGTGCCATCCAGCCTACAGGGTTCCCTACAGGTTTAGAAACTTGGTGGCAGGAAAGCAGTGGCACCACTCCCCCCACGTAACACAGAGCTAAAAGAGGGTAGCACCTGGCCTCAGGACCCAATCCCGGAGTGGTGGAATGGACAGGGACAGGACTGGGACCCTGAAGCCCAATCCAAGTGCACAGGGGGCTGTACCAATCTCAGCATAAGGGGAAAGGAGGGCCAGGTCCATGGGCTCATCCAGCCTGCAAACTAGCTTTGCGCCACCCATTTAGCCTGCAGGGCCAAAAGGTTGAGCACCCCTGGTTTAGACCATGCTCTCTGTGTACTTTTCCACTACCAAGTAAGGCTCTGGAAATTTACAGCTGGTGAATTCTGAAGTCAGCTTCAAGTCTGAAGAACTACAATGTGATCCCTATTTTTGTGCATTCAAAACCAGAAATTCAAATGAATTTATTTCTCTTTTTAAATATTTTAATAAAATATTCATTCTTTCAAGTAACCATACTCTGATTACAACCACACAGTCATATTTACTCAGGCTGCACCGATAGAGATTTTGAGGGCTGATACAGATAGCTGATATTTAAGGAAGTATATAAGTTGATACTGATACGATTTCCGATACAGCTGTGTCCAGCTGGTAAGTCTGTTATGGTGGAAGGCAAGGAGGAAGGGGCATGGGGGGGGGGGGGCAGGAAATCAATGCCCCGTGGTGAGGGAGGAGGGAATGGGACTGGGGCAGGTGCTGTTCAGCCATGCCAGGGCGTGGGACAGAGCTACAGCTCATCCAGGGGGCACGGGGAGGAAGGACGGATCCTGCTGCTGCGTGCACCCTGGGAGGGCACAGGGGTGAACGGGGCTGCATAGAGCAGGACAGGCAGGCTGCAGCTGTGGACTGGGGCCAGGAGCCATGCTGGGCTCAAGGTGGACGGTGGCAGCACCGAGAGAGGGGTTACTGGGGGAGATTATGGCAAAATTTGGGGTGTCTGTGACCCACCGTAGCCCTCCTTCCCAGCATCGCCTTCCCCAAGCAAAGTGTGGCCAAGCCCCTCCACTGGGAAGAGTCTGGCATGGCCCCTGGCCCCAGCCTGCAGTGGCAGCCTGCCCCGCTCTACCCCATGCAGATCCAGGGGCACATGCCTCACACCCCCCTTCCCCTCGATGCCCTCCAGGGGTGTGTAGTGGCAGGAGCCGCCCCCCCACCTCTCCCAGATGAGCTGTGGCTCCATCCTATACCCCATCCCACTCCAGCAGGGCAATGTCTGCCCCAGCCCCACTTCCTCCCTCACCACAGGAGGCCCTGATTTGCCCTCTCCAAGCTACCCTCCCCTCCCCCGCTCCACCATCCAGCACAACAGACTTACCAGCTGCACGACTGGCAGCAAGGTGCACTGCATGCTGCACTATGGCTGCATACGCACACAGGTATTTATCAGCCAAATCAGGCCAATTTCCGATATAGTCAATTTTCTTTATACCTGTGTTGATTTGATATTGGACTGATGCATCAGTGCACTTCCAATATTTACAAAGAAAAAACATTTTAAAAAGGTAAGGAAGACATAAATCAGACCCATGCTTTACCTTCCGAAAGGCTGCCATGAGGGGAGTTATTTTTCTGTTGTCAGCAGCATCCACATCTGCTCCTGCTTGAACTAGTAGCTGAACAACATCTAAATGCCCACCATTTGCAGCAAGCCATAGAGGAGTATTCCCCTTCTTGTTCCGTACATCAATGTGAGCTCCCCTAGGAAAATACACATGCTTCACTCAAAGACGGAAGGCTTGAAATAAGCATGAATTGGACATGCATAAATTAAATTGCCTTTTACCCTTAAAGTACTGTATTTAATGATAGGTTTGGTACCTGAATATTTTTTAAATTGTTTTCAGACCTCATCAAACATTATCATCTACATAGGCTGATGGTCAGCCATAGGAAAAAGATTCTTTAGGCCAGGGCTGTCCAACTTCTAAGTCTAGGGGCTGCATGCCCAAAGGCCACATGAGCAGGGCTGCAACAGCAGGTACAATAGGTTCCCCAGGCTGCATCCTGCACTCTCAATATGGGTGTCCCTCTTCCTGCTGCATTATGCAGGCAGAGGCAGGCAGGCAGCCTTGCCCCCGTGTGGAACAGCATCCTGCCTCACCTGTAGCTCCTTGCAGGCTACCCTGGGCCGCCGCTGCCCATATTACCCTGCCTACAACAGCAGCCAGGGTCTTGGGCTCTCCCTCCTTCCCCCAGCTTGTCGTCTTGTGCAGTCCCCCAGTGCTTCCGCCAGCACTGGGGGACTGCACAAGGAGCCCAAGACTCTGGCTGCTGTTGTAGGCAAGGTAATAGGGGCAGCAGCAGCCAGGTAGAAAGCCAGGGCTGCACACACTCTGCAGACCTCCAGGTGCACAGCCCTGCTTTATGCTTTGAATACTACTTTCATACCAGCTCTCATTCCAAAATAAGCTTTAGACACAATTGCAATACTTACAAAAAAACCCAGACATCAGCAAGTTGTATTTAATCTCTGATTCAGATAGCGCTATATCAGTAGAAAAAAGCTCATATAAAATTTAATACACAAGCTAATAACCACTATTATAACTTGAGCACCCACTAGAAATCCAGGCTCAGAAGCTGGATCTTCATTTCTAATTACAGATTCATGTTATAATCAGGCTTAGAAACAGAGCAGGTATGACAGCTGTGTTGGTACCTAACATGAAGGACACCGTTGAGAGCTTCTGGATAGTAATGTTTAAATTTAACAGGACAGAAGGTTCAATAGGTAATTCCAACAGTGAGGGACAGAATCTTTGATCAAGCTGCTACATAATGAAGAAAAAAAGGAATGGCTGATCCAATACAAAAAACAGCTAAAATATTATTTAAATAAAGCATTGATTTTAAAAGGTTGCTTTTGTTCACTAGTCCCAGAACAGCTGAATTAATTTTAAATAATTGTCATTAAAACCACAATAAAAAAAGTGACATTTTATAATAGCACAACATTAAATATGGTACCTGCTAATAAGAAGCTCACAGAACTTGTAATGCCCTTTGTCTGCTGCTATGGTTAAAGCTGTATCTCTGGAGGAAGGTACTGGGGGAGCATTAACATCTGCACCTTTGTCCAGAAGAACTCTGCCCACCTCTGCATATCCACCAGATGCTGCTTCCATTAATGGTGTGAGACCAGTCTAGATTAAGTATGGGGAATGAAACACATTAGAATTTACAGTTGCATGTTGATGTTACTCCTGTTTTGTTTTGGGTTTTTTTGTTAATAAAAAGATATATACTGGTATATTGGAATTTATATTTCAAACATTACTTTGCAAATCAAATTCATACCAATTCAGCAGCACTTAAGAAAGAAAAAAAAATGGCTACAATTAAAGATATAAATTTTCAGGAATTTTTGAAGCCTGGAAAAAACCCGAAGTTTTGGGAAAATTTGAAATATATGCAATACTTATTTTTCTTAGCACCCTTTACAGATCTAAATTCACTTTGCTACTTTAAGAACATAAAATGTATTATGTATAACTCGGTTTGGTCATAAAATTATAATGTTTGTAATATTTATTAAAATTTAAAAGTATCGTTCATTCAGACAATAATACAAATTTACTA
>NW_017728912.1:36683923-36685189 GCF_001723895.1 Crocodylus porosus
AAATTTAAAAGTATCGTTCATTCAGACAATAATACAAATTTACTAACTGAATTTACTTTAAGAAGTTTTAAATTTTTGTTACAAATGAAGCTACAAGCTGCTGAACTTCTAAGGAACTCTTATGAGAAGCAGACAAAATTAAAGTTGAAAACAGAAGAAAACATCAACATTACAGTAAAACAAAGCAAGTGATTATGTATTCTGGACTTAGTCTCCTCCACCATGTCAAGCAGATACAGAAAGGAACTCATTTTTAGAAAAAGAGCTGAGAAAAAAAGGGGGAATCAACAAAGACACATTGAATACAAATTTTGTTACATGAAACTTTGTCTAAGCAGTCTCATCTTCTGAGCTATCACTATCAGCAGTTTCTGCTTCTTCTCATCCTTCATTTTTATTGTCTTCATTGACTTCTGAAAACTGAAGGTTTGCCCAGATTCAGTCAAGCTTCTCTGTTCTTTCACATGTTAGTTTATTTCTTGATTTGGCGTGAGTATTTTCAAACACAGACCAGTTTCTTTCACATATTGTATAAGATGGAGGAACTTGAAGCAAACGAGAAGCAAGAAGAGTCAGAGGCTGCTGTGTCATGCAAAGGTCACATTGCAGGAGGGATTTGGCTTGGCAGAGTCCCAAACTGCATTCCTGGACCAAATACCTGAAGATGTTCTGTATTCTGCAACATTTGAAAGCACCTTTCCAACATCAAGTCCTAAGTCTGTTGCTTGTTTTGTAATCCAGTCAAATGCAGTAGCAGTGCTATCATCACTAACATTTCTGCCTTTGAATCTTGGATCCAAGAGATTTGTCGCAGCATGAATCGACTGGCAACAAAATTCTTCCCATCTATTAATAAAGTCTTTCACTTTTCTTTCTTCTGTACTTGTAAGCAGAGATACACTCAGATTCTCAAAAACAGTTGATTTTATCTAGAGTATTTGGTAACGTATGTCTGATGTCAGAAGTGCACTGTCTGATTCAGATGCAGTGACTGCTGAAGACACTGGCTTTAGACTCTTTAGGTAGGCATGTGTGAAGTGGCTAGTATTCGCTTCGGATTCAGATTTGGCCGATTCAGGGGACAGTGATTCGATTTGGTGATTTGAATCACTGTCCCAATTCAATTTGGCTGAATCAGCCAGGGCAGGCCCATTCACCACCCAATCTCCCAGCCAGGCAAAGGCTACCCCACCTGCCCCAGCTCCCAGCAATTTGGGAAAAAAGCCCCCGGCTCAGCAGGTGCTGCCAGGCGGGGGGTGGAATCCC
>NW_017728912.1:36685434-36747913 GCF_001723895.1 Crocodylus porosus
GCCCTTTAAGAAAAAAAAAACAAACTCCAGGACCTGCCAGGCGCGGGGGCACCTGTGGCAGGGCTGGGGGAGCGGGGGGCTCATGCAGAGCACTCCATGCACCGTGGGCCAGTGGGGGCAGTGGGGATCACCCCCCTGCCCGGCAGCACCCAGTGAGCACTGGGGCTTTTCTTTAAAGTAACAGGAGCTGGGGTGGGCAGGGGCAGCTATGGGGGGGGCTGGTGGAGTAAAGAGGGGTTCAGGAGGGCCAGCCCCACCTTCCCCACACCTCCCTACTGCAGCCACCAGAGACTGCCCAAATCATCAAAACTCTCCAAATCTTTTCTGAAGATTCAGAGAGCTTTGAATCTATTCAGACCTTTAAATTGGTCCCCTGCTTTGACTTGGATTCGGAGATCCAGCCTCCAAATCAAATCAGCACCCAAAGCTTCACACAGCCCTTTCTTCAGGGATTTCTGCAGCTGAACCCAGAAGACATCCTCATGAAATACAGTGTTCCTTATACTTCTGGGTACTTTAAGATCCTCAATTATTGCTGTGTCTTGAAGATCTTGTTTTTTAGTAAACTTCCAAATGAGATCACCACTCCACCCCATCTAGTATAACTACAGAGTTTGAGTGTCACTATTTGATTCTTTGCATTCTTTTCTTCTTGCTTCTTCTTAAAGACTGCAGCTACAATATGAGTAGCTCTTCCATGTTTTATAACTTCTTTTGCTCTTCTATAAATCTTTTGCAGAGTGTCCAACTTCATGATGTCATTAAGAAGCAAGTTTAGCCCATGGGATGCACATCCCATTGCAGAAATATATGGATATTTATCCATTATGATCTCTCATGCTGCTTTCATGTTACTTGCATGGTCAGTCAGCAAAGCAAATACTTTACCACTCCCAATCTTCTGTAGAACTTCACATATTTTACTACTGATATACTCTACAGTATGCCTGTTCTCTCCTGTCTCAATGGTTCTGTGAAAAACCGGTTGAGGTGTTGTCATCACAAAGTGTATGATTCCTTCTCCCCACACATTTGCCCATCCATCTGTAAGTACTGCAAGATACAGTGCTTCGTTGATTTTTTCCTTGCACAGACTGCATTACACATTCATATTCCAACTCTAAAAGAGGCTTGCTCAAAGAATGTCTGCTGGGCAAATGGTATGATGGTCTTAGTAAGTTAAAAGCTTCCTGCTGGTATGCATTTTCAGTTATTGACAATGGTGTCCCAGAAGAATATACTGCTCTCTTGCAAGAGCTTGGTCAATTTTTCCCTAAACTTTAGGTACCATTTTGTCTACAAATTAAGCCATCAAGAGTCTTTTGTATATAGGAGGTTGCAATATTTTGTTACTTGAAGATGTTGATTGGGCAACCCTTTGTGATGCTGATGTTATAGTAGCAGCAGGACTTCTGGATTGAGAATGTGGAAGGAGTTACTTGCACTTTCATCATCATGATCTACACCCTCCTCCTCACTTATACCCATGAAGGATTTTTTAATGTCTGCAGGACACTTCTTACATACAAGGATGTGTTTGGTCATCCTAGAAGCATTTGGAAATGCATATTTCATTTGACAATATTTGCAAATCACATTTTTTCTTAACATAATTTGCCGTGTGGAAATGCTTCTGTATGCTAGAAGCTGGTCGCACCATTTTGCTGAGGGAGAAAAAAGAAAAATGTAATTTAGTGGCTAGCTTGCATATATAAACACTAAGCTACAGCATGTACAAATTTAGTAATGGATGGAGGAGAGGCCTTTTCAGAGTTAACTGTGAACAGAGTTAACTGTCCTGCAGGCCCTCACCTCACTGCTAAGGCTGAGTGATTTGTCACAAAACATCAGATTAGCAGGAATCCAATTATGATTACATAGGTTATGAAAATATACTAATGCAGCTAAAATATAGTTTAATATACTGAATTCAGAGAAATTTAAACTCTTACCTTTCAATAAAGAAGTATACTTTTTCAGCTCCTTTGTGCAGCTTCTATACTTCTGTGGATCTCAAGGCCAGAAGCCAGCAGGTTCCTCCCAACTCCAAAACCTTTAGACTTGCTCTGTCTCCTCTCCTGAGGCTTTTGAGCAAGCAGAGCAATAAACTTCCTCGTTTCTAAACTCTACAGGAATGACCAGATGCTGCTGCCAGTGTCCGCTCTCAGTCTTTTGAGGCCGAGTCAGGATGACAGGAGCAGATCCATCAACCTCTAGACCAAAAGTCAACTACAGAGGAAGTCCACAAGCAAAGGCGGCACTGAATCCTTCTTCCTTCTCTTATGAAAATGGCAGTGCCCCCTGGGGGCAGAAATGCATCTTGCATTTGAGGGTTGTACTGTACTGCTTGTCCTCAGTGTACAGGAACTGTAATGATCTGATACTGTAGATAGTTTTACATAAAAGTCTTCCTATTACATAGTTATTAGAAATTATTTTTGAGGAGTAAAGGGTAGTAATATATGAACACCTTGTCTTAAACATTTTATTCATCATTCTAAAAGAAAATATTTCAGAAGTTTTTTTGTTTTTTAAAAAAAAACAACAAAAAAAGTCCTCAGGGTGGGGGGTGAGAACCTATTTTTTTTCCAAGGCAAGGTTCTTTGGCTGAATCTGATATCTTTTATTAGACCAACTTAAATAGTTGGAAAAAAATATTTTTTTAAGCAAGTTTTCAGGTTTAAAAACCCTGTCAGGCTGAGGAAGTTTCAGCAGTTGGTGTGTGCTCTTTCTGGACAGAATGAAAAATAAAAAAGCCAGAGGCTGGGCTGGTATGCATATAAGATAGGCAGTCAGTGAAGATGTAGACTGAAGAGTCAATGGATGAGAGACAGGCTGGGTGACAGGGAGAAGGCAGATGGACAGTGGAAAGGTACCTGGGGAGTCAGATGTCAGGCAGGTTATAATGCATCATAAATCCAATGTCTATATTTAGTCCATAATTTTTAGTATCCAGGAGGTTGATGAAGTGGAGTTCGTAGGCTCATCTCTGAGAAGTGTTTTGTATGCTTCCATTGAGGATCAGGACAGAGATTGGAGAGAGAGTATTCTTGTGAGAAATGTGCCCCCACAGGTAGTTGGGTATTCTTGTCTTTGACAGATTTCCGGTGTGTGTTCATTCTGGTGCGCAGTTGTTGTTTGGTCTCTCCTATGTATTTTCCATCAGGACATCTGGTGCACTGGATGAGATATATTACATTTCTGGGAGGTGCAGCTGTAAGATCCGGGAATGCTGATGGTTCTATTGCGGGGTGCAGTAATTGTGGGGGTGGTGATGTGTTGGCAGGTTTTGCATTTCTTGTCAAAGCATGGTCTGGATCCACTTGGTGTGTTCTGGGCCTGAGGAAGTTTGCTTCTGGTGATGAGGCTAGCGAGGTTTGGTGCTTGTTTGAAGGCTAAGATGGGTGGCTCTGGGAAGATCTCTAAGAATAGCGTCTCTTGTATGGGTTGCAACTGTTTGAGGATTTTCTGTATGGGTTCGAGGGAGGGGTGATATGTCATAACCAGTGGTGTGTGATCCATGGGGGTTTCTTCTGTACTGTATCAATTCTTCACACGGTATCTGGGTGGCTCTTTCAAATGTACGATCTATCTTTCTGGAGGAGCGTCCTTGTTGGGTGAAAACCTTTTTAAGATTGGTGAGGTGGCAATCCTGGGTTCTCCTAAGTGCAAATTCAGTGGTATCTGAGGGCTTGGCTGTATATCACAGCTTTTTTGGTGCGTTTAGGATGATTGCTGGTTCTGTGCATATATGTATGTTGGTCTGTGGGTTTCTTGTATAACAAGGTCTGTATTTTTCCATTACGGATGCTAATCACCGTGTCTAAAAAGGAGAGATTGGTACTGGAATATTCAAGAGATAGGTGGATGGAGGGATGGTGATTGCTGAATTTCTGATGGAACTCAATCAGAAATTGCAAGTTTTCAGTCCAAATGATGAAGATGTCATAGTTATATTTTAAGTCTTTGTCTTAGTGGTCTGCAGCACTGGAGGGACTAGAAGCTTCCTACCGACTCACTGCAATATTAGGCTTTTCACACCAGTGCAATTAGTGGGTAGCAGGTAGAAAAGAGGGAATGTGCTGCTGCAGAGCTCATGTAAATAGTGTTTCCTGTTCCCATACAGAGCCCTCAGTGCAGGAACATCTGCAATGTACTCTTTTGGGAAGATGGGCACATTTGTCTTGGCTTTTTCCCCTTCAAGCCAAACAGACGGCATAGAAGCATATTTTTTTTAGTTTAACTCTTAATCTATAGCTTCTATTTAAGTAGGCCAGGGAACGGGGGAATTTGATCTGACCAGAATCATCCAACATTCCTTGGACAACAAATTCATTTCAGGTCCAGCAGCCAAGAATGCCATGATACGTCATTTGATTTGTAGTCCAGTCAGCTTGTCAGAGAAGCATCTCCACCCCACACCACCCAGGGGATGGGTCTAATGCACACTTAGGGTATAGATCAGTGGTCTCCAACCTTTCAAAGTAGAAGATCATCTTTGGCATTTAAAAGCAACTCAAGATCTACCATGCGCTTCCCTCCATCCAAGTCTGTAGGGGGAAAAGTGTGTGTGTGTGGGGGGGGGCAGATAGAGGCAGAGGAAGAAAAAATTGTTTGGGGACATGCCTCCTCAGCAGGTAAGGCCCACCCAGCCAGGGGCCCACACAACTTCCCCCTGGTCCTACCTCTGTGGCACTGTCCCTTACCGCAGGGGTCCTTAATCTAGCCCTTACCTCTTCCCTCCCCCATGGACTAACCTGCTAGACTGGGGCACACACGTGAATGCACATGGGCATTCAGGCCCCCACCCCAGCCTCAGATCACCTCCAAAAGGCTAACAGATCTACCACAAGAGACTCCGAGATCTACTGGTGGACTGAGATCCACTGGTTGGTGACCACTGGTATAGATACATGTACATAGGGAGCTCCTTCAAAAGCTAAACATTTCAAAAGGGCAACAGATGTCAAATGTAGCAAAAGCACTCTAACTTTAACACTGCTTCATGTAGTGCTCCCTTTTTGAAACAGCTCTAAATGCAAGCGTGTCTACACCCCTCAAGATTTTACCCTATTCTTTCTGGATATGCAAGTTAGGCAAGTTTTCTTATTAAAGAAAAAACCAGAAAGCCTACAGTTTGAATTATCTTAAAATGATCACAATTTATTTTTCTTACTGCTTTTAATCATCTGAAGATTAAATTAAATCCCATAACTTAAAATCCATTACTTTTATATTGTGTATATGCCTATATCATGTATGTGTACAGGACACTGCCTTTAAAAAAAACAAACAAACAAAGGGTATTACTTTTCTTTTAAAAAGATCTATTAAACACACATCCTCTTCCACACTAGTTTCAGTAGCCACATGCAAAATGTTCTATAAGCAGGTAGTTAACACATGGAAAATAGTGGAACATAACACACAGGAGTAACAATTTTCTAAGATAAGTTTTAGGTGCAAGACTAATCTCTGGACCCTTACCTTAGCTCTATGCTCAACATTAGCTTTTCTATCAAGCAGTAGGCTAACTACTTCAGTTCTTCCTTGGAAGCAGGCCAAAGTCAGTGCTGTGTTCCTATTGGTCTCTATCTGGGCATTAATGTCAGAGCCCATGTCCAATAATAACTTAACAGCAGCAGTGTGCCCATTCATAGCTGCCAACATCAAAGGAGAAATACCCAATTTGCTACCAGTTCTGAAAAAAAGTGAGGAAAAAACATTCACTGTGATTATCGTATATGACAAGAACATCAGAAGAGTTATGTCAAAAAGGAAAATTCCCAAAATAAAAATTATTCAAGCTTAGAAAGATTTATAAATGGTGGTTCTTCTTTAATACTAATGGTGGTGTTTATAAGAATGATTCTGACAGTTAATTTTCTTATAAGGATGCCACTTTTTTAAAAAGCTAGCCATTTCTGCTCGGTCCTTTAATCTGAAGGATTAAAAGTCAGGAATTTTTTTCAGCCACAAATGAAAAACGTGCAGTTTAAAAAGAAACCAAATTGCAAGGGATAATTCTGAACCTACTACAGCTAACAACAGGAAGGTCAAAATTGAAAAACGTAGCCCTACTAACCTGAAAGTTTTCTGTCTATGAAATCTCAATATTCAAGGAGCTGTTAAAGTGGATTTCTAACATTGGAGGCAGCATCTGACCTATCATTTATTGACAAGAGGGGTGTGACCCACCCCCTCAGAGTCAGTCTGTTTAAAATAACCTTCACAAATATAGAATAACTGCCTTTGCAGCCAGACCAATACAAAATATGTTTCAATACTAACTCAAGAATTGGTATTACCTTAATGCTCCGCAATACATCAGCTAACCCAAAAGCTGTAGCATGCCTCAAGTCACAAAAATAACTTTTGTTTTATTACCATTCTGAGAGAAAGGGGGAAAAAAAAGTTATGGAAAAATGGAAATGTCTTCTAAACCTCTCATATGAAAATGGACATGGTGGGTAAGTATTAAAATATCAATTTGCATGCCCAAGCAGAATATGGTATCACAATATTAACTCTCATTGTTACTGATGTACAACTGAAATTTGCAACACATTTCTCCTGAAGCATGTGCTCAATTTGGAGAACTAAGAATGTACTGGAAGATGACCACAGGCTCCCTAGGATCACTCTCTGAATTATTTCATTTGCCTAAGAGGTTTCTACCACCTGTAAAATGTCCTACACTTTGCAAGTGATTTGGCAAACACAGGGAAAAGGGCCCAGGTCAGTCTCTGGAAAACATTCCATGGACACTGTGAAAAAAGGTGGGGTAAGTTTCGTCTTTTCTACACTGTACCGCAGGCTTGTCCAACATGGAGCCCACCAAGCCGTTTTTTGTGGCCCACAGCGTTGCAACAGGAAACAGACGTAAACAGTGTTTACTTTTGTTCCCACCCCTTATCCCTCCCCCAGCCCTTCAGCAGCTTCCTAATGGCTGCTGAAGGGCTGGGGAAGGGACAAGGTTCCCACACGCACCGTGTCAGCTTGACGTTGCTGATGCGGTGTGGCTCCTCCCCTCCCCCATTTCACAGCGTCTCTTCCTAGCCCTGCCCCTTCCTCATTTGCATGCCGGCCCTACCCTGTGCCGGTCCCCACTGGTTGGAGCAGGTTGCGGTGCAGCGGGTGGGCAGGCATGGATGCTGGGTCAGGAGGGATGCTGCAGCTGGGCCCGTGGGAGATGTTGCTGCCGCTGTCGGGGTGGGAAGCTGGCACTGCTCCTGCCTCCCCGCATCCCCTCATGCCTGCAGACATCGCACTGGGGGTGATGAGTTGTGGGCTCCAGGGAGGGAGGGGGCCCTGCCGGTTGGGCTCAGGCTGCCCGAGGGGAGAGGGAGCAGGGGGGGTGGCCCTGCATGTCCTGCACCCCCTGTAAGGTCTGCGCATGTCCCAGATGTGCAGGTGTGGGAGCATCCTCGAGGCTGCCCAGGTGTCAGGGAGGACATGGCAGGGTCAGGAGGTGCCCCTTGATCCCTGCGCCCCCAGGCCGTGGCTGGACTGGACAGACTGCACGAGTGCCTGCTCCTGCCGGCCCACTGGGTGATAAAAAGGTAGTGATCCAGCCTCACATTCAAAACGGTTAGACATCCCTGCTGTACTGACTCAAAACTCTCCTTGTTTTGCCTGCATTTCTGAAGCAGCCAATAAAGCAGGAAAACTGGTCTAGAGTCATCTGCTGCAAGAACAGGTCCAAAAACATAGTGCTGGACTTGTCGCGCACCCTTCACTTTGCTAAAACAGGTTTAAAAAAAAAACCTCTCTGGAGGTTCTTGAGAGCTACATCATTTAGTCAGTGGTTGTGCTGCACCTTGTGACCAGAAGAGGGAAGATGCAAACCCTGTCCCAGAGGGATCTCCTGCAACAGGTCCTTTTCTAATTCAGGGGCATCAAACACAGCTCCACAAGCCAGGATGATCTGGTCTGCAGTCATTCAGCTCATGGATTATTGCTCTGGCCACCACCTCACCCCCCACAAGTACCAGGGCAAGTGTTGCTGCTATAGAAAGTCTTAACAGCACGTCTAGAAACAGGGCTCTGGCTGTGGTGGCAAAGCTTCTGCCCACAATGCACTTGCTGTTAGTACCCAGTCCCTCATTAGGGTGTAGGATGTCACCACAAGAAGCCCTGCCACAACAGCCTGAGCCAGGGTGCTGGAAGCCTCAGCAGGATTGCAGGCAAAGTTCCCCCCACATACCCAGCAGCCAGAGCCTTAGATTTCCCATGAGGACAGAGCTAATTTTGCCTCCTGAGATTCCACTTAAGCAGACATGCATGCACACACACACTGTACGACAGTCCCTGCAAAGTCCAAGTACTGGCTCCTACCACAGGAAGTCCCACCACTGTGGCAGAGTTCTGCCTATGGTGCCACTGGGGCTGCCAGCGCAAAAGTCAGAAGTGGGGTCTGTGGGACCTGAAAAATAAATGCAACCCCCTCCAGCTGATTTGAGTTGGAAACCTCAGCTGTACTGCATAAAGAAACTCCACAAATACACCTACTTACACAGCAGCCCATGCCTAGCTGCAGAAAAGTCAAATCTATATCTAGATGTCCTGTTGTACTCCACAAATATAAGCCGGAGTAGCAGGCATTATAGGCACTGCCTGACTGTCCATTCATACTGCACTTTAAAAAGGTGAGCAGGGGTTACACTGAGAGCTTGGACAAAGGGCCCCTTCTTTTTAAGGCCCTCCCCTGGCAGCACAAACCCAAGTCTCTGGGGTTGGACTGAGAAGCCTTGTTTATAGTTATGGTTTCAATTTCTCCTCTGCTGCAAAGAGGTCTGACGTTGCAATCCAGCAAATGCAGGAAGGCAAAAAAAACCAAAAAAACTAGCTAGGTCACCCATTACTTTGTTACTGAAGGGCAGGGCTGGCTCCTCCAAAACTGCAAACAAACTGAAGATCTACTTTAATAATGTTTCAGTACAGGAGAGAATGACTGGCTGCCTGGAAGCCCAAAAGCTGAGACTGCAGAGTAAGGATGTAAAGAAAGAATGATTAACATGTTCAACAGAAACATTTTCAATTGTATACAACTTTCCATCTAACATTAAAAGGTTATCCAATTTGTCTCCTCTGCTCAGTGTCAGACACTCATTTTGGAACAATGTTTGCAAACAGAAATTAGGTCTGACACTAATAAGTAACCACAATTTAGCAACATCATGCAGAGAGAATTGCCTTTTGAATGTTCAGAGTAGCCAACAAAAACATCAATTTTCTTATGTACCATTTGAAGGAACAATACAATGGCGAATAAAAATGGTATCAATGTTCTAAAGGCTGAGTCAAGCTGTTCTAACTCTAGACCTAGATAAAGACTACCACCATTGGTAAGACTTGGCATTCCTCTAAATCGTGTATCATGATTCAATGCTTTAAGAATAATGGGATTTATTTACTTCAGTCATCAAATAAGGGGTTTTCTCTCTCTCTTTTCTTTGTAAATTTAGTAAGAACCAAGCTATGAATCGGGGAAACGGGAACTTGCCTGGAATTTATTTCTGCCCCAGCATTTAGTAGGATTTTGATTATGTTCACATAACCACCAGAAGCAGCGAGACTTAGAGGTGTGTAATCAGAAACATTCCTGTGCTCTTTATTTGCCCCTCGAGCTAGCAGCAATTCCACAACCTGCAACATCAAAAATAAGTTAAACATGAAAAGATGACTTGGGCAAGAGCCTAAATACAACAACTGATTAAAAAAACCCAAACCCACAAAAAACAGTGCTTAAATCTAAGTAGTACAACAATCCAAAGTATTTATAAATGAAATATTTTCTTGTTTGACTAACAAATCTGAAAGAACAGTATGGAATGGGCATCCTGCAAAAAACCCATCTCTTTGGAAGAGATTACTGCATCCCACTTCAGTTACGTACATAGGCCCAGCAAATCCAAAAGATTTGAGGGATTTTTTTCACCTGCTGATTAGTTAGATTAATAGTCAAAATGAGTATACTTTTAGGAATGGTGAAAATTAAGCATTTTCTCTCCTACTGCTCCCTGCTGGATTATAATTTAAACTGAAACAACGGATGCTAAATATAGTCATTTGCAGTCAGGATGCTGGTGTGCAACCATATGGGTTGCTTAGCCTTCATCCTATTTATTCTAACTACTCCTTTGTACAAAACTTTCTGCAACAAATATAGAAGTGATCCCCTTGCCACTGCTATGTCCATTCTTAAAAAGTGGAAGCACACATACAAATCAGCACCGCTGTTCAGTTCCTCCAGCAAGTGAGGTGCAGGGACAATACAAACACTTTGTTTCTCACAAGTACGGTTTCCTTACTCTAAGTTTGTGAGTGGAGTGGTCAATGTCCTCCATATTCTGCAGCCAGCTAGACTTGCTTTCTACAGGGAGGTTTCCACAGCAGGCTGTACGAGAGAGTGAATTCTGTTGCAGTTCTGTATTTTCAAAACTGAAGATATTTAAACTAAATGTAAAAATTAATAAACCAGTACTGTGCTTTCCCTTATTTGATATTAAATTAATACTTGGTGTCCTCACATTCAACATATGGACAAGGTATAGCTATGTTTTCATACTGGCTATAGCTGCACAGTGAAAATTGTCAGGCAGTTATTGCTTTTTTAATATATATCTTTTGTGGCATTTAGAGAGGGATTGAGAGATAAACTCATTGTCCTGGATCTTCTCCCATGGCTGAGCTGATTGGTGCAAGAGAATTTAACCTTCTAGCAGTCAGAGTCAAACTTTTCTAGTTCTGACCCCAATTAAGATTTAAGAACAAACATAGGATGGCTCCAAGCTATGCTGTACTATCCTGTGGTTTAATGTATATTTAATGGACACTATGTTAGTAGAGGATGAACATGGCTTGGTTCCACCACCAGCTGCAGCAGAATTAAAGGGACAAAAATTTCTCTTGCATCAGAAGACTTCCCTATTGTCCATTTAAAAAAAAGCCATGTTTTGGTTTCAATTACTTGAGTGGTGCCAGTTGTCTAATTTTATGTTGTTCTACTAACAAGGCAAGGGTGAGCACTGAAATAGTTAAGACCATAATAACTCATTAGTCAGTTATCAGAAAACTCATTTAGAAGAAAGTAGTACTTCAACTACTACTGCCAGTCTGTATACCAAAAGAGACAAAACTACACTTTTCACACTTCTAAGGTGTCCTTTGCCACTTTGAAGCATAAAGCTTGGTTTTCTGGGGCACAATTTCACAAAGTTACTGATTCTATGGTAATGTTCAAAAATGCATGAACCCTGACAAAGTGAACTCTCTCATGAAAATAAATCTTTAATTATTTATTTTATTGTTTGATCATCAATCATTTGATAGCTTTTGGAAGCATCGTGTTCTTAACTCAGGCATTGCTGTGATTAAGAATCTTTATTCTTAAATTTTAAGATAACACTTTGCTATTATTCAGGCTAGGAAACTGTACTGCTTCCCCCCGTTCCCTTCACCTCCTCCCCTCTATCCGCAGAACAGACTGATTTCTGAACCCCAGATTCTCTAAAATATTTGTTGCCAGGCTGTTGTGGTAATATTTTCTTGCTCCATGCAGAAAATAGGCAGCTAGAACAATGTGGCCAAACAGGGACAAAACTGATTTTAAAGCTGTGTTGACAGAAAAACAAATACATGTTTGCAATATAAATACAATGTATAAAATACAAAGCAGTTTATACATAATGGTCTTGGTAAGTATTTTGGTAAACTCCAATTGGGTTTTTTAAAGAGCTCTTAAAGGGCTGACTTCAAGCACAGACTAGCGAAGCATAAAACCTTTTGTTATAACACCTTAATCGGTAAAGAAGAAAAACTTTCAATATCTAAGAGAATATTTTGATATTTTCAAGTCACCTTAAAAACAGGATTGGATAAAACAGAACCTTGGGAGGGGGGTTGTTTTTTTTAGTTTTGACAAGTTTTTCAAAATCAAAACACATGACTTTCCCTTCTTGAGTTAGCAAATAGCTAGAAGCCATAATGCTGAGAAATTATCAACACTGAAGACATTAGAAGCCACACAACAGCAACTACAAGGAAAACATTAATAGTAACATATCATAAAGAACTACTCAGAAAAGTTTTTTTTAAATAGTGTTAAAAGACATCTACCTGTTTCAAATATTGGCTATGGGATACCTGCACTATTAATAGAACAGATCCTAATTATTCTTGGATACATAAGCAGTATGTTCAACTGAGATGGTAACGCTGCTGTTTCAAAAGTAGCAGCAGACAACTGAATCCTTTTCTTTTTAGGAGCAAAATCCTCTGAACACCAAAAGTGTGAAAACCTCCCAAATTCTTAAGATAAATTCTATGATGTATTTTGTACACTGTCAACAATGTACATGTGCTGAAAATGCTACTACACTGACTAAAAGCATTCACTTTCAGATTTAATTCAATGTACTTTTACCTTTTAATATATTTAAGTGTCATCAATCAGCACCAAAACATCTCATAATTTAGGTCTACCCTGTTGGCAAGGAAGGACTATATTTCTTACATGGTTTACACTGCAGCATAACTTACCCTAAATGTGCATACCGGCATTATACGCTTTTTAAAACTACCGTTTAAAGGTTGGGGTGTTTTGGAAGTCAAGGTATCATGTGACCTGTAACATGGGAGCTTAATTTGTTCTTAATCTGAAGTATGTACCTTGTAACCTGTTTCTAATTATTCCTTATGAAAAGTAAATTTTACTTCACCTCCTGTCTTCCCCCTGAACAAGCCAAAGACAAGGGCGTGTCCTTGGTTCTCTCCGACTGGGCTTCAATATCTGCACCGTTGTCCAACAAGATTTCAACAACACCAACGTGACCAGCGGTAGCAGCCAAAATAAGTGGAGTAAACCCTGGAACAGAACAAAAGGTGCGTCTAAAAGCCTCTTTTCATTTATTTTTAAAACATTATTTTAGTTATAATTTAAAGTTGGTTATGTAACCCAAATAAAATCTAACATAAACAACACACTAAACCGCAAATTTTTCCAGCATTTTGTCATTTTGCTGTACTGCATGTTCCTGGATTTAAACATTCACCACCAATACATTGAGATGCCTACCTTTTTTGTCCCTATGTTCAATATTAGCTCCTCTCTCTAGCAGTGTCTGTACTAGTTCTTCATGGCCACCAGCACATGCAAGTGTCAATGCTGTGTCATGATTACTCTCCGTCTAGAAGAAACATCAATACAAATGTTTTACTTTTTAAAAAGAAACAGAAATTTGTATTTAAGTTTTCATGTGATAATCTTCTCAATTACAATACAAATCTTTTATAAGCCCAGGATATTTTTAAGTTTTTAAGGAACAGCTGGAACACCTCCTGTGAACCTTATCGTAATAGACATTTGTTTCTCTCTGAAAACAGATTTAACTGGCATTTATAGGAATATGAGATTTTATCTGTTTTTTGTTAAGCTGTTTAATTTTTAAAGGACATGGTTTCAGTCAAGCAGCTTAGACTACAGTGCAATTTGTTTTTGAACTGCTTTAATGCAACGAGAAGAGCATACATTTTGCTTTCATTTTTTATCAAAATAACAAATTAAAAATAAAAATAATGAATTGCCAACCTTATAATTATTTCTACAAGAGTTACAATGCTAGGACTCAACTACTGCAAAACCTACAGAAACCATAACTGAACTGACAGGATTGTTTTTCTGGGCCAGTACTAGCACTGTCTTTTATACTTGTTTATGAATCTGCAATACAAGGACTTGGAAGGGAAGCAGGCTGTGGCTATAAGTATCTGACAAACAATTAGGACAAAGTTAACACATAAGCATATCTTGTTTTCTAGATTCTGTATCTAGATTCACAGAAACTTTCCACCTTCTAAGTCAAATGGATTAATTAAGGTCTGGGTTTCAATCATTTAAATATACATCTCTAAACTTTTTTTTTTTTTTATTTCAGTTCCTAAAGTTCACTTATCCAGACCTAAACCAAGAATCAAATCTAAGTCACCCTCAGCCATTCTGTCTTGTCCCAGGGTGAAATCTTATTCCGAACGTCCTTGGATGAGAACAAATAAATATAACCATTCAAAAAGCTGACTGTTCTCCTCAGTTTAGAGACCTAGAAATGTACCACTTACAAGCACTGACATTTTGCACTTGCTTTAGGAGTCTTATGTTAAAGAACAACTGTCATCTGGGGAGCAATAAAAGGTAAAAGACTGTAGCTAGAATAACATGTTTTATTCTTTTCTTTAGAAATTAATCTATTTTCATTGAAAAAATAACCCTTAATGCAGTAGATCTCAAAGAATGGTCCCCTCAGAAGGAAACATTTTGAAAGCCATGCAGTGAGATGATCATTCTTTAATAAAGCAGCACATTCATTCCCTAGAGCTTAAGAACTACTGTTTTAGCAATAACCTCACAGGGTGAAGTTCATAAATGGTCCTCAGCTGGTTACTGGTAAACTAAATACATCATCTGAACAAGGGAGCGGGTTGAAGGAACACCAATTGTTCCTTTCAGCTAAATTTCCCATAACTCTGTTGTTAACATCTTGATTTTTGTAGCAAGCATCCACTTTTATATTCTGTTGGTTCTAATATCACTGTATGAGACCCTCACGGCCGTGACATTACTGGTTAGGTTTTTATAGTGCAGTGACCTGTAGTGGTATTACAGCAATTCACGAGAACAACACAGTTCAGAGTGACATGAAACAATGCTAATGCAGTGAGGAAAGAGAAAATCAAAGCCTGGTATCAAGTTTAGACTGTTTCCCAAGCTAGCATGATGATGGAAGGTGGCTTTGTGGTGGTTTGCAGTAACCCTTACAAACCTAAAGCCATGCCGCCTGGCTCTGAAGAGTTATTTCTACTAGCAGGAAGTCAAATAACTTTGTGATAAC
This sequence comes from Crocodylus porosus, assembly GCF_001723895.1. NCBI lineage: Eukaryota > Metazoa > Chordata > Crocodylia > Crocodylidae > Crocodylus > Crocodylus porosus. Next base: position 36,700,323 of record NW_017728912.1, read on the forward strand.
CAGAAGATCACTTCATCATGCAACTGATCTGCTGTTATTGCACAGGCAAGAGAAAGCGAAAACAAATGATCAGCCAAAAACAGAACCTGCTTTTTATTCACCTGTACTGCAGCCATAGAAGACTGCATTACAACTGTCCCTTTGGATTATGTGGCTTTTCATTATATTCCACCAATTCACTCTACAACTAAATATAAAACTGAACTGTTTACTAAGAGTGATTTATAAATTATGCAGAACCAAGTATTTTCACACATCTGAGCAGCATTGATTTCACGCTTACCTGTGCATCAATATCTATGGCAGGGTAGATTGGTAGCATGGCTGAAGGAGAAATGATAGGACTTGGAGTTGGTGTCTGGGGCTGGGATACAGAAGTTGCAATGCTATGGGTAGGAGTGTTTGACATTGCAGATGCTCTTCCGCTCACTGCTGTTAAACAGAATGACTATACTTAGTAAGAGTGAAATTTGTAACATTATAAGAAAATGAACAAAATACATGAAAACCAAAAACTTTATTTGCAAATCACATCTTTATTTTGAAAGTAATCACTTTTTAGCCCTACTTCTGAACCTTTAATGGTTTGGACTTGGCAAAAGCAACAGCAGTTTAAATAGATATATTGTATTTACCTGAATCCAAGACAACCCTAAATTTAAGACCCACCCCCATTAGATTCTATACATAACAAATTTATACATTTTCTATAGTTTCTATGTATAAATCTAATTATTGGAGAATCATTTTAAAATTTGTCACATACTTTTAGGGAGGCAGGCACTGAAAAAAGGTGTGTGCAGGGAAGCAGCTTCCCCCTTGCTGTCCATGCCCCTGAACCATTTGCCTGCCCCTATTGCTTGCCCTCCACGACCTGTTCCCCGCCTTCCCTCCCCATCTGCCCCTCTTCCCCATCCTCCCTTACCTTTTCTCTGGCACCAACAGGCTCCATCTCCCCTCCAGCCTCAGGCATGGAGCCCAGCCCCAGAGCAGTAGCCCAGAAATAGGGTGAAGGAATGGGGGAAAGGGGAGGAAACAGATGGAAAGAGACTGGGGGGGAGTGGTGGGGAGGGACGGTGGACATTGCGGCTTCAGTCCCAACCTGGGGTCAGGGCCAGAGCCACAGCAGCTGCCTGCCTCCATGCTGCTTTGTACTTGATTCCAGAATGAGTGCCCCCCTTCCCCCCCCCAAATCAAATGAGGGGACAAAACACCTGTCTTGGAATCAAATAAATACAGTAACATACCCTCTCTGGAGGAAAACTCCCCCCAAAAACTCAGCATCTTTTCCTGGTAAGATCCTTTTTCTCCATGGAGTTATATGACTAATCGGATTTAAAAAGTCCCATGCCATTTACAAGCAACTAGAGCATAGTCAGGCCAGAATAACTAGATATTTAAGCCACTCGTTGACTAACAAGGACTCCTAGACTCCCGTCACAAATCACTCATGCAAAACATCAGCAATTCTAATACAGAAGCTCTTGAACAAATATAAAAAGTTATATTAACCAAGAAAAACAGATATTTTTATAAGTCATTTTGAAAATGGCACTGATGAAAGATGCTGCCACAGAAAAAAGGTAGTCACTTTTTACAAATATGTTTTTTAAGTTGCATCAAAATGGCATAGTATATCCCTACAGAACTTTTTTTTTTTACATCAGCTTCTTAAAGCATTTTATAAAGCATTAAAATAATATAACCAGATTTTAATACCCATCTAATTTTGAGGTCTTTCAGTTTCTGACAGATAATCCTTAGATGTGTTTTCTGTTGTTAAAAGAATTATGTTTTTCCTATCATCCTTTCTGGTGTCCAAGGACTTTTCCAGTATGGGAAAAAGTGACTGACTATATTGGAGAACATACAAATGCTGTCAAACATGCAATGGATAAATTATTTGAAAAAAAATTATCCTTCATGTAATTCGCTTATCTCAGGTGTTAGTTCTAACTATAGTAATTACAAAGAGTGAAATGCCAATTGCTAAGTTTTTTTCACTACACAAAACAGAGTACCTATGAGGGACTCATGCATTAACACTATTTTTTTAAGTTTATTTCTTCTTGGTGTCATTTTTAGGCTGATTAAACACTTGGAAAACATACCAAATTACCACCTCTGCATAATGAAACCTTCTATTTAGCTAAAAAGCAACACTCCCAACCTGGGCATTAAGGCAACTTTCATCACAGCATCTCACCATCCTGCCCAAGCACTTTTCCAAAGAGACTAGTTTCCTCTCTGCACTAATTGCATTAACAATTCTTGGTTCTCCTGCTTGGACTGCTAGGAGATGCCAACTGCTGGAAATAAAGTAAAATCACCAATTTAGAGCAGACCATTAACAGACAGCAACAGTTTCTGGTCACTAGTAAACAGATTTAATTATGACTCATTAGTCTGCCTGGACTCACTAGCTTTCATGTATATCAGCAGGATAGCTAAAGGTACTGTTAGCAAAAAAAAACCCCCAACCTGTTGTAATATTAAGTACGATGTTATCACTGGGTATGGACAGGAGTACTGATGTAGGACCTAATGTCTGGATAATCTGGCATAAAAAGAACAAGAAGATAGAGTTGGAGCAAGTTCTACCTGAAGGGACACCATATTCCAAGATTTTAGGCACAGGCATTAATGCTCATAAGGCATCCATCATTACCTAGAGCAGATACAGCTTGTTATCCCTCTTATACAAAGATGTGATCTAAAAAAACAGCCAGGAGATTTGATTTATAATAAAAACGAGGAAATTGTGAGTCTCAGTTCTCGATCCATTGTCTGTTTATTGTTTTATAGGATATGCAGTCAGAAATTGAAATCGTCCTAAATACCAACAAAATCTGAACTCTGAATTTACTGCCATTTATTTATTTTTTTAATAATAAGTTTTCAAGTGGCATGGCCACCGTAAATCCCCAAAGCTAATAAAACTTCTATGAACCATCATATTTTATCATGGGGCTCTAGAGTCGCACAACACACTTACAGGAAACTAATAACTTAAACTTAATGCAGAATGAATGGTGCAAGATGCAAGTGATCAATACACCAGAAAAAGAAAATTATAATGCTGTATGTAGTGCATAAAAAGTTTAAAATATTGTTAGAAACTATAATTTATTCTTTATCAAAAACCAGTTCCAACTCAGGGGATCTTCAGATAAATGGGTAAGTATGTGCCCCAATACAGTGGAGAAAAAAGATGCATCAATTACAGCAGGAGCTGCCAAAGTGGGTATGCCTTAAAAAAACTACTCTCTTTTGCAGTTCTTAATTCAGTTTAAGCCTTTTTGTAACAATAAATACTGTAACAGTAGCCGGGGGAGGGGGAGGTTTAACATATAGTTCAATAAAGTTTATTGTAAATGAACAATTTTATGCACCCTAGCAGAGGAGACAGTAAATAAGCATAATTTTTTACAATCCTTATATTACATACTTATCTTAAATCAGCTGTAGTCATAATTGATTGGGAAATATATATAGTTTACATTCTTACAGTATGATTTGCCAATAAGATGAAAGATAAAATGTGTACTGTAAACATAACAACGTTGAGGGTACCTTTAAATTAGAGGCGTACCAATATATCGGTCCAATATCGGATAGGCACAGATATAAAGAAAATATACTATTTATGAAATTGGCCATATTGAGTTGATAATTTGGCCAATAAATGGTCTGTGCATGTGCGCAGCTGCAGCGTAGCATAGGCAGCAAAAAGCACAGCCCGGCAGCAGGGAGAGCTGCCTCCAGCTAGTAAGTTTGTTCTGGTGGAAGCAGAGGTGGGGCAGATCAAGGCCCCCGTGGCGAGGAAGGGTGTGGAGATGGGGCAAGTGCTGCTGCACTAGGGTGGGACTGCACCGCAGCTTGTCTGGGGGGCATAGGTGGGGGAGTGGCTCCTACCACTGCATGACGTTTGGCCAGGAGCTGTGGGTCTGGTGGATCGTTCAGCACTCGCCTCCTCATCCAACAGCTCCTGCCACTGATCCGGGAGGGCCTGGGGCAAAGGGGTGTGCTCCCAGATCTGTGCAGAGTAGGGTGGGGCCAGGGCTGTGCCAAGCTCTTTCCCGCGGGGCAATGCTGTGCTGGAAGGGGGCTACGGGGTGAGGGGGGCACATGCTACAGGGGCACATGCCCCCCCCCGCCCCCTCCCAGACAAGCAGCAGGAGCTGCCAGACGAGCTGCTGAACCCGTGGCTCCTGGCTGAGTGGCAGAAGCCACTCTCCCCCTCCCTTGGATGAGCTGTGGCAGTCCCATACCTGCCCCACCCCAGCTGAGCACCCTTGGCACCAGCCCCTGCTCCATCCCCCAGCTCCACACCCTCCCTCACCACAGGGGCAGATCACCCCCCCCACACTCCTTTCCTCCCTGCTCCCCTTCTACCACACCGGACTTACCAGCTGGAGGCAGCTCTCCCACTGCCGAGCTGGTTTCAGAAATCAGATAGGTATTGGCCAATATGCCTCCTTAAAAATCGGCTATCAGCATCAGCCACAAAAATCTCTATCGGTGCACCCCTACTTTAAATACCAGTACGTTTCCAGATCAGAAAAAGCATATGTTTAACATGTATATCCCAAATGTAATCAAAATCACTAGCACGTAAACAAGACAACTAAGTTTTCAGTAAACCATGAGGACTCTGTAGCATCCTCCTAGCCATAATGAATACTTAAGTGGGCCACCTAATTTTACTAAAGAAAAAAACTATTTTTTAAAACGCTGACCATGATCAGTGCCACCTTTTTTTTCCCTGTCATGGGCATGTAAAGTTAATTTTTTGCCTCTTCCTCTGAGACGCATCACAGTAGAAAAATTCAAATTACAGATTTTGTATTTGTTTCAGTATTTAGGCAAATGCCTATGGAATGTTAGCGATAAGGTGATTTTATTTCAAATTGCATTGAAATTAGGACAATTTGCTTCATATATCTGGGTCCAGAGCTAGGAACTTTGGGTACTGCTAAAACCATCACATTTTCAGACACACCTCCTACCTCACCAGCAGAACAGGAGCAAAGGAGGGACATGGGGGTATCAAATTTTTACTGAATATTTATTTCTATTAAAAATTTGAAATGCTATAGTATTCAATTAACGTTGACTTGGGCATGCTGCACTTGTTTTTCTCATTTACTGGCATTAAGAAATACCCGAATTAAGTATTCTTTAAGTAGATTAGTTTTCCAGATCTCAAATTCCCTCTGGACCTAGAAGGTATGTCCTCACAACTGACATGATTTCCCTACCACTCCCATCCCTGGTTAGCTTATACTTCTAATATGGGAAGGAGAAACAAAAGTTCACAAATAAATGTAAACTCTGGTATGTACTAAGCAAAGGCTATATAAACTAATCTCCTTTGGAGCTATATAAATCCTTATAAGAAGCTCATTTTGAAAATAAGCCTGATATTTTAAAACAGACACGTGGGCATACTTGGGACAAGTGTATAAGTAATTAATATATCCTTCCACTTTTGAATCAGTGGGTAATGCTAAGCACTATAATTCATTAAGTATTGAAACTATTTTCCTCATAAAAATGCAAGATTTCTTATTTATTTGCAGTCCAGTTTTGAATTTATTTACATTATAATTAACATAAGTATCTTTCTTACTGGTTTTCTCATCATTAACGAGTTATGAATGACCAGCCAGTAATGCAAACAACAGAATTCTAAGAATTTTTTTCATGCTATATTGATGTAATTTGAGGTGTGATGGTTGATACCACGATGCAAGTAAATTTGTCTGATTTGTTAAATAGTAAAAATAAAGTAAAATTATAGTGTTATGATTTTCACACTTCCAGTTTTTCCATGGTGTCCAAAACTCACCCTCTTCAAAAAACAAAAAAGACAGTTTTATGTATCATCTTACAGTTATCGAAAATATGCCTAGCACACGTGATTATGGATTCATGCAAACTACATGCTCACAATGATGTCCCAAAATACAATTGTTAAAAGGCATGTTGCAAATATAAAATTTGTGTATACAATGCCTGTTCTAAAAATTAACGGGTCTATTAACACAAAGTTTGAGAATGAACTTATTGCAGCATGTTTATAGTAGATATTTTCACGTACATTTTAATGCAAAATACTGACATAAATTGCAGAATACCGCTTCAGTAATTGCTACAGAAATTTCTTTCCTTGCACAAAGTTCATACCTTGTAGTCAATGGACCAATAAAAAGTAATTAAATTGCGCTTAACATTCTTCATGCAGCTGCTTTGAGAGCATATCAAAAATAGGTATCAAAAATAGATGTAGATATTACTGTTCCATAATACTGATAGCACAGTAAAATCCTTGAAAGGAGAGGTTAAACTGCTATTGCAGTAACCTACTCTGTCCAGTGAGACTAATGAACACTGCAAGTATTTACAAAGGGTTACAAAAGAGGACAGGGCCTCAGGATCTGGGGATTCTAACCTTAGGTATGGTAATGAGTTCATGTGTGACATCTGTCAAGTCACTTTCCTACAACTTAATTTATCCACTTGTGAACTGCAAATGTGACCTACTGATCCAGCAAAGGTGCTCTATGGGAATTTAATCCTCAGATGTCATGCAAATGTGTTCCTATTAATTTTTAATTTCACTTGAAGGTAATCATTAACAGACTAATTGCAAGAAATATCTGAATAAAATAAACATCTAATATTAGATGGGGAAGCTCTGACAGGTAAAGGGACTCTGAAATTGTATTTTTAATAAATTAGTATTTATATCAATGAATTAGCATAACTTGTAGGTAGATTTAATTAAAACCAGACATTTCACAGTAAACTGAAGTGTTTCTAATTCACAAGGGCATGAATTCAGGATTCACCACACCCAACACAAGCCAAAATAACATTAACAACATCTGATGCAAAAGCAGAGCTCTTTCTTTGTAAATTTTATTCTGCAAGAGATGTCAATCACCTTCAACTCATGTCCATAAGGCAAGTAAAAAGTATTTTTTTGAATAATTTAACTTGTTTACCTTTTTTTTTTTTCCTGGTGCTCTGTTAATTTTTTCCAGTTATATCCTGAAGACCCACCATCTACCACTAACAGCTAAAGAAACTAAGCACCTCTGAACTTCTCTAATACTATCCTAGGCAAAGTCTGCACAATGAAGTTTTACTAATATACTTGGTTAGTCAGGGATAGAGATGTATACTCTTTGACAGAGCTGTACTGGCCAGAAACCCTGGTGTGGACCAAGTGCTACAACTATATCAGGAAGTCCTTGCTACCCTGGCCAAACATTCTTAGTGCAGACATGTTCAATTTCTCATTTAACTCAAGAATTTTTAAGTACTTAAGATGAAACAAACAGGTGGTTTTCTATGCCAAGCAGCAAGTAAAAACAACTTCCAGTATAACTCAACCAAAGCCTTCTCTAAGATCTAGATAACAATGAACAGAGGTCATGAAGTCTAAGGAGTTCATATCAGTATTAAGCCAAACTCATCTTCCACGTAATATGCCATCCTGAACCCATATTTTACAAGTTAGGTTTCACAAGTACTGGACAACTTATCTATACAGTTTATTTAGTCTATAAATATTACGTGGGTGACTTCACAAATTAGATGGTAGGTAATTCAACAATGAATTTCTTCCAACTAAAAAACTAAGTTTGCCATCAAGGGATCTTCTTTGGAAAAAAGCATGCAGATCTAATAAAAACATGACACAGAAATGTGTTTCAGAAGCCAACTATGCAAAAATCTATTCTTCCAGAAAAGCATTTGGAAATATTCAAATGGATGCCATCTAATACAGAATATTAAACGCAGTACTTGTACTTACATTTAATTACTGCCAAAAATTACATTAATTTAATCTGACAGGTGTGTCTACCAATAGTAGGCTCCTAGCAATATGAGTATTCATGACTAATACCAATCAATAACAAATCAATCAATTTTCTTGAGTGTTAATTTAAATTTTGCCTGGCAGCATTTTCAAACCTACATGCCTAAAACCAAGCTCTTATAACACTGAATTGAATTTCAAAGGGGCCAAGTAGCAATAGAGCTCATTGTCCTGGACAGAGAGAGAGCTGGTTCAGTAATTTGAGGGGGTGGGAGGGGGTTAGGGGGAAGGGAAATCAAACCATTCCTTATGAGCTTAATTTTTAGGCATCCAGGTTTGAAAACTGTCCTGAATATTTGAAAGTATTCCCCATTTCATTCTCTGGCCGACAATACAATTTGTTCTTGCAACTTCCCCAGTATCTAGACAATGACAATATAGCTTTAACATCTCTAGGCTCAGATTCCAGATTAGCCCACTGATGTGATTCTAACTGGTGTATGCCAACATAACCAGCACTTCGTAGTTAATATTTTTAATTTAAGATCAATAATGATGGTTATAATGTAATATTAACAGAATAATCTGATAAGGTAATTTAAAAGTTGCAATAAAAAGAGGCTTACTGTAAAAATGCAATTGCTTTAGTATTTCATTTGTTTCAGTTTTCAAGGGCAACTGTAACTCAATATTAGCTTCTTCTGATTTCTAACCATATGTCTAATTTGCTTACAATTCAATTTTATGTCTTAAATAATAACTTTGAAAGGTCAGCTATGGCAGCTGTAATTTTAAATGCAAATGCCCATTTAAGATAGAGGCTTGCTAGATGTACAATAATGTAGACAAGGCCTTTCCAAAAACCTATTTCTTAATAAACCGGTATAAGCATTGAAGAATGACATTATCACGCTACTGTTCTAGAGCTGGAAATGGGTTTCAATACTACTAGTGATTCATTTGTGGCTTAAACATCTAGGCAAGATAAAATGCCATTTCTCAAATATAACATACCAACCTGTCAAATGGGCATGACCTCATTCTTGTAATAGTTGAAACAAAAACAAGGGTGTGGACATACCCTCAATGGCTGGCTTTAAGCAAATCATATATTATACCTGCTCATAACAATATAAACCCACCTGCCATGATGTCATCCAGCGTGTCATTGAGGGTCTGAGCAGGGCTGGCTACCATTAACCCTTGCTGTGTTTCTGTCAGAATTCCTTGCCCCAGCCCCGCCAGCTGTGCTTGGCCCAATACTGGCTGTCCAACTATAACACCTTGCAGTTCTGTAAGATTTGCGATGGACCCTGGAGGTAAGGAACCTGTTGCCAGAGGCAAAGCTTGTGGCATCGCCAAAGGCTGAATTGGTGCAAAACCCATCTGTGCAGCAGTTTGCTGAGGATCATCTTTGAGCAAGATGGGGTCCACTTGTTGTAACCGTGCATACTCTCCCTCTGAAAGCTGTTCTCCAACCCCAACAGGAGTCAGTAGTCCCAGATGCTGGCAAGACTGCTGTTGCTGCTGCTGCTGCTGAAGCTGAATTCTTTGCGCTTTAACCTCTAGATATTGCTTTTTTAGCTGCTGCTGGGTTTTCAGTTGTAATTCTCGCTCTACTTTCTGCAGTTCCTCCAAAATCTTTTGTTTCTTCTGAATTTGTTCCTCTCTCGTTTTGTTCAGCTCCTCAATCTTCTCCTTGGTGAGCTGGTCAGCATGTGCCAATTCCAAGGACTGCAGCTGAGCATTCTTTTCTATGGCTTCTTTTATCCTCTGCTCCAGCTCTGTTAACTTGCCCTGAGCCTCTTCTACAATGCTCTCTGGAGACTGATTGGTGATGTAACCCTGTACATCCTGGTTGTTTGCTGGCAAATGGCTGCCGGACTTTTGTTTAGAAGCAGCTGTGTGAAAAAGAAACCCCCTCAGAACCAATGGAAGTGCACATGAATGGCATCCTCATTATAGAGCTACTGTTTGGATGTTTAATGGGCAGTTATGCACCAAGGTACGGCACCCATAGAAGGTGGAAGAGTACTGTAAGGCCCTTGGTAAAGAAAACCACATCTAATTTTAAGTTTTAATACAGTGGTACAAAGCTGTGCTACAATAAGATATTTATTCCAAAATTCGTTTAATATCTGCAAATAAGAAATGACTGCCTCAAGACCTGTAGTATGCAAGTGGTATGTTCAGATTAAAAAAAGCAAGGGAAGAAGACACTGTCTTTAGACCTGATGGTTTGTGTTTGGAGAGTCTGCCAAGTTAATTGCATGGAAAAGCCTAAAGCCCAGAAAAAATGTCAATATTTGAGGGGTAGGGAAAGTTTTCCTGTAGATAATCAGCTTTGTAACTAACTTGGGTGACAGAGTTTCTAAAATCTTTTACTAAGAATACTGAATCCTTTCACACTTGGAGTCCAGCTGTATCAGCTTGACCTCCAGTATATTAGAACCTCGAGTATTAAGGAACTAAATTCAAATCAACACTCTGAATGGGCATTTACAGCCTTTAGGTGGTCCACATGGAAGACATGAATTTGCATGGGTTCAACCTCAGTTCCCAAACCAGGAGAGGCACGGAATTCAGTCTTCACATTAAGAACACACAATGGACTTTGTTGTCCAATACATCTTTTGTGAGCAAGTCCAAAACAATTTAGCAGACACTGTCTGCTGTACCAGATAGAAGATCTACATGTTATAAGTAAAGGAGAAAAGTGATTAAAATTAAGGGTGGAAGGGAAATTAAAAACCAGTACTTCTATCAGTTGCTTTGAGTAAAACTTAAGCAATATTTGGAGAATACAGGCATATATACAAAATATATTTTATCACACACATACCATATTATGTAGAACTTTATATTATATTAAAAATTAGTATAAAAATGCAGAATATCTGAATTAGATGCAAAATTAAGCGTCTAAAGTGGACTGGAGTCACATTTCACGGAGTCAACATTTTACAATCCAATCCAAGAAATTCTGCCTATAAAAGATCGTCAAGCCCTTATCCAAACCATCATCTTAAAAATGTAAAATGCAAGCCAACTATGGTATTACTGACAATTTTAGAAATCTAAAATTATCCTTTATTAGGCTTAAACTGGTTGTCAACTGACAGTTCACATTAGTCTTGACAACCAACCACACATTTTGTAATACTTACGAAGGCAGATTTCTTGACAATTTCCAATTGTCAAAAAAAAAAAAAGGATAACCAAAAGTTAACATTTTATTTGGGTAACAACAGTCTTTAGAAGTTTTCTTGACTGATTCCATGACCATTTTCTATAAGAACTTCTCATCTAAGTGAAAAAGCAAGGCTACATTTTCTACCTAGAAAAGATTTTTAAAAAGTAATCTGCAGAACTACAACTGACCTTTACTTCTGATGGGTAGGGTTGTAGCGACATTGGCAGGGGGTTTGTCAGGCTCCTGGGGTGGGACGACCATGGGCAGTGCCTGCACTGGTACACGAGGAGCCTAAAACATTGGACACTAATAGATTACTTTTCTTCTCTCTCTATGTACTTAACCTAGAGGCTATACTTCAATAAAATATAAATAAACTGTATATATTACAAAAGTTGCATGCATAACATTTAGCAGATAATGTTTAATACCTTTTACAGTCTCAAATTCAAATGTCAACAGTTGCTAACAGTTTTTCATTACTGTAAATTTGGTTCCTGAGAACTCCACACATTTAACAAACAGCAAATATTGTAAACTAACCACCACTTCAAATACGGCAAACTACTGTAGACCAGCAGTGCAAATTTTGCCACAGCTGTCTGCAAATATTCTAGTAAAGCTTCTCACTGTAGAATTGCTATTTTTAATTACAGACACATTTCCCCTTAGTGTTTTTCAGTAAAATTAACAAATTAAGAGGAAATGTTTAAGAGATGCATAGTAAAGCTAATACTTGATCTTCAGTTTGGTCTCCAAATTTGCCATTTTTTTCACAAAAGCTCACCAAGTAATCTATAATACACGCTAGCTTATGTTTCAGGACATGAAAACTGAATTACTGCATGTGTTTACTGCCTGAACTTTAATCGGAAATGCAAAGGAAAGGAAGTTGTGTGTCAATTATATTAGCACTCGCATCTTACCCTATTTAAGTCATGGGATGGAGGGGTCAACTGGGTGGCATCAGGTGCAGGAGCAGAAAGCAAGTTGTTTGGATAATCTAAGAGGTAACAAACCACGCTGGTATGACCACCTTTGGCTGCCTCTATTAACATAGTTGAACCATCCTGCAAGAGACCACACACTGCTTTAGAAAAAGAGAATAGCATAAGACTCACTGAATCATTTTGTCAGCTGAGAGAATGATCTATATACAACATCTTCTAAAAAGGCATGTCGCTGTCACAATTTCTTTCAAAGTTCTTGGTTCTTTAGAAGTGCTTTGAAACCTTAAAATTCAGTTTTAAAAATAAACACAACAATGTGCATTAACACTAAAAAATCCCAAGAAAGTTACATTTTTTCCTAAAATTAATTATTCTCTGCCCATTTGGAATCTTACTAATTCCATCTACCTTCTTGGGAAAAGAATTCATGACTTTGTGGGTGATACACTTACACTCCCTCAAGCACTACTTAGGGCAAAATTCATTTGGACAAGGGATGATTCTGTTTAGTATTTTCAGTGTTCATAATGTTGTTATGAACTCCATTGCATGTATTCCAATATATTTGAGTATGTCACATTTATTTCTAAAAGTAAGAGTAACCAGAAGATAATGTTTAAAAAAAATAAAATGCTAAAACATACTTTTAGTCTGTGTGTAGGATCAGCTCCATGAGCTAGCAATAACTCCACAACTGCCAAGTGACCTCCTGCACAGGCCAGTGACAGTACTGTATGATCATTGTTAGCTGTAGTCCGATTCACATTTGCTCCTTGAGTGTATGGAAGAGAAAAAGGATGGTGAGGAAAAGTTAATTTACAGAAAGATTTTACAATTGTAACAACTGTTGCAAATTTCTTGTTCCAAAAATTAATGCCTACTTCCACATTAAACTAAAATAAATAAATACATAACAACAAACACATTTCAAATAATACTCTGTGGTAACAGACTTATGATCTATACAGCAACATTGGGCAAATATTATGCCTTACTGGTTTCCTCCATTTTGCTGATTAATATGAAAACAGAATTTCTGACAAAAACGTATTTTATTTGTTAGGCAATTGCTAACATTTGCTAAACACAGAGAAGGGAAAATACCAGGAATATTAATCTTTTGAAGTCAACCATCTATACTTATAAGCATGAAATGAAATATCTTACAGCATGTGATATTATTAGTCAAAGTGTGACAGCAACTTAGTTGCATTATTGCCTCCCATTACTATAGGTGCCAGCTTTGTTTTCTGATGGTGAGTGCTTTCTTGGGAGGTGGAGGGAGGAGGAGTGGGGAAAGCAGCCCCGCACATGCCCAGAAGAGGTGGCGTGTTACTTTAACCTGGCTCGTCCAATATCTGTAGAGATCAGGTGCGTTAGGGGAGTGTTTTTGGGTGCTTTTACCCACTAGCTGATTGAATAACCTTTAGCTAAAAACACCAAAAAACCTCACCGAAGTGCCTGATCTTTACCGACACTGCTGTGGCTTGTGGGGGCTGAGCACCTACAATTTTTTTTCATGGGTGCTTGAACCCCAGAGCATCCATGGAGTTGGCACCTGTGCCTGTTAATCAAAAGGACAGAGAGCCCCTTTTTTAGTCAGTGGCAAATAGTAACCAAGGCAGACAAGGTTCTTTGGGTAAATCTGATATCTTTTATTAGGCCAACTCATCTGATATCTTTTATTAGACCAACTCAAAGAGAGAAAAGTTATCAGATTTACCCAAAAAGCCTTGTCTGCCTATGTCCTTTGACCAATATGGCCACAACCTATACCCCGGAAATAGTAACTAATGTATTCAGAGATTTTTCACCCTCCAAAGTTCAAAGGGAAAAGGATGCCAACATGAAGACTATGGACCAATTAGGGATATCGACATCTACATTAGGGATGTAGATATCCCTAACTGGTCCATAGTTATCCTTAAATAAGTGCCTGTTTAAACTCCTCTAATGATGTTGGTTAAACATAACACATACCCAGCACTCGTGCACTAAGACTAGTCCTCCCCCACCCTCCCAAGTCAGCATGCAGGAAGAGGGAGGCAGAGATGGAACTGCATAGTGCAATTAGTCTCCCCTCCTCCTTCCCAAGTTAGCAAGACAATGCAGGAGAGGGAGGTAGAGGTGGAGTTGCATGCTATGACTAGTTGCCTTCCTGGGGCACTACTCCATTTCTCTTCTTCGCCAGACTGTGTCTGGCACAAAATGTTACCTATAATGCATTAACAGTATAAATATACTTACCGTTTAACCTTTCACATCCCTAGGACTGATTAGGTTCCAAAGTAGGGCAGAAAAACTTTGTAAAGTAGTAAGCTTGGCATATGGAAGAATGTTAATAATGGATCAAAATTGTGACCCAAACTCAATTTTATGGCTGATTTCTGGTTCTGCAACATCACTCACAACATTTTTGTTGTTGTTTTATGAAAAGACATCTAACATGAATTCAATTTTTAAACATATGCAACACCCAGATTTCATCATCTTCAACCAGATAAATAGGTGGATCCAAGAAATCTGATTTTGAGAGCCCCAAAGCCATACCATGATTCCCAATGAACTCAATGGTAATAGGTGATCATTTAGAGCCTAAGCTTTTAAATTTGAAAGTAATAACCTATGAAAATTAGCTGCTTAAATAACTCCAGAAAGTTATTAAAATAGATCTAATGAAGGTGAGAGCAAAACTATAGCTTATATGGCCTACAAGTAACCAATATGCTGATAAAATGATAGATAAAATTAACAATTGGGGATCAAATATATATTTAACTAAAAAATTAATCATATGTGAAAAGCAACTAAGAGAATCAGCATGATTCAGTTAATGATTTTTTGAATGCAACACAAATGCTCTATAAAATACCGTATTAAAAAATTGTCTTTGTACCAGCATTATCTAAACCTATATTGTAAACATGTATGCACATCTTTGATACTTCCTTTCAAAGGAATTATTATGCAACTTTTCAAAAACTCACCTTTGCTAATCAAGAACTGAACAGTGCAAACGTGACCTGCTCTTGCAGCTTTCATTAAAGGAGTTCTTCCACCTTCCGACTCATGTTCCTAGAAAGAATATGAAAATTAAAGATTCTAAAGGGTTTTAAAATCCAGACTACAGCATTTCATAAATTAAAACATTTTACTGTTTAACAACTGGTGATAATCAAAGCCTAACTTAAATTAATGGTAAGACAGGATTTTGTATACATCTTTATAAAAATCTCTTAATTTTTTGATGAAATTATGATGTATTAAAATGTTCAAAGTAGAAAATGATTAATGCTTGGGCCATGTTTCTTACACACACACACACACACACACACACTCCTAACAGGCTCACAGCTTGCGTCAATTTTTTTGGCACTGTAAGGCTCTACAGGTATTGTGATGCTGGGATGACACAAATTCCCATGTGATAAAAAGCTATCTAAATCATCATTTATGCAACTAATGTGAAATATAATAAAGAAAAAGCAAGGCAGACACTTTTTTGCACTGAATACAAATGTAAAATGTAGCTTTTTAAAAAATTATCATCTTAAATAAAGGCAACTGCTTACCAAATCTGCACCTGCCTGAAGTAAGACATCTGCTACATCTGTGTGACCATTTTCACATGCATATGTCAGTGCTGTGTCACCTGTTGCTGTTGTTGCATGCACATTAGCCCCTGAAACAGTACAAACAAACATGTAAGCATTATGTGATACACTAGAGAAAAATGCAAGTCTCTATATTCTTCAGCAAAAGAGACTGTACAACTTGAAATCTACTCCTCAACACTTAACAAATATTTAAAGAAACATTTTTATCAGCTATATCTGACAAAAATTCTGTTACAAATCCCCTCTAAAATGAAGCTTCGGCTATTAAATACTTAGCATTGATAAGCATATACCAAAAATATCAAACATAAAACATCTATACCAACTCACTTTTTTCCATGAAAAATAAAAGAACCCACAAATCCACTCCATACCTGCAGCTAGTAAATATTTAACAAGCTCCAAATGACCCTCTTGAGCAGCTTCCATTAAAGGTGTGGAACAACCAAGTTCTATGTCAGCACCTGCTTTAATAAGAAAATCAGCAACCTCCAGGAAACCTCCACAGCAAGCTAGAGTTAGAGCAGTTTCTTGAGTCTCTTCTGTCTGAGCATTGATGTTTGCTCCTTCCAAAAAGAAAAGCAAATCCCACCCAAGCTCAAATTAGTTATTGAAACAGATATTAAAAAAAACAAACGTGAAGTTGATTTTTAACTGTCAGATAGTTTAGTTATAAAAAGAATTACTGTGTTGGTCACAAATCACTTCAGTATGTTTTATGCATCTCTGACTATTCAGTGATTGCTTATATAATCACATTAAGCAATATTAAGTTTCTTAAAGACTAACATTCTCCAAGTGGGTTTCTGTAGAGGTTAACTTAAAGATACGAATTACATATACTGATTGATTAGCATGTAATGCTAGTCTGAAAAATATATGGTCAGATTACCAGTTACTGATACTTATCACTGCTAATTTGAACTCATTAGAAAATCATAACTTTGTTTTAAAAGGTCAGCTTGATACAATTGAAAGACGGCTACTAAAAGCAATAAATATGCAAGCATTTTAGTTAAAAACAAGCTCTTAAAATTATCAAGTACATTCATAATCCTACATGCCAACAAACATTTTAAAGTTTGAGTAGTTACATTATTTTAGTTACCTTGACCTAGCAATAATGCCACCATTTCCTCATGGCCTTCTCTGGCTGCTTCCATTAGTGGTGTGTAGCCTTCATCATTTACCTCCTCCAAGTTAGCTCCACGTTCAATTAATAATGCTGCCAGCTCAACATGCCCACCACAGGCTGCCAAAGTTAATGGAGACTCAAAAGAATCAGCAGGCATATTCACTTGAGCACCACTGTCAAGGAGTAATCTAGCAACTTCCACATGCCCATCCTAAGAATTAAAAAAAAAAAACAAAACAAAAAAAAAAAACAACCAAAAACCAGATGATGAACACAGTACATCTATCACTTACCTTGAAGTTAGTACCTAAAATGCATATATTACCCCATTCACAAGAGGTAGTTATGACTGTGATATTTAATTGAAATCAAAGAATTTAGAAACACAAAACGCATTGAAGATCAATATAAAGTTGTGGAACATACTACCTTCAGACTTATCTGTAAAATTCAAAATAGCTACAATCAAGTAAGGAAGTTAGTGCAAAGATTCCAAATATCAACTATTAGAACCTTATAAAGTTCATCAATAAAGAATAAAAGTTGCAAGGAATAAAGTTAGCAATTTCAGAGCACACACTAATATTTATCAAAATATACAACAGGTACAACAGGACTATGAAGCACTCATGAGATGGAAACAATGGACAATTTGTACTTGAAATATTAATATAATATAGCCCCCTAACCAGCAAAATATATTGTTTCTCTCTAAGCCACTGGTAACAAGCGTTTCTTGCTTGCATGCGTTTAATTCCAAGATAACCATATAGTCTTACTGAGAAAAAAAAAAATGTATTAAAAAATAAAGATGCATTCAGAAATATCTCCCCCTCCCCTTCCCCCCAATTTTGTTGCAAGATTTACTTTAGTCTCAGATTTATTAAGTGCTTTCAGGTCTAATTAAAAAAAAAAAAAAAAAAAGCTAAAAAGCTAACTTTCTCTAAAATATTAGTTGAGCTAAAAAGTGTGTTTTTAAAGGTCCATTTCCCTCTCAATTGCTCAACTTTGAATAGCTTGTAACTAGCTATGCAGTCTTCTGGGCAAGATAAACCTGAAATTTTACCCAGGTAGAAAAAAGCAAAATTTCAGACCTTTAATATATCATACAATATTTTTTTAAAGTACACAAACCCCATTTCTCCCCTTAAAGGCTTCCTTAGTTGGTGTCCTTGTTAGTCAGGATAGCAATCACCAAACTGCCATCTATGAAATAAACAAGTTTTCCTTTCAACAGACTATCTGGGTAAGTGTGACATACTTGTCTTCAGTGACAACTTCTGAAGCACTATCTTTCAAACTTCAGACCTCCTGGTTTGTAAAACTGCACTCCTTTCTTAGAGGTAGCAAACTTCTGCTGCTGAAATTCATTTGCATAAGACCATCGAAATAAAGGAAAGCAAAAAGCAAAGACAAACATTCCCACCCTCCCATCTTCTCCAGCAGCACTGAAGTTAATCACAGCAATATCCATTTACCAGAAGCAAGCGTACATTTGGTCAAAATGGGATTGTTAGTTAATGAGAAGAAAAAGACAAGATCAGAGAAGTTAGAGGTATTTTTTATTAAATACTCTCCTCGACCCATTCTACAATATTGTCCATTTTTCTAATTACTACATATAGCATAGGAAAGAAGACCAGACTTTCAGACACCAACTGTTACAGCTTTTTGGCTTTGTGTCTTAATGTATATAGTAGGCTGGAGTCAAAACAGTGAGAAATAGGTCGACTTAGTCACTATAAATCATCTAAGGAAAAATACGCTGTTTAGAAATAAGCGAAAGACCTCTCAAGGAGTAAGCCTTTAGCAGGAATTCAAAACCTCCTACAAAAAAAATAAGCAAAACTACCTTAATTGGAAGGATACAAAGTTCAGGACTAAAATTAAACTTAAAAAAAAAATACATCCTGAAAAAGGCATCCAATTGGTCTGCTTTCCCTTAACCTTGAGCATCCTTATATCTAAACCAAAACCGAACTGCATATATGCTTCAAGCCTTATTCAAAATAAAATGCATATTCTCCATGTTAAAATGGGATCCAGAAAACTCTACAGATGCCTGAAGGAAAACATGCGCTTTGCAGTAGGTTTGATGGTTAAAAATCTAGGACAGCAGTTGTCAACCAGGGGTAGGCGTACTCCTAGGGGTACTTAAAAAGGTCACAGAGGGTACAAGGGGGGCTCCCACCACTGCGTGCACCCAGCAGAGGCCTGGGGGGCATGTGCCCCCACGACCTGTGCACAGGGCAGAAATGGCTCCCAGGGCACGTGCAGCAGTGCCCAAAGCCCAGTGTGCAGTGGCAACTGCCCCTACCTAGTGCACAGAGATCGGGGGGAACATCCCCTCCAGGCCTACACCAGGGTGCACGCAGTGGCAGGAGCCTCCCACACCCCTGGATGAGCCACCCAGGCTCCGAATGTTCCAAGACCTGGCCCGGCCAGGGCCCCATTCACCCCAACCGCTGCCCCTGCCTGTGCCCCACTCCCTTCCTCACCATCGGGGCTTCAATTTGGCCCTCACATGGCCCTTTCCCCTCCTCCACAAACTTACCTGCTTGGGGGAGGGAGGGCATGTGCACATGTTCAGCCCCCTAAATAATTTTAATATAAAGGGGTACATGAGCTGAAACTTTGAGACAGAAGGGGTACACTTGTTAAAAAAAAAAGGTACAGAACCCCTGCATCATCATCCAAGTGACCATGCAAATGTAAAAGCCAGGAAACTTCACAAATGACACCATCTCAGCAAGCACTTTAGCTCCAGCTTTGAGACCTTTTGATTTTAAAAAAAGTGGTAGTACCAAGTATCATATGGGTAGAGCACGTCTCCCAGGAGGACCAAAATTCTTTGACATTATCAGCCACCTACAAGTACACCTTGATCCCTGATGAAGTTTTGCCTGCTCTTAATTAAATCAGTGACTGCCATTTTCGCTCAGCTAAAAACTCACTGCCTTAGAGGTTCTTTCTGCAAATAAAGTATAAAAACTGTTTGTCTGACATATTAAAGGACTTCATCATGTGCAAATAGTATCTTATACCCTTTCTGACATCCAGGGAGGCAAACTTGATTTCCTTTGGATAATAAGATCTGGGACATCTAAAAGGCAAGATGATGTCCTAGTTAAAGTAAAATGGCAACACTACTGTTGGGAAAAACTCTTGGGCTATACACAGAAGAATCTTATTCAACCAGGAATAATCATGGGAAAGGTTCCTTAACTGCAAAAGCTGGCCAAAGCCTGTTTACCTGTCCTAAGCTGATCTAATAAGATATCAGAAATTCTCTGTTTGCAGC
Organism: Crocodylus porosus; assembly: GCF_001723895.1. Lineage (NCBI taxonomy): Eukaryota > Metazoa > Chordata > Crocodylia > Crocodylidae > Crocodylus > Crocodylus porosus. The sequence continues at coordinate 36,720,350 of NW_017728912.1, forward strand.
AAGGAAGAAAAAATATGCTTCAGAGAGTCAGAAACCTACCGTTTCTGAAGACCAGACTGAGGCTTAATCTATTTACTACGGGACAACTACTGGTTTAACTAAATTGGCACCATTACAACACCCAAGCCTCCCTGAAAGACAAATGATTTGTTATCACAGATACATCAGCTATATTCCTATTTGCCATAGCTATGCAGAACTTTATAACAGACAAGGCCTGAATGGTCTGAACCAGTGGAGGCCGAACTTTCTGCCAGGCATGTCAAGCATTAGCCCTTCCCAAATGCCACTCCAGTCCTTCCTCTGCCTGATCTGATGTTCTTTCTGCTTTCTTCCCTGTGCTACTGTCCAATTTGCTGCTTTGCTTTCTCTGCCGCTTCACTGCCTGTCCTCTCCCCAGTTTGCTGCATGCCACACAGAAGCTGCCTGTGCCACTTGTGGTACCCATGCCACAGGTTGACCACCCCTGCTCAAACTCACTGCATGTCCACTGCAACAGTCTTGCCACTGGTTTAATGAACCTTGCAATGTAAGGACATCCATTTACAACTGAACAGCAGCTTTAGAGTCTTGGATTTTCTTACGTTACTTTAACAGTAACTAAGGCTTGCTCAACACACAACAATTTTACCGGAGTAACTAAAGGTATTTAGGCATTTCCTTATACCTACAATTAAGATAAATCAAAGCATTTTTTTATGAACACTGATTGGTTTAAACCTTGTTGATATAGTCAGCCTGCCCTGATAAATGTACAAGTACAAGGTAAATAAATATGGAAGTCTGATTTTTTTCAGTAAGCACATTTAAGTTAAAATCAGTGAAATTTTTCTTAGAGAAAATCCCTTACTCAGAAAGGCTACTGACATTTAAGAGAAAGGTTAGACAGTTTCTTATAGAGACCCTGTAGATGCCACATTAGTGCTTACAACAGTGTTTCTCAGCCCATGGGTTGTGACCCAAAAGCGAGTTGCAAGATTTTAAGGAGTCGTGGGGAGGTTTGAGGGAAATGATGCAAAGCTGCATGGCATTTTTTGTTTTGTTTTGTTTTGTTTGGTGGGGAGCACACAGCACAACAGTAAAGCAGTGGGAGAGGGAGTGGGCCGGACACAGCAACTGGAGGGGAAGTGGGGGAAGAGAAAGGGGAAGGGGAGGCAGACACACTGTGTTGGGAACCATGAGGGTGTGTGTCACAGCAAGATGATAGTTATGCTAATGGGTCCCAGTGTGATAAAGGTTGAGAACCACTGTTCCAGAATACATACCAAATATAATAGTACTCAGGAAACTGTAGCCTTCTTAAATTAGGGAAAGATGACTACTAATTCTTCACAAAAACTGAGTTAAGGAATAGTTACTTTTAAAGGTTTGGGCAGCAAGCTTTTGAAAGTGCTCTAGGAAGCTGCTCACCCAGCTTTCCTTACTAGCATCATGGCCACACCTGAACAACCATAACTTTCATTCCTACATCTCTTGCTTGTGTATCAGTGGGCTATGTGAGCTATCCTCTCCAAGTTAAAAAGGCCCAGGGCTCACCCCTGCCCTCCCACCCCATGGAGGCCACTCAAGGGAGTTGGCTATGGGCAAAGGGCCTAGCATTTCTTACCTTCATAAACTTGGTCCCTGACAAAGGCCCATCAAGTAGCTGGTTAAGGTTTGTTGTGAGAAAAAAGAAAGAAAAAAAAAATGAAGAAAAGAAATGCCTACTCTAATGATTCAAAAGCTCCCTTAAGTGGTAGAACAGTTCTAGCTGAGTAACAATTCTCTTCCTTTCCACCAAATAGATTATATGCTTAAGTATACCACAAATTTGGAAAGCTACCAGTGCCTCAATCATTATAATAAAATAAGTTCTAAATATGTATATCTTGGTGTTTGACTTTGGTTCTTTTTATCATGGAAAAATCAGAGCTCCTTCTGCCTCCTTTGCTCACCATAACGTGGGTCCAGCTTGTAGGTGTCCCACCAGGTCCTTTGTGGTGCTGAGCAGCCCTGATACGCTAATGTCCTGCCCATATCCCTGAACCTGCCATTGCCCTTCACTCCCAGCCCACACCCCAGCTCTGCCAGTGCCCCTCACTCCCAACCATGTCCCTCCCCCACAACACCCCTCACTTCTACCCCACAGTTCCCTGTCCCTGCCAGTGCCCCTCACTCTCACCCTGCAGTCCCCCCGCCCCTGCTGGATGGGCAGGTGCCTCCAGGTGGGGCCTGCTGGCAGAAATCTGGTGGTGGGCTCACCGGCAGCACTGAGTGCTGCCTCAGACCCCCTGCTCCACCACAGCCTTGCTGCTCGGACTCCTTCCCCCAGCACCAGCAGGCACCTGCCCCACCCACACACAGACCAATCTCTCCTGTGCATCCCTACTGCAAACGCTCATGCTCATGCCCTGGCCCTTCAATCCCCACTCCTCATAACTTACCTGTATCCAGCTGCTGGGATACAGTATAGCATAAATCATCTTCACCCACATGCAGGTGCTTCCTACAGAATCCTAAAGAAGTGAAACTGGTTCTGAAAACCATTTTCTAATTTGAAACTAATTTATTCAGATATAATCCTGACCAGGTTTAGAGCCTTTAGAGATATTTCATGAAAGAGAAGACTAAATGTATTCTTTAATGAGGATTTAGGCCCAGGAGTTGTCCTAAAGTGCTAGTACCATCATGAGGCATTATGCAGACTTATAACAAGGAGAAAATTCCAAAATAACTACTGGAATCTAGTAAAGGGATAACAACTGATTTAGCTCAAGGGGAATGAGAGTGGACTTTGAATTTCAGTTTCAGATTGTAAAATTTCATAGATGGATGAGGGATTATGAGAACTTCTAATTTGTTCAATTTCAATTTCTGCTCTGCAGCTATAAGAGTACCAAAATGTCTGCCTGCAGCTGAAGAGGCAATTAAAACCGCCTCCATCTGTACAATTTAGATCACACTTAGACCATACCCTCCTTGGCAGGATCATCTGTAGTTGCACTTCTCAACCTATGAACAATGGTGCTCAGATACCACTGTAATGGGCAGAGAGATGAAATGAGCTGATAACCAGGGATCGGGGTTTTACATTTCACATGGAAAAATACAGCTTTACACTTTTAAAGGAGAAAGAAAATCAAGAATTTTCCCCTTTAAAGGAGAAAACCAAGAGAAACCATAGAAAACCTTGCAAGGATCTGCCTGGGGCTGGGAGGAGCATGACTAGAAGTAGAGCGTGGCATGTGCATATGCACACACATGGCCAGCAAACATGGTGGAAGCAGCCCCAGCAGCAGTAAGTTATAAGGAGTGGGGACTGAAAGGCCAGGGCTAGGGGACCTTCCAGCAGACTATGCGAAGTGTGAGCATGAGTGTGTGCGGTAGGGATGTGCAGGAGACACCGGTGTGTGTGGGTGGGGCAGGTGCCTGCTGGTGCTGGGGGAAGGAGTCCAGGCAGCAGGGCTATGGTGGAACAGGGGGTCTGTGCTGCCGGTGAGCCCAGCACCGCATTTCTGTCAGCAGGCCCCACCTGGAGGCACCTGCCCCTCCGGCAGGGCTGAGGGGACTGCAGGGCGAGAGTGAGGAGCACTGGCAGGGACAGGGAGCTGTGGGGTAGAAATGAGGGGCATTGGGGAGGAGAGACTCAGTTGGCAGCGAGAGGAACTGGCAGAGCTGGGGGCAGGGGTGGGCTGGGAGTGAGGGGCAATGGCAGGGCCAGGGATATGGGCAGGACATCAGCATATCAGGGCTGCTCAGCACTACAAAGGACCTGGTGGGACACCTGCAAACTGGACCCATGTTGTGGTGAGCAAAGAAGGCAGAAGGAGCTCTGATTTTCCATGATAAAAAGAATCAAGATCAAACACCAAGATATATACATATTTAGAACTTATTTTATTATAATGATTAAGGCACTGGTAGCTTTCCAAATTGCTTTAAAATTGTAAATATATCAATAAAACATTGTATTCAACTGAGATATATATACACATATATACACACACACACACGCACACAAACATACACACAAGTGACATTTAATTTTAATCACGAAAGAACATAATTTTGGGGGAGGGGTTAATCAGAGAATTTGGGATTCTTTATCATAGAATTTGCAGTTTTTAAACAAAGAAAACCAGAATCCCTGTCAATAACTGAATGTAAAAGACGCAGAACTATTTCTGTAAATATCCACAACAGAATTTTTTTCTATACAAGAAAAAAATCCTCCCTGAACACCTTCCAAAGAGCAGAGAAGAAAGGGGAAGGGGAATACACATGCATGCATCACAGGATCGAAGAAGAATCTAAGAGCCAAAGCCCAGAATACTACAAAAATACAACCAAAGCAAAGCTATGATACAAAGGATTTAAAATACGGAATTCCTCATGGTGACAATTCATATAAATAAGGTGTTATACAACTGCTTAGTATAACTAGCATCTGAAACAAACTAAACTTTATCAAGAAATCTTGTTTATGAGTTGCTGCTGGAATCATATGTGAAAGTCAAAATATTACAAATTGCTGAACTAGACTAATGTGAAAATTGCTAGAATCCAAAATTGAATTTACAGACATCTTAAAAAAAACCCAATACAAGAGCACTGATCACTCTCATCATAAATTAAGCTTAAAATAATCATCTAACAGCATTAATATATGTAAAATTTACATCTGCAACTCCCTAATTTCTGTACAACCCTACCAGTGTATACTCTCAGCAAATTCCTATCTTGATGGTCCCCTAGCCAAGGGAAGTACCCAATATACTTGTTAAGTCTTGTCAACTTAGACTATGCCTTCAACTTCTGTTCTGATGGCATGACTTTTAAAAAAAGACAAATTAAGAAAAAAGGCAAGGATGTAATGATGACAAACACCGTCTTCCTGGACAGTGTAGCAAAAGAAATCCCCTATTCACTCCTAACATAGAATTGTGTTGTACTTTGCTTTTTTTTTTTTTTTATTGTTCCTCCAACCTATTAATCCATTTAATTCAACTTTAAAATTAACATGCTGACCTAAATCTAAGATGATCCCCTAATTATTAGATTCTATACAAGGAAAAATTATAAATTTGTTTTCATTTTCCATATAATCTAATTTTTGGAGGATCATCTTAAATTCATTCCCCCCACTGCTGCAGTGGGGAAAAGCAGTGGTAGAGGGGCAGGTGGGGAAAGGCACTGGAAGGGCAAGCAGTGGGAGTCTAGCAGCTTGATTCCTGCCCCTTGCAGCGCGTTCTTCCCCATCCCTTGCAACCCCCTTCTGCCAAGATCAGGCATACACATTTTAAATGTAAGAGTACTATATTTTAAACTTTTGTTATATGTATTTATTAGCAAGGCCACTGAGAATGTTCAGTTCAAATTATTACAATTTAGTTTCCTGTACGAAAATGTAATGGTCACCATGAAAGAAGAGCTGTATATGTAAAGTCAGTTACTGTAGCAATGTATAAATCTTAAAGTGAAGTACAGTTCACTACTACTCACTTACTTCAGTACATTCTTTAGGAAGATTTTCCTTGAAATGGCCTTAAAAAATCATCTTAATTTTTTCTTAGAGCCTGGCCTATGAGGTATGTATGTAGTAGAGACCATCACCACTACTGAGAGGGCCTGAAGTGGAAATAGCACAGACCATTCCTAGTGAGACATAAAATGAGTGCTCTTTTACACTATTTATTTTAAAGTCTCATTTTTAACCATGTTTTCTTTCTTCACCATCCAGAGGGCCATCAAGCAAGAGTAGGGAAAAAACCAAACGCTACTTCTAAATTATACTGCATTTGGTCATTTTTAAGTTGGATTTTGTAGCAAAAACTGGAAGGGATTACTGTTTTGTGGATCTTCTCCAATAGCTGAACAAATGTTAAATATGCTTCCAAGCTATAATAATATGTCTCTTACCATGCAAGCCTCCATTAAAGCAGTATGCATCTCATCTGTTTTGTGCTCCTGGTCTGCACCTGCCTCCAGCAGAAACCTCACCATTTCTAAATGGCCTAAATCAAAAATACCCAGTATTAACATCACCTCACAACAACTTTCAAAAAGACATTTGTCATTTTTATCTATCTATTCACAGATTAACATACAGTGGAAGGTTCTGTTTAAAATATACAACCAGGATCAGGGCACAGCCAACTTATTACATTAAGAAAAAAGGAAAAATACCTCTAAAGGCAATAGTTTCCACCTTTGGCATTGTAAGCGAGAGCAAACAGTTAGACAACATTTACTGTAAATAGTGTCATGGCCCATAACAGTCATTAAGGTACTGCACAGGTACAGGTATAAGTTCAATATGATACAAGAATGTTAAATAGCACAAATTTAAGTTACTTAAATAAGAGTTGTTTATTTTAATACAAAATAATTCCTAAGCATTCTAATCTACCAGGATGCTTATCGTGAATATTATGGACATAATACTACCGAGTACTAGCTCATGTACCCTGTGACCATGTTACAGAAGATGGTTGCTGTGTATCAGGGTGGGCAATTATTTCAGCTGAAGGGCCACTTAATGAGTTCTGGGGACCTGTTGAGGGCCACAGCAGTCTCTATCTGTCTCTTTCACTTTGTCTTTCTACACAGCTGTGAACCCAGGCAGGAGCTGCTGCCCAGCGTCAGAACCTGCAGGCAGTGTCACAGCTAATGCTGATGCCTACCCAGCATGGCAGCAGCTCCTGCCTGGGCCCATGGCTGAGTGTTGGGGCTCCTGGTGAACTACAGCTTTGGCCAGGTTCTGGAGGAAAAGGGAGGGAGGGAGAAGAGAAGTGACAGACAGAGATCGACAGATAGAGACCTTGACACCCACCCAGTGCGGCAGCAGCTCCTGCCTGGGTCCATGGTTGATGCCACTGGTAGGTTCTGAATCAGTGCTCTGGCGGGAGCTTCTACCAAACCAGGAAGGCAGCAGCACAGCTGTGGATGGCCGCTGGCAGGTTCTGCATCTGAGTAGCTGAACCTGTCCACAGTGTCCACAGCTGACACCACTGCCCACCACTGCTGACACCATGGCCCACATTCAGAGAGTTGGCAGCCATCCACCCTTGGGCCAGATTGAATCTGTTGGTGGGCTGGATTTGGCCTATGGCCATACCTTGTTCACCCCTGCTGTATATGCAGAGCTAGGCTGAATTTAACAGGCTGTTAGGCAACTAGCATTATCAGGATACTTCGATCCTGGATGAAACAGGCTCCAAGATGGTTGGCTACACTTGTACTGCTACAGTTTTATTACCTGCTGTGAAGGCTGGAGCAGAAGCTCTCTCCGCTCCCCTTTAAGCTGTTCCAAATGTACATTTTCCATACCCAAAGGAGTCCAGAAGATTTTTACTCTATGCCTGCATAATCTAAGATAGTTGCCCGATAGGGTTGCAAACCTTCCTGGATTGGCCGGGAATCTACCAGGATCAGCATCTACCTCCCAGTGACTGCTGAAAGCAATCTGGGAGACTGATATTGTGAAAGGGTTGAACAGTACAACTAAAGACATTATGTCATGTTGGGGAAAAAAATCTCCCAAAATAGCTTCAGTCAAAGTTGGCGACCCTGTTGCTTGATAACAAAAAGGCAACATGGATAAGCAGAGCAGAATATTAGAGACTTGAGGTCTATTTATGACTCATTACCCTCAGGCTTGAGCAAGCCACTTTAGTTCTGTTACTCAGTCCCCCCACCTCTATTTTACAGAAAATTAAACTGATATCCATTGTACAGTGCCAGATCTTTGCCATATTTTATTAATCAACTCTCATTTTAGAAGTTGGATATTATTATTTACTGCACAATACACATATATTTCACTAAACATTTCACTGATAGAGCAAGAAAGACTAAAAACCTTGGGTAAACCTACAATATAAATTTAGGTCGAGACTGTAATATACACTAATTAGCACCTTATGTGGTCAAATTAAATGTAATGGAGCTATCAAAGTAACAAGATACTAAATAGAGTTAGAGAATCTACACAAAATATATATTTACCTTATAACCTTTTAATTAATTTTTGTGCTGAACATTAAAGTTTAAGGAAACTGTTTATAAAAATGTTGGCAAATAAGTAAAGACCTCAATACTTCACCTTTATAACAGGCCAATGTGAGAGCACTCTCCTTAAATTCATTGGAATGCGTATTGATTCCTGCTCCATTTTCTAATAGCACTCTGGCTACTTCCACGTGGCCAGCACTTCCTGCTTCCATAAGAGGAGTATGACCATTTTCATTATGGTCCTCAATACTAGCACCCGATTCCAACAACACTTTCACAACATCTACATAGCCCCCAGCACAGGCATATGTAAGTGCTGTGTTGCCTAATACAAAGGGGGAGAAGGGAAGAAAATAAGAAGAGACAAATGTGTTAGATATACTGCCCAAATTTGAAATTCGTCCTCAGCCCCATTTCAAAATGCTAATATTAAGACAATTCTTTAAAAACAGCAGGCAAAAGATTTTTCAGGTGCAACTCAAAAACCAGTAGGATTAAAACGCATTTTCTCTCGCATGTAACAATGACAATAGACTGAAATGCTAAACCATGTGTTGAAGTCCTGAAAAGAATTAAAAATCGCCCGTATTTCATGCCACACAAATGTACAATTACTGCCATGAACTGTATTCATATTGAAGAATGTCAGTTTCACAATTCCAATTAAATTTGACAGTTTCAATGAAGAGAAACAGCTATGCACAAAGGAAAGCTTACATTGCTGAATTTATAAAAGAGATCTAATCTAAGTATTTTGGAGGCTGTTGCCTACAAAAGTTCATGCCTCTGAACTAATTAGTTGCTAAGGTGCCACCCTGCACGACCTTCAATAATTTTTTGCATAACACCAAAATATAATATCAAGAAGTTAGCTCTCTGTGACTAGATTCTACAAAAGCTAGAATCAGCATACTCTTATTAATAACACATGTTAATTTTATCTCAATGAATGCACCAGTATGAACACTCTGTGATTAACAGCAGCGATAAAGATAAGCTACTTTCTAACAACTAATTGATAATGTAAGTTTTAGTTTCACAATGTTCATTGTTTGTTTGTTGGCAGTGACCTGTTTCTCAAAAGACTATTTCAACAGCATCATTTATACCTTGGTTATCCCAAAACTGGTTAAGAACTCTTGAAGTGTAAGAGGAAAACAGATTTTTCTTCTTAAAATACACCGACAAAAAAGATATGTGAAGTTATTCATTTAAACAGATTAGATGTGAATATAAAATATGGCAGAACTGCAAAGGGTAGCGAAACCAAACACTGTCTTTACACTCACCACATGTCCAGCAAATCTGTGCCAGAAAAGAACAAAGCCACTTGCAAAAAAAAAGTTAAAAAGTACCCAAATTGTGTTCAAAATACTATTTTGAATCATTTATTGATATCTCCATATTTGTTATTATATGTTTTTCATAGCTGAGTTTCAATTCTGAATCTACTCAATGAGTTGGATTTTTCAGGCACTTATCACTTTTACAGAAAAAAAGCACTAGAGAAAAATCAAACAGATCAATACCCCCAAAGTACAAGTACTATGCCACTACTTTTTAGATGCATAGTCTCTGATACTTATAAATAAGAAGCATCTTATTGAAGTATTGCTCAAGAAAGAAATACTTCAATTTTATTATCTGCATAATAGCTGATAGTAAATACCTAAATCCTAGATTAAATATTTACTTATTATACATAACTGCAGTCTACCCAAGCAGCATGTAAAATCTAGAATCCATGTGAAAACCTGCACTTAAGTCAATGGAATTTTTTTTCTGACTTAAGGGTAGCTCCCCATAGCTCCTGCAATGCTTCAGAACAGGAGCTGGTGACCTTCAGCATACAATGAGGTCCAATCTGGCTTGTGCAGTAAGGGGATGGGGAGAGGAGGAGTAAAGCTCAGTGGCACAGAGCTGCAGCATAATTCCCATCCCCTCTGCTGAAGGGCCTGCTGCTCTGCTGCATCTGCATTTCCTTTGCTGCAGAGGGGACAGGACTCTTCAGTGAGGGTGACTGCAGACAGCTGGGGAGAGACTTCTAGCCAACAGCCATGGCCAAGCTGCAAGCTCAATATTAGCACTGTTAGCAATATTAGCACCTACACATGTAACCTGAAATACCCAGAGATTTCAAATAGGAATCCATAAAGCCAAAAACTTTTAAACTTGCTATGGTTTTTCTGAGTTCTTTGCAATAGAATTGCTCTGCTATTTTACTGTAGTCAAAAAAATGAATGAACATTCAGGTCTAGCATTTTCTGAGGAGTGCCTTGCATCTAACAAGAACCAGTGCCTCTAGTGGTCCAGATAATGACTTTCACATCACAGAACTCAAAAGTATGGTCTCAGACCCATGTTACTATCAAAACATCTGCCACTCAAATCCTGAGATTTTCTTAGCACAAGGCAGTAGGAATTCTGTCATACACTGCTTAATCCAGGTTTTTTGTTTAATCCCTTCACCCCATTCTTCTTCAATGTTTTGATATTTAAGATTTGTTATGGTGTTATTATGGAATTAAGATTATTGTTTGTTTAATTTTATTAGTATGTCTATGCATGGGCATGTAAATTAACATGCCTCAAGCTATCCCAGTGACAAATGGGAAAATGATAAGCAGTGCCAATATCAAGATCACTCTCTTCCCTCCCTTTCGTTTTAACTCGTGTTCTTAGTGTGCATCTTGCTATTCTACTCCCTGCACTTTTGGGTGGGTTTTCCCCCCACCATTTTCATAGTGGTGGGGGGAGAACCTATCATTATGCAAATTTCATAATCAATTCTCTCCTTCTCCATCTTTACACTTTGGTTCTTATTCTCCCGTACCACCACCTCCCCTATTGGGTTGCCATTTTTCCTTCTAATTTTGGCCACAAAGAACAGCCAAGATAGTTGATAGACAACCTTTCACACTTAAATTTCTACCTAACAAGTGCAGGACATGTTGTTCAGTTTTGGAAACTGCATGTTGTGATCCAATATCTGCAAATGAAGATGCAATAAAAAAGGCAGTATTCAGATTTCAGACTAGCCCTACTGACAAGATCAGGAGTAATGTTGTATTTGTTTCTCAAAGAAAAAAATAGAAGCTACATACAAATCAGCACAGTTCTTTACTTTCCTGGGCACTCTTGCCTCAGGGAAACATCACAAACATAAATCCTCAAATCAATAAACAAACATAAATATGGTCCATAAAAGATTAACTCACAGTCCTGAGACTTCTGACTGCTGCTCTCTCAGCACCTCAATCTTCCTTCTCTCCCTCTGGAAAGAGTTCCCTGGTGTGGTGCTGCTGCTTCCAGCCTCACAGCCCCTGGGTATCTTTCCAGACCTCAAGGAAGTGCCCTGGCCCAGTGTTGCAGCCGCTAGCTTAGCACCACCCCTTTCTCTCTCTCCGTCTCCCACCCCTTTGCTCCCTTCCCCCTGGGAGCCTTTTTGGGCTCTTCCCAGACCCTGAGAAAAGTGCTCCAGCCTGATGTTGCAGCCACTAGCCTAGCACATCTGTCTGGCTGTCCTTCACTCTCTTCACAAATTATACTTATCAGCTGGTTCAGTCCTCCTGAGCAGGCCTGTAATCAGGTTTCACTCCCTACTTCTGGGCTATAGCCCTTTGCAAGCCCACAGCCTGCTACAACCTGATGTGCACAGCCTGGTAGAAACCCATTTAAAAAGAATATTAAATAGTGAATAAACTACAAAGAAAATCTGAATGTCCGTCAGAAACTCGCATTCAAAGTCTTAAATGTTCATTATTCACTTATGATCATAATAACATTGATTTTAAATTTTACTGCGGCATGGTTAGTACCTGTTGATGACTGTGCATTGACATCAGCACCATGAGCTAGCAGCAACTTTACAATTTTGACATGTCCACCATTAGCAGCAGCCATTAAAGGCGTTATATCTCCTTTAATACCTCGATCCTCCACATTTGCATGCATTGCCAGAAGAACCTTTGGACAGAAAGGGCAATAAAATATTACTGTAAGCTTAAAAAAACCCTAATAAAATCTTGTCATGATCTTTAAAATGTTGAAAAAAATCCTACTTTGTGAACAAAGTATGTCATATAAAGATCCACAGTACTTCGGAAACTATAGATAATGTCTATTAGCAATGCAAAATTCACTTAGGCAGAGCTTTCATCTGTCAAAAATAAATTACTGTATACACTTGAATGCAACATGGGATTTTTTCCTTCATTTAACACAGAGAAGGAAAAACTTTGTCTTTGATTGAAGAACTGGCCCAAGGCAGGCAGCTGCTGCAGCCCTAGCTCCAGTCAGGGCTCTGGGTTGAGCTGCTGCCTGCTCTTGGCTGAGGTGGGAGCTGCCACTACAGTAGGTACATGCGCATGCATGTGTCGGCATTTGTGTGTGCATGGATGTGGCAAGTGGCTGCAGCTAGGGGAAGGGCCAGGGGGAGTGGCCAGGGGAAACAGGCAGGCCCAGGGAATGGAGACGAGGCAAGAAGTGGAAGGTGAGGAAGCCTGCACCTCCTCAGCTGCTCATCTCCACACCACAGCATGTGTGGGGGAGGCAGTTTAAGACAACCCAGAAATTATAATATTCCATGTACAGAATCTAATTGGGGTGTCACTTTAAATTCCAAGTCATCTTGGATTCAGGTAACTATGGTAATGGTTATGCAACTGACATTCTCCCCAGACTTTTATACTACACAGACTAGTCAGTAATATTATAAATAAAAAATAGCATTAGAAACTAACCTGTGCAAGCTCATAATATCCAGCTGAGCAGGCTAAACAAAGAAGGCTTTCCCCTTCTTCTGTATGCTCATTCACGCTTCGCCCTTCTATTAGCAACTTTCGTACAGCATTTACATCTCCTTCTGAGCAAGCTTCTGCCAAACTGCGGCTAGTAAGGTAAAAAGCATCTTCAGAAAATGGAGACAGACTAACCTTTAAACAGTAAAGAAATTATGGCTCACTTAAGGAGACTATTCACCAGTAAAAGTTTTCCATGCTTTGCACCCCTACATACACAGACCTGGAGTGAAAGAAGACTATACTAAATTACACCTACTTGCAACCCAGTTCAGATGCATTAATAATTAAGAGGTATCTATGATGTACCATTCTAACCCAGCTTTGTTTGACATCTTGTTTCCTGCCATCAAGATATTTAGGTCATCATTTAGCCAAAGAATTGGGGGGGGTTTCCTAATAATGCAACTGCCTCTGTTCTAATCAGCCTTTGATCATTACTCAGTCTCATCTCCCCCATTTTTAAAGATTTCAGTTATTTGCTGAACAATTCAGTCTGTCATAGCTTCGTAGCACTGCCTGAAACCGAACAATATGTCAGTGGTGGCCTGAGACATAGCCATTCTATCACCATACTGCATTACAAATGTTTCTCTAATTTCCTGTCCATTGCCACTGCTAGGTCTTTCTGGTGCCACTTTTTTAAAAAATGAAGAGTCGCCCAGCAAAGATATATTGAAGATTATATCAGCACTAGATCATATCTTCTGTCTTCCCACTAGTAAACACAATCACCCCAATGAGATAAAAATAAAGTGACTGCATTTTGTCTCTTAATATACAGAAAACTTAGAACAGAAAAATTAACCATCTTCCTCTCTTTCATCCAACCTCCTTTTTCCCTTCCTTTGCCTTATCTCAGTCATCTTCCAACAAAATTCCACCCCAAAAAATGAAACAGCCATAGACAGAGCAGATAACAACATATTTACAAATCTTCACGTAGTTACAAACCATTTGTGTGCTTTGTCTATTGAAACTAAGCTCTTCAGGGCAAGGATTAGCTTAGAATACAGTTGTCAGCACAACAAGGCCTTGATCTTGTAATACAAAAATTGAAATATATTTTCTAATGCTGAACATTCACATTAGCTCTCAATTTTGGTTTCCATTTCTCTAATGATACTGGTAACAACCAATCTTAATATTGGCAAATTAACTAGCTTGCAGTATAAGTCACTTCATGTGGTTAACAGAAAAAAGGTAGCATGCTTTGACCCATGTCTACCTACCCCCCCCATGCACACTTAAAATGTATTTTGAAGGTGTTCAGTATTTTGAGATCAAAATGAAAATCAGCAATTTGTAAGACAGTAGCATCAGTAGGCCTTAATCCATGCAGTGGCTTTATTGAGCAACATGCTGCATGAACAGTTACGAACACTGAAGAGCTTGCATTTTAAATAGCTACCACAGACAAAGGACAGGAGAAAATGAATTAATCTACTAGTAAAAGATTGAGATACAAGGAACAGGTTCAGTGACCTGCCCAAGGTCCAGTGTGGCAGACCTAAGAACTGAATTCAGGTCTGGAGTCCCAGTCCAGTGTCTTTCCCCCACAAAACCATCCTTCTCTCTCAATACAGACAAGTGCAAGGTATTGCACCTGGGGAGCAAAAAACAGCAGCATACCTACAGTCTGGGAAACTCCCTTCTTGAAAAGGATCTTGGAGTCACTACTGATTCCAAGATGAACATGGGCCACCAATGTGGGGATGTGATCAGTAAGGCCAATCGCATCTTGCCATGCATCCATAGATACATCATGAGCAGATCCAAGGAGGTGATCCTCCTCCTCTATGCGGCACTGGTCAGGCCACAGCTGGAGTACTGCATCCAGTTCTGGGCCATAAACTGACAGAGTAGGTTCAGGCTAGACATCAGGAGGCACTACTTCATAGTCAGGGCAGCTAGGAGCTGGAACCAACTTCCTAGGGAAGTGGTGCTTGCCCCCACCCCGGGGATCTTCAAATCTTCAATCACCTAGCCGGGGTCATTTGACCCTAGCATTCTTTCCTGCCCCATGGCAGGGGGTTGGACTTGATGACCTGCTCAGGTCCCTTCAGATCCTACCAACTATGAAACTGGAAAAAAGACCATAGAAGGGTCTTGATCATTCCCCAACCCCTTATTTACTTCCCAACCTATTTTAGGTAGATATCTACCTAAAATAACCCTAAGAAAATTAACAATAAAATAGCATTTCATTAGTCCACTGCTTTCAGGAGCCATTGTTTCTTGAAGGAAAAAGATATACTCTTGAAACAGACGTACTGGATTTTGACGCTTACAATGATGCATGAATAAAGACAATGAAATGAATACCAATCTCTCAAAATGTATGTTAACACTTAGCACTGCTGGCTCCAAGCACACAGTATTGCATGCAAAAGCAGGTCTACATTCCTCATCTGGAAAATTCTTTGAGCTAGATGATTTAATGGGCAGTTCAAAGCATCAGCTCAGAATAGCTATTCTGAAGCCAGTTCAATGTAAACAACAATTTCATCAGATTACAGCAAAAGAAAAGGACATCATAAAACGCAGAATTTTAAATTGCAGGAATAGGCGAAAGAGGATCCCAGTCAAGTTCTACTTACTTGTCCGTCTGCCCTGCATTTGCTGTGCTTTCTGCTCTCATTCGGGTAAGTGCAGCAGCAGCTTCATCCAACGCACAGCTGACCGAGGAAGTTAATCTACGAAGTACCTCGGGATCTGCAAACGCTTTACCATCAGGGGTGGATAGTTTACCTATTCCTTTTGTTCCAATTTACAAGTGCATACATATCAGAAAAGGAAGAAGGTAACAAAGAATTTTAAATTCAACTCATTTGTTAGGTTAGCCGAAACCTTTCCCAATACATTAAACAATTATGTTTGGATAACGAATTTAGGGATGGCAATACATACGCATGGCAATACTGAGATTTTTGGTGCCAAAAAGGTAGATCCAGGGCTCCCCTTACACTGGCAAGTAGGCACCCACAGCTGGAAGCCCCCTCTGCTGAGGAGGCTCCCAGCTGAGACTGAGTCCCAACAGCTGCTAAGGCTCTAGACTCCAGCTGTGCCTCATGCACTGCTGGGACCCAGAGCCTCATCAGCTGCGAGGTCTCTGGGTTGTGGCTGCGCACGTGAGGGGCAGCTAGGACTAAGCGCCCTGAGTGGACCCAGGGGTTTCATGCACCCCTGAGCCCTGGGGATCACAGCAACCACGATCCCCAGGGCTTGGGGGTTGCCCTCCTGTGGCTAGGAGCCCTGCCAGCTGACACTGTCCCAGCCGCAGGGGGGACCCTGTTACACATGCAAATTAATGCTCGATAGCAACCAACTATACAGTTGGTACACATTTTTAAGGTCTAACTTTATAAGTGACTGGAGCTTTTTCATGCAATAGCAACTTTGCACATGTAGTTGGTTTCAAGTTAACTGTGCAATTAACAAGTTAATTGCACCATACCTGTAATGTGTAGAGGGGGCCTTTGAGACTACTAACTGCCTGGCTATGTGGCTGACTTCAGACTAACATTGCTAACTACCTCTCTATTCATTGAGAGCATCACACTCTACCAAATGAAATGGACTGCAATCAACATACACAAATAATTTGCTCAGGTATGCTCAGATATCTTTTTTGTGATGAATACAATTTCAAAGTGACCAAACCACTAAGTTCTACATATCACAGAGACTCTTACGACAAACTGTGCTTCATTCTCTCCAGGATACTAAGGAACACCTTTACCGGTGTTGTGTACAGCAAGCATGAACAAAACAGCATCAGACTTCCAGAACTAATAAACAGCATAAAGAGCCACCTAGGCATAAGAGCTGTTGACCAGAAGACGACCAATGTATCCAACCATAAAGCCTATCGCAAATGCTCCTTAAAGAAGATGAAGGAAGCAAAAACTTTCAAAACCTACAAGATCCAACAACAAGCCTATAATCCACAGCAATATCATCAACCTATCCAACCATGCTCTCAATGCAACCATACAGGAACCTCACGGGTTTTTTCTACTACTTAATCAGCTAAGTCTCTAAGGTGCCACCCTGCCATCCTTAAAGTGGCAAGAGTTAGATGCTTCAGGAAGGGCATGCAGCACTTAATATCCTGGGTGGGGAGGGAATTTGATTGACTAATCTGAAGCCTGAGTTTAGCACCTGAGTGAAACTGAGATTCACAGGCCAGTCTCATTCAGAAAAATGCTTGGTTCTGCCAACATGCCACCACTTAACAACCTAGCAACTAAAGCATTTATCCAGAGTGTAGGAGACCTGGATTCTAGGCCCTCCTCCTTATCTTGAGGGGTTCAAACCTACCATATCTCCCACCTCCCAAAGCAGTTAGCTTTGTTAGCAGTTAGCAACTAACAAGACAGAGTTTGCACTAAGCTAAAGGCACCATCAACACCTCCTGTTGAAGATGGTCCGTTGTGCAGGAAAAAAATGCAAGGTTCCTGGGGTCAGAAAAAGAGTGATGTTCAGGGAGGAGGGAACAAACATAACTAATTAATCCAGTGAAGAGGGCACACCCCTGGGGAGGAAGAGTACATTTTTTTTTTAATATATAAAAGTAGCTTTACTATTAAATTACTACTATTTATTATTCTTACAGCTGTCAGGATCTTACTCTACAGAAAGCTGTAAACAGAGCTGTCCCTAGGGGTGTGCGGGGCCTGGGGTGACAAGTGGCCAAAGGATGGAGTTGGGGGGAAGGGAAGGGTTGGCAGTGAGTGGCCAGAACGCGGAGCTGTGCAGAGGCTGTAGCAGGGTCTATACAGCACTGTCCGCGGGACCCCCCAAACCAGTCACCCTGATTCACACCCCCACCCCGGGACGGCCCTGGCTGTAAAATTAAGAACACTTACTCTATATCTTGCAACTTGTTTAAGGAACTCAAAAGTTAAACTAAATATCTGTCTACCACAGAGTAGCTATTTAATGAAAAAAAGGTTGGTAAATGGTAGATACTGATCTCCAATTCCACTTTACATAGCCAGGAGAGTAGCCATCTTTTTCCACTAAGAAAACAGTCAAAGCTGACAGACTGGAAGACTTAGCAAGGACTCTAGCTATGAAACTACAGGAGAAGTACAGAACCAATAGCCCTATAGTTTGAGGCACTTCAACTCCAAGCAGAGCCCTGCACACTGAGAATAATTGAGAAATTAACAAAAAAAAGGTTTAATTTTTTTTGTCAGAATATTCAGGACATTCCTTTATCTGTAACCAAATGCATTTGGAAAGGTATACATTTTAATTAGTTCCCTTCCTCCCCTCCAAACCTTTTGGAAAGTACAGCACGTTTTATATTCCAGGACAGCAACACATAAGGATTAGTAGTTATGCAAGCAGGCACTGGGATCCCATGAATAAGGGTGGCAGGATTAAGCCTTAAAAGATGCAACAATTTACCTGCAGCTTCAAGTAAAGCTTCTAATCTAGCTTGGGTTTCTGGATCTACTGTTCTCAAGTCAGCACCGTCAGCAGTACTAGACAAAAGCAATTTAGAAGCAGTCTCCAACATTGGGTTTTCCAAATCATCTTGATCCAAAATGAATGATTCCACCTGGAAAGAAACAAAAGAGAGAGAGAGAGAGAGAGAGAGAGAGGGAGAGATGTTAAGACTTATTCCTTCTGTCATTTTTTGATCCACGTGTTAAGAAAAGTTGCAATAATTTTCAGTTAATGAAGGAGGTTTACTCAGTAGTGTGCTGCTGAAAATCAAACTACTTCCACTGAGGTCAATAAGAGTTTCTCCAGTGAACAATGAAGCCCAATGAATGAATACTTCTCAACATCAGATAGTAAGTATTCTGCAGTAAAAACTGTAAACTTGCTCCACAAAAATCCATTAATATGCCAATTTATTAATGTGGCTTTTAGACTTGAATGTGAATTGTTAGGAGGATGTACTCCAATATATAAACCCAGGAGTAATTAATCTAAAGATCAAAATGCCAAGTACTATTTTTGGAGTTCCCTTTATTCCAAAGGAATGACAGCTAGCGTTAGCCATGAGCTCCCATAGATATTTCTTACATATCGAAAAAGTATATATTTATGGGCAGGGTCCAATGGAATTTAACTAAAATGTGAAAGCTACATATTAACCCATTTAATTGCTGATAGATCTACCAAATCAAATCAGCCAGTGTTTACTGAACAGAAGCTGAATATTTGCAACATCCTCCAGTCCTTTTGCTAAGCTGCTGCAAAGGCTTTGAAGATCAATCAGGATTGCTATGTTGTACCTGCAGAGCTCCAAAGATGCAAGCCATACTCTATTAGTAAAAATTGGATCAATCTACTTGCTACATTTTCTTAACGTGCTAGAGATTCAACCTCTAAGGCAGTACCCAACAGCCTGCCTTTTCCAAGACACTTAACATCTTCCAAGTTAATGTGAAAGACCTAATCTAGAGGAAAGACTTCTATTTTTAAGCATGTGTATCCATGAGTTTCAACCAGCCAGGCATGACAAATCCTTCAAACAGTTCAGCACTTTAACCCATCAAGGAAGCCACTGTCCATAGGACCAGTAGCATGATAGTAGCACAGCTCTCCCAGACAGCATGCCATATTTACTGAGAAGAAATAAGATATGCACAATATTTTAAGGAAACCAGATAAATTAAAAGGAGTCTCTGTATCTGGCTACCTATTAAAAACACACCAAATACTACAGCAAGGATAGATGATTTTTGGGGGGTGGCCATATAGGGATATGTAAATAGGCATTCTTTAGGTTGATAGACAAGAGCATATTTGGAATTTTCCATCCTGAATCTCAGCCAAAGGATCTGCTGGATACCTATGGCTCCCCAACTCCTGGCACCAATGACTCAGAAAATCTAGTACGGAGGTGAAATTTCAGTATGATCTTGACTTTACTTTCATGGACTGTCAGGGAATCTCTCCAAGACCTTCTTCAGGAAGGAAGGTAAAAAGACTGTAGTCTCTTCCGCAACAAAAATGGTTGAGTACCTCTCTACCGGTTGGGCCGACCTTTGTTCAGATCTCAATTTACAATCTTACAGTTAAGAGAAAAATGGAGTTTTCAGGTCCCATCGATTGTTTCAGATGGATTTGGGAACTCCCTTCTTTGAGATTTCACCTTCCTTCCTTTTGGAAAGAGTAAAGCCTGCTGCACATGGGAATGGTTAACCTGATCAGAGAACAGGTCATTCTACCAGTGACTGACAAGTCTGCTTCTGCAAGCTAAAAACAAGCTGAAGAACCATTATTTAGCCATTATGAAACACCCAGGCTACAATTAATGGATTTCCTGATTTTCCAGAAATAATTTTTCACCCAAACGCTTATATACATTATGTATATTCTATAGGAAAAAAATGTGAAAAGGCTAGGTATTAAAAATTTCACTGAAATTTCATAAAGGAAATCTGCTCATACTCTAACTAGTATTCTCTTTCCAACCCTACCATAAAAACTAGTAAATGCTGAAACAGCAACTAATTTCTTATTTCAAATGCACCTCCCCAAATTCCAAGTAAGTTTCATTATGTAAAGTTTTAGCATATGGCTCTTATTGACTGACATATGATGAAAGAGTCTAGGTGTTTTGAAAAGAAATATCTAGGGTAGATACTGAACAGCTGGCCACTGTTTTTCCCCCCCCTAAAATGACAAAATACACTCTAGAATCAAATGCCAAAAATAGGAAGGAACATGCAACACACACTGGAAAAGTGATCTCTGAAAGAGGCTTTCTTTCTGTAAGGTACATTTCCTTTGAAATGCCTCCTGGTCTTCTTTTCTTTCAATTATTCTGGTGAATTGCGAGAGAGAGAAAAACTGCACACAAGTTATAAGATGGAGAACTAATATGGAAAGCATTAATTTAGAAAAAGGCATAGCATAAAAGAGCTGCTAGAAGTTATCAGGAAAGCTAAGAGTCTGTGTGATCTGTTTTTAAATAACTGTGATTTCAGTGACAGCAATTCAATAAAGACATTTGGAGAAGTCAAGCTAGTTAAATGCAACTTTCAAAAAAAGTTCACATCTTGGGGAAGAAAAATGAGCAGTCTTTAAACTTCGAACCTTCTCAGCTATTTTCAATCATTCTGTAAGTATACCAACTTCTGTTTTTGCAAGTTTGTTCCATCAGAATACAAGCACTTATTTTACCTCTATTCACGGTTAACTAGCAACTGCATTTATTGTTGTTACACCTAGAAAGCCCAATCGGAATCAGGTCCCCTCAATGTGAGGAGGTATATGGTTCAAAGGTTAGCCTAGTGCAGGTGGAAGATGTATCACTGTAAAATGAAACCCTAGAGACTGCATCTTCACTACCAAAACAGTGAACTTGTTTGGCAGGAATCCAGACTTTTCAAACACATGCCAATATAGGGCACTGTATGAAACTAGCAATATCAAACAAATCCTTACACAGAATAACATTTTGAGTAGTGTGCAGATAGTTAATCTGAAACTCGAGAAAATGATTTTATTTGAATATAAGAGCTATACAACCTTAATAAAAATGAAGTACATTTTTAAATTACAAATCACACTTGAGATTTTAGTTAATGCCGAAGATGAGAGAAAACTATGTGCTTACTTGCACCTCTACAGTACCTCACCTATACATGCATTCGCATCGCTAACTCATTAGAATACACTAAACTATGTTGATAAGGATGAACAAGAAAATAGAATGCAATTTAGTCTGCAATACTAACAGGAATAAAATGCAATTAAAAAAGGTCACCCATGTCAGCAGATATAATTTAGACACACAGATGACAAATCTGTTCAGTACTTTTCAGTGGGAAATCTCACTTAAATTTACATCTCTTAACCTCCTAAATGAGTATATTTTATGCATCTGTTTTGTAAAGTTGAAGAATTTTCCTTTAAAAAAATATTCCTTTCCAGGTGTTAATTTTTGTACAAAACACTGCCCTGACTTTCAGTTACTGCCTCCCAATGCTTTGGTTACTGGGGCAATGAAGGTTCCAATATTACAGAGCAGCTAGCCTAGATTAGGAGACCCCACGAACAAAATGCTTTACACAGGAGAGCTCCACTTTGTAAGAGGGATGATACTAAACTCTTATTTTGCATTTATATACATTTAAAAAATAAGCCTTCAGAACAGATCAGGGTTAGTAAATGGTTTTATGCCCTTTAAAAGTTATTGAAACAAAATTGCCAAAAAAATTTAGATGTGAATTTGTTGCCTAACAAAGTACCCCACTACTTTATTCAATTAAATGTAATAGGGCACAAAACTAACCTAGTTACATTTGGACTGATTGCAGACATTTATAAAAAACCCTCTTTAGCAGAAGCAGCAGCAGGTTACTTCAACCTGGTTCTGCAGCATCTGTAAAGATTGGGTACTTCAAGTATGGCTTTTTAGCACTTTTAGCTGAAGCTGATTCAATCAGCTGTTAGATAAAAGATCAAAAAAAGCTTCACTAAAGCACCCAATCTTACAGACATCCAGTGAGCAGGCTGAAGTAATGTGCTGCCTCTTTTGGGCAAGTGTGGGGTTTGGCTTGGCAATGCACCATGTTTAAAACAAAGCACCATGGGGGGGGGGAGGGCAGAAGGGGGGAGGGTTTGCCTGAAAGCACTCTATAGCCTTACACACCTAGGTACATTCCAGTCGATTCAGATTTCAAAGACGATTCATACTACAAATACCCATTACAAATCGCACAAAAATTACCCAAGCCCCTATACAGGCAACTGCATTTCTGAAGTCAGGTTATAAAAATTTGAAATTAAGTTATTTCATCTGTACTGAAAAATGTCAGAATCAAAACACCAAGTTTCTACTTGGAAAATTCTATTAGAGATAAGACACAAAAATTCAATCCAACCTTACTAACACAAAAAAGTTGGAAGTGCTGAAGTAGTCTTTTCTAGTTTTAACTGCACCAAGGAAAGGCATTAGCAAAGAGTTTCTACTCTTGGATACTCCAATTGCAATACAGCATTTTGTTAAGCACGGACTAGATTTTTTTGTTTTCATACAATCAGTACTTTATGTATGTTGTAAACCGGCCCAAGCATTTGAACATAGGCTGTCAAAACTGAAACAAGACAACAGGACTCACCAAGAGGCAGGCCTCACCTAGGAACAGACACTGGATTGGAATTAGAATGTCACTTCCTTGCAGAAATAATTTTTGTAATGGGCACTCAGGTCAGCTAATGGGGGACGTAGTAACCCAGTGAAAAAACAGACATGTTCTTAAGTCTTGACTTGTGCTGCACTTACTCATTTGCACTACTTTGATTTCTAAGGGGCATATCTTATCCCTGGGGGTCCAGTGAATACAATTCTCTCTTCAATGATTTACCAGAAAAATTATTTACCTTAAAATTAATGTGAACCCTTGATGCAACCAGTCTGACTGTATCCTAGAATGCATCACAGGGCCACAAAATCAGTTTTGTTTTTGTTTTTAATGACAGATGCTACCAACTCATTTGTTGATTAGTCTCCAGAGGCTTTCTGTTATGAAGACTAGTTCTGCCTGAGATCTCTGCTTCCATGTGAAAACACCCACTCTCGGTACCAAAGGTGTTGACATCTGCTTAACACAGGGGTGGACAAAATATGGCCCGTGGGCCAGATCCGACCCACCAGCCCATTCTATCTGGCCTGCGGGGCCCCTAAAAATTTAGAAAATTAACATTGATCTGTTCCTGGCTGCCTGTCAAAGATGACAAAAGCTGGGGGCAGTAGAACCCAAGGGAAGCCAGCAGGACTCATCAGCCCAGAAGTAAGGCTGGCCTAGCCCCGCTCCCAATCACTTACCACCCCCACCTCCCCTCCCCCCCATCCAGAAGCCCAGTGCTTAGCAGAGTCTTCTGGCCTGGGCCTGTGGGGCTGTTTCTGCCTTCCTCCCCCAGAGAGAGAAACTCAAATAAGAATGGGTAGAGGGAGGCAGGGGAGGACTCTGCGGCTGGCCCCAATCCTTGGGGCTGGGCAGGCTCGTACTGAGTCCCTCAGTCCACCACGCAGCCAGGAGCCAAATGGTGCTGGAGTGGTCAGCAGCCAACAGGAAAGCAGGGAAATGGCAGCTACAGGTGCAGGGACGCGAGAGCAAGCAGGCACGTAGAGTGCAGGGCCCATGCCAGTGTACTGGGGCCAGTGCCAGTGGGGCCCAGAGCAAGGCAACAGGAGCACGGGGTCCAACACCAGCTATGCTGGAGGAGGGCAGGGGCCCCACACTCTTGCCACCCCGTTCTGGGTCTCGCCAGCACTGGGCCCAGGACACCGGTGCAGGCCCCATGCTCTTGCTTGCCATCCCTTCCCCCTACCTGTAGCTGCCATTTCCTTGCTGGCCGCTCCACCACCACATAGCTCCCAGTTGCTTGGCCACAGTGGGGGAGCATGGGGCCCATGCTGATATCCCAGGGTCAAGGGAGGGTGGCAGGGGTGTTCATAGGGCAAGGCCCACACACATACCCCCACCATACACATTCACCCCCCCCTTACTGCCATACATGCAGACCCACACACCTCCCAACCACCTTCCCCCCAACACAACCCCCACAAACCCCATACCCCCCACACCCACACACATACCCACATGCTCCCTCACACCACCCCCACAAACACCTACAGCCTCCCCCACACCCCACATACTACACCCACAGCCCCTCACAAACCTATACCCACCCCCCATACCCCCCCACAATATACAAAAGTAAGACTTCATTTTAAGCTATTCTGCAATCACCTCTATGTGTGCTAGACAAATGCATGCAAATCAAGACAAAATATTTTTTTTTAAATCAAATTAATGTTGTAGATGTTCACGTTTTAAAATATAATTTGGTATTTTTCTGGTTCTGAGATGACAAAACCCCTTACTGAAAGGAATACTTATGGGGGTAAGGGGAGGGACTTCCGGTGGTAAAGGTCAGGGGTTAGGGGACAGAACGTCCAGTCACAAGATGGTGGCCACAGGACGGGGCACGTGTTAAGAGCCAGGGCTACCCTCAACATCTTGCTAAAACTTGGTAAGCAGCCCTTGGCCTGAAATAATTGCCTGCCCCCAGCTCAACATGTCAGTAAACTCTCCTTCTTCAATGGGGACATGCCATACTAATGGCAGGCCTTTTGTCAGCATTGCCTTCATCATGCCAACCCTGTCAGCTAAATTGGACACTGAAGTGGTTTTCCCTATCCTCATATATTAAAACCCATCTCCTTAGAAGCTTAAGAGACCATCAGAATGCTCTAACACAATAGAGCTCAACCTTTTTCCCCATGGGCAGTACCTGGTCCTGGTCCATCTGAGAGCAGATCTGGCCTGGGCTGGTGTGACAGGGCCCAATCCAGCCATACAGAAAGAGGTGGGGAGTGTGGTCCCTACCCCGATCCAGCCACGCGGGGGGGAAGGAGGCATGGCCCTGGCCAAACCTGGACCTGTGGGGGAAAGGGACATGACCCAGCCCTGATCTGGCCACATGGGGCTTAGGAATTTGGCAGTGGGGAAGTGGCAGCAGTACTAATTCCCCTGCCGCCAAACATCCTGACCTGTAGGAGACTCATAGGGCAGGTCAGTTCTGGCCTACAGGCTGGGGACTGAAACACCCTTGTTCCAACAAATGAAGCTTTGACTACATATCTTACAATTTATACATTCTTGCTGAGGCAGACATATTGAACATCTAACTTAGTATACAAGACCCTACCAAGTAGAAGAGATGCTTGCTATGTCTGTTTTTCAGAGGGATTATTTCATCACATTGAGGGTCCCACAAACCTGAAGCCCATAGGTTCCAAATCCACTTTATGGGGAAAGTCCTGTACAAACCAAATTTTTGCTCCCAAGGGTGTTCGTATATTGGAATAAAATAATTTCTGAATATTTATTGAATAGTTTTAGAAAGATTTAGCTAGAGGTAAAAAATAATTAGAACTTGAGAAGCGCCCATTCTCATCTGTATATCACAAGAATGGAAACTGGAGGAAGATCACTGTCATCCTGCCCAGTGTTTGCTTTACAGGAGCATATACATGGCCTTGGACATTGCTATATAGAATAATTCATATCTCAGGGAACATGCATCATCAACAAGATCCACAGTTACTTATATTCAAAGCAGCAGCTGTTTGGACTCCCTACACACCTGCTGGGTCTTTAGGGAAGGTATTAAAAGGAATATCAACACTTAAGTTATTCATTCTGCACCCTGAATATAAGTGACACTTGAGTTCTGTCCTACATCTCCAGTTAGATATGGACGTTATCTCTGCAGTAAAGACATACATTCTCTTAGCTATTTTTCACTCAAACCCTCCTAGTACATGAAAGCTAATTTCTGGAGCATCAAAACATAGGTCCCACAAACCAAGCCCTCAAGTGTGATAGCAACACCAATGAAACCACTAGGTCAGCAAACGAAAACCAGAAACTCCATTACACAGACATATTCAAACCTTGAAGCAAGATAACTACTGTGTTAGGAAACAAACTATCCAATATGAAAATACATCATATCAGCAGCTCCTAATCAACTTGAAGTTTGGCAGTAATACATATGTGTGTGATAAATGTTAGAAAGCATAACAAACCAAAAGTTCACAGGCTTCTGATGACTAGAATGCATGATCTTACTGATGCTACCCATACATGCTCTTCTTACTATAACCTCATATCTGAAATTAAATAGTTCTCAAGTGGGGAGACTGCCTAAGGCAAATGCCTAGGGTTTGTTTGGATGCTAAATTAAAAAGATAGTGACATTTTAATGTTTATCTTTTCAGAAATGTTTAACATATTTGAATGAGCAATGCATTTTCATACCGTGTAGTCATGCAGGACAATTAATTCTATAACAATGTACGTGCGACTAAAATATTACTGAGATCATAGAGTAATTTCCAAAAATGCAAAATAAAGTCAGTAAATATGCTCATTACTAGTTTCTCTAATACACTGGTTTTTAAACTGTACTCTGTGCAACCCCGGGGTTCCACAACAGGCCTTCAGAGGTTCCACAAAGAGACTAGGGGTAATGGCAGAGTGGGCCGGGAGGTGTTGCACTGTCATTGCCAGGCCAAGCCGAGCCACCTGGTTCCATATCAGTTCACAGGATAAGGGTAGGAGAGTCCAAGGAAGGAGAAGTGAAAAAGGGCTCCATAACTTTAGAGAGTTTGAAAACTACTGCTCTAATAGATATTAAAGCCTTATCCTTCAAACCCAAAGAAGCCCCCTATTTTTATATTTTTTATCCATAGAATCAGAACACAGATTCTATAAATAACTCTGGCCATCAATCCACAGAACAGCCCTGGTATTAGTTAATGTACTGTAATTTTCTCAGTCACAGGTGTGCAATTATAATGATAATTAGATACAAAAGAAAGCAAAAACAAAATAATTCTTAAACCAGATATCTATCACCTACAAAATTCAACTAGTCCCAACCATTATTTTTGCTTTAATAGACACTGGGGGGGGGACACAATTTCTTAGTGCTATATTAGCAATTACCTGTTAACATCAGAATTTTAGTATACATTAGATAGTCATTATACTGGAACAAGAGATTGTTACCCTCATGCTACAATATTTTATTACATAGTCAAAATAGGAGGGACACTTACATACGTATAAAAAAAAATTCAAGTATTGTAATTAATAAACCAACATCATCGGCAAATTTGTTTACCAGTATTTCATCAAGTAACAAATTTGTGAGAGTAACTAATGTTGTACTGGTTTCCCTGTCTACTTCAGACTAACTAAAGCAAAAAAAAAAAAAAAAA
>NW_017728912.1:36748258-36754242 GCF_001723895.1 Crocodylus porosus
GGGCTGCACGTACGCACAGGCATTTATTTATCAGCCAAAGTATTGACCACATCAGGTCAATTTCCAATACAATCAAATTTTCTTTATATTGGTACCAATCTGATATCAGACTCATATATCACACCTCTACTATTTTTGGCAAAGTTTTATGAAACTTTTACTGACTTCAGCCCTAAAAAATATTCATTAACATTATAGCCTGAATTCAATCCCACTCTTTCCACTTCATTGAACACTTTTCACTAATCCAAAATTAAAGCACTAAAGAGTCCAAAAGACTAATTTGCAAAGCGATTTTGCTCTTTACCAGGTCCCTCAACACATCACTTTTATCATCCATTCAGCTACCACTCTGTCAAACTACTGAGCATAGTTTCCACGGTGTATGCAGTATTGAATTCTAGTTGTTTTGTTCACTCAGGTTTTGTTTGGAAGTAGAGCTGGTGGGGTTTTGTGGCAGCTGAGAAAGGAGCTTTTTTATAAAGACATGTAATAGCACCAAAAATGAGCATGCTTTAAGAGACCACTACATACAGGGACCATCTTATTTCCTAGTTTGGTATGCAAGATCCTAGCAGTCTACAGGAGATTAAAGCAGTTTCTCACCAAATGGATTATGACTCCTGAAAAGCAGTGTCACAAAAAGTAACCAAGTAGATTTATGAAGCTGTACAAATATTACAACGTAAAGAAAAGAAAAAACTCAGCCCCCATAAGGACAAATCCTTACCCTTCAAAGTCAAGAACGGTGACACTTCCTTGAAATACAGGCAAGTTATATATTCTTATTGATGTACTTCTTCACCCATACTTTTAAGGTAGTGATTTTCAACCTTTCTTCATTTATGCTGTCCCTAAAAGATTTCAAATGCAGGTATGGACCCCTTAGAATTGTTGGTATTCACACACTTTTGATTGAACATTATTGTCTTTCAAATCCCCTTAGACATATGGAGCACAGGTTGAAAACTACTGTTTTATGGTACATGTGCAAGGGGGAGAGATTTCAGAAACTTATTTAAAATAAGATGATGCCCAACTAAAAGACTGAGAAACACTAACTCAGGATGTTGGTGCCAGAAGGCTTGTTCAAATTCAAAAGCTGTCACTCAGCAGGTACAGTGGTAGGTTTGGCATGGTTAACCCCATGCACAAGTGAAGTAAGACTGAGAAGGATGATAAAACTGTAGTACAAAAATTAAAATGTATTTTCTCTTTCAAAGATGGACAATAACACAAGCCCAAACTAGTGCTCACAAATGTAGCACAAACCCTTCAATAAAACGTCATTCCTTCTCAGGTGTGCAGTTGCATGGAACTCAAAAGCATCCTTCTGGGTATGTTCTTTCCCAACATATAAAAAGAAATTAGCTACATTATCTCAGAAAAAAGTCAGGACAACTGAAAAGTTAAAGGCCTTTAAGTTAAAGAACAAATAGAAGAGATTTTTCATTATGGACAATTTTGACAAGCCAGTTGTTCCTAGAAACCACAGTCAACAAACATAAAAAGCTGAACTGAAATTTACCTGATCTTTTCTCACCAGGATGCTGTTCTAGTCTTACAAAATATTGACACAATTCTGGAAAACATTAATTTTTACCATCTCAATAAAGAAGGTGTTTTAGGATTTCAGAGCTAAGGTATTCTAATATAATAAAAGACCTCCACTACAGACCTCCTAATCAGGATCAAGAGCTTGACCAGGAATTCACCAAGGAACTGACTGAGGCTGCATGCTCCTGGTGCCTGGATGTCATGGGAGACTTCAACTACCCAGACATCTCATGGAAAGAGCACTTGACCAAATCCGAATGGTCACAAAGCTTCTTCACGTGCGTGGACGAGCTCTTTCTGACACTGTTCAACACCGAAAAATGCAAGGTACTCTACCTTGGGGGAAAAAAAACCTGCTGCACACTTATAGGCTTGGCAGTGCTATGCTTGCTAGCACAATGGCGGAAAAAAGGATTTGGGGGTCATGCTTGACCACAAGATGAACATGAGCCACCAATGAAATGTTGCAGCTGGTAAAGTGAGCAAAACTCTGGCTTGCATCCACTGATGCATCTCAAGCAAGTCTCAGGATGTCATCCTCCCACTATACTTGGCCATGGTGAGGCCGCAGCTGGAGTATTGCATCCAATTCTGGGCTCCTCAATTTAAAAAGGATGTGGAAAAGAGAGAGTCCAAAGGAGAGCCATGTACATGATCAGTGGGCAGGAGAACAGGCCTTATGATGAGAGGCTGAGAGCCACGGGACTCTTCAGCCTGGAAAAGCACAGGCTCAGGGGGGACTTGGTGGCTGCCTACAAGTATATAAGGGGCGTACATCAGGATCTGGGGAAACGCCTGCTCACCAGAACATCCCAAGGGATAACAAAGTCAAACAGTCACAAACTCCTCCAAGACCATTTCAGGCTGGACACAAGGAAAAACTTCTTTACTGCCTGAGCCCCCAGGGCCTGGAATAGACTGCCTCCAGAGGTGGTGCAAGCACCTACTCTGGGCTCCTTTAAGAAACATTTGGCTGTTTATCTTGCTGGGATCCTCTGACCCCAGCTGACTTCCTGCCCCTGGACTCAATGATTTTCCAAGGTCCCTCCAGCCCTAATGTCTATGAAATCTATGAAAAGCCTTAGGCTGTCAGTCTGTTTGTCCGTAATGCTCTGGGCCAACTGTGCATGTGCCACAGAGAGGGTGCGTGCTGATTGGCTGCGAGGGCCCAGAGCATTACCGACAGAAGGGGCAAGAGAGCAAGGGAGCTGCTGCCCTGCTCTCAACAACAGTTGGCAGGGAGGGGGAGGCAGCAGGGAAGAGGGGAGGGAGGGAAGTGGAAAGGGCAATGGGGGGGGTTCTGGTGGCAGTGCCCTCCGCTGTCGCCGTGCCCCCCTCCCTCTCTGCTGCCACCCAGCCCTGACAACAGCTGGCAGATAGGGAGAGGTGGTAGGGAGGCTGGGAGGAAAGGGGGAGGAATGGTAGGAGTGGGGGCACAGAGTGGAGGGTCGCACAGGGCCACAGCGAGCGGAGGAGGACGCATCAAATTCATGACGGGCAATTTGCTAGTTCTTACAAGAATTTTCTTGCAGATAATTGAAAACATGTGGACTGTCTGCAAAAATATGGCAAGAAAATAAGCTTTCCTGTGTTATGGAATCATCATTTTTGGTGATATTTAAATACATTTAGGCAACACAACAAGCATACACAGTGGCAGTCCTCAGATTTACAATTGGTTTCTGAAAGTCTAAAGGTCATAACTCAGAACCAGTTTTCCCATTGAAACAATGTTATAAATAGGGGATTAGTTCCTTTATGATGCTCAATACAGCTGTGCCCACCTGGTAAGTCTGTTGTAGTGGAAGGAGAGGGGAGAAGCATGGGGCGTGGTGGGGGGCAGACCAGTGCCCCCTTGGTGAGGGAGGAGTGAGGCTGGGGCAAGCACTGCCAGGCCGGGATGAAGTGAGGTGGGGGCGGTTCCGGCCACTGCACACTGCTGGTTTGGGAGCTCCTCGTCCAGCAGCTCCCGCTGCTTGTCTGGGAGGGCATGTGCCCTCCTCCACGGCATGTGATCCTCACCCAGATCTGTGCAGGTTGAGGCAGGCAACAGCAGTGCTGGGAGCAGAGATATGCCCTCCCGCCACTTGCCCAGTCAGCACAAGGCGGGCATGGGGCAGAGCCAGTGTGCTGTCTCTGGACAAGCAGTGCAGTGGCATGAGCCACCCTGCCCTTCCTGTGCCCCCAGATGAGCCACGGCTGTCCTGTGCACACCCTGCCCCAGGAGGATATGGGGGGGGGGCGGGCATGTGCCCTCAGTTCAGGGCAAGACAGGCTTCTCTCAGGGCTAGTGGCAAAGTGGGGGCTATGGAGGGGTTGCAGCCACCTGAAAATTCACCATAGCCCCACCACCACCCGCCTTGAGCGCAGCCCAGTGCAGTTCCAGCCCCACCTCACCCCGCACAGATCCAGAGGCACACATGCCTCCCTCCCATGCCCTCCCAGACAAGCAGTGGGAGCAGTGGTGGGAGCTGCTGGATGAGCAGTTGCTGCACCAGCAGCTGCCAGACCAGTGGTGCACTGCAGCAGGAGCTGCCCCCCTGCGCCCCTAGATGAGCCATGGCTCTGTTCCGTGCCTGCCTCAGCCCCTGTTCCAAGCCCAGCCTTACACCTCCATCACCAAGGGGCCTTGATCTGCCACCCCATGCCCCCTTCCCCCACCACAACAGACGGACGCAGCTGTGTTGGAAAGTCAAAACTCATGTCAGACCATAGAAACAAGGTGTTAATTTACAAATGTCGTAAATGCTGTTCGTCATAACTCAAAAAGTCGTAAATCAAGGACTGCCTGTACATTTATGAGGCTTCACACTTGGATAAATACTGAAGCTTTAAGATTTTTTTTTGGCCTTTGATATCAGAGTATCCAAGTTCAATGGACAATGCTGAATTAAAAGTTTAAAAAAATAAAATAAACCTTTTTTTAAGATATGATGTATATCTATCTTTCTGGTGACTGAAAAGGGAACTTTTGGACTGAAAAGGGACATCTTGTTTAATTAATGGCAATTGTTTCAAATATTTCTCTTAGTGAAAATTAAAAAGGTGATCAGTCTATGGACTTTAGACAGTTCTTTAACAAACATGTAGTTGGAGGGATAAAATAAAGGTCTAGTTAACTTACCCATCATGCTTTACTTTCTAAACTGTAAATGACAATAGGTTATGGACTTTGTGCTAAAGAATTACTGAAAGAAATATGGAAGTACCTTTTAGGAAAGGTTCGTAACCATATAGATTGTTTTCCAAAGTAAATGCATTATGGATCTGACTACTGATTTACTTACTATGAAAAAAAATCATATTTTCAAGTTATAATCAACTTCTTAAAGCCCCAATATAAAGGATCTGCTTTTTCATACAGTATACCATTTATGGTCTTGTCAGTCTGTTACGTATTGGAACATAATTGCCACTGTTAACAACTACTGTTAATCATTTAATTCAAACTTATCAATAGTCAAGTTGGTCTGCAAGCCCACATAGCTCTCAGCTATTACCCTCTTTCTCCTGGAAGAACTTGGGACTCATTCCAAAGAACTGCAACTTTCAGTATAAAAAGGTTTCTGACTTTCTGTTGTTAAGATAAATCTGTAATTGTGCAAGTTTATTATCAGTCACCAATTTCCACAGCCCCTTCCTCAAACTAAATTATTTGGCACACTGTAATTTTGCAGAGCTAGCTTTTAGGACCCACAAAGTACCCAACTGCTAGTCTCTCCCCTCTGTTCCCCCAGGGGCAGAGAAGGGAACAGATGAATAGAATAATGAGTCAAAACAATTTGCCCCCTAACACAGAAGATGGACCTCACCCCTAACACAGAAGATGCCCCCCACAGCACAAGCTGATGCTGAAAGGACACCATGAAGCTCCCCCTTTGCTTGTTGGTAATTCTGACTAGAGTTGCACAGGACAGATTATAGTTGCATAGATGTACTGAAAACTAGTAGTATAACCTAGAGGAAGAGAGAAGGCAATTGGAACACAAATCCTCAAGAGTGTCAGAACGGTATCCCACACCACCACCTGGGGTGCGGGAGGGGGGCCTGCACTAAGGCAGCAGCCTATGACCCTGTTATTGCCACAGTCATCGTATGAGGAAATAAGCACTCACTATCCCCACACCATGCCCTCAAGGTAGGAGTGCACCAATGAAGATTTTTTGCGCCGATACCAATGACTGAATATTAACAAGCCATACACGCCGATACTGATCCTACTGCCAATATGCAGCCCAGCAGCTTGGAGAACAGTGTCTGGCTGGTAAGTCTGTTGTGGGGAAAGGGGAGAGGGGAGGGAAGCGAGGTAGGAGGGGGCAGATTGAGGCCACTGTGATGAGGAAGGAAGCTGGGGAGGGGCTGGGCATGGGAAAGAGCAGAGAGAGGGCAGAGGGCAGCTCCTGCCACTGTACACAGCCCTGGGGGAG
>NW_017728912.1:36754444-36759699 GCF_001723895.1 Crocodylus porosus
ATCCCTCCCCTGCCCCCTCCCCCAACAGATTTACCAGCTGGACGCTGCTCTCCAAGCTGCTAGGCTGGCCACATGCATACTGCACCTGCACATGCACGTGGCATTTATCAGCAACATTATCAGCCACATCAGTCAAAAAAAGGCGATTGCCAATAACGTCAATTTTCCTTTTATCGGTGCTGATACAATATGGACCAATGTACTAGTGCACTTCTACCTCGGTGATGCCCACACCTCTTTTGAAAACAGCCTGACCTGCAAGATTATGAATGGTGCAGACGCAAAAACACAGCTATCATTCCACTTAAGCTAAGTTTGCAGACCTGGCAAGCTAAAATGATGTCTTGCTGATCACAGAACAAAATCTATTCTTAAATAATAAGCACATGAACTTTTACAATACTAAGTGTCCAACCTCTGTTAAATGTTGCAGAACTCCTATTTTAGAAACATTTCATACACCATAAAAGATTATTCTTACTATTCTAGCTACAAAAGGATTGCACGTTTTTAAATCTTTATCATTGTTCATTAGTACTGAAAACTTAAAAAATGTTTTTACAAATAACCAAAACCTTTTGTGCTTTCTCCTGTCTAATGCCCAAACACATATAAAAAAACCCACATGTAAATGTGTTTGGATGTTTAAAGAAAAGACAAGAAAAGAAAAAGAATATACAATGAATGTGTGTGCACATTTAGAAATTTTTAAAACACAAAAGCATACTTCAATAAAGAAAACTAGACCAAAATACAGCTGCATATTTGTTATGTTAAACTGAAAACCGACAATGCAGACAAAGAACCCCAGACAGTAAATAATCCCATTTGACAATAACCCAAAGGTAAAAATCTTTACATCTGCAGGACATCCAGCATTCCCAGTCTTCAGATTTAATTTCACTAAAATCCATCTTATTTCAGATATGTATTTCATCAATAACTAGGTTATGCAGTATGCAAAAAATTAGTTCTTACCCATCTAAAACCTAAGGGAGAAATAAATCCAAATTTAACCAACCTGAAAAAAAATGGGCCAAGTTTAGGATGCCATTCATACATAGCAAATTTTTTTGTATTATGAATACGGGAAATAAATTCCCAATTAAGCCATGTTACATGAACCATGGCTGTAATAACCATCTTCTGGATTTCTATTCAAACCAAGATCTTTTTCATTCCTATTACAATATTTCATTATTTCAATGATATAGCTAATATAGTTGGACAGTCCTGCTCTAAGCAGGGGATCAGACTAGATGACCTCCTGAAGTCCCTTCGAACCCTAATTTTCTATGATTCTATGACCCCATATTTTATCCAAGTAAATTTGATTTCTTATGGTGCATATTTCCATGATAGTTTATCCCAAATATAACAGAATATCACTTAAAAAAAACCCAAAAACTTGCAACCTCTGCATTCATTGATTACAAATAAAAATAAATAAATCACAGAACTTGATAGATCACTGTTCTCCATCCTTCTTACGATGAAGATCACTTTTTGGAAGTAAAGGGCACCCCAGGATTTACTGCACCCCCCCTCCCCGCTCTACCCACGAGCACAGGTGGGGAGGGGGCATGGGCCCCTGGGGCCACCGCCGGGCTGCAAACAACAGCAGGAGCTCCCCCATGCACCCCTGGATTACCAGATCTCCTCAGACCAAGCTGGGCCAGGTCAACCCCAACATGAGTTCCCACTGCTGAGGTGAGCCACACCCACAAGTGGCCAGCTGCAGTGGGACTCAAAGCGTAGCTGGGTGGCACTTGAGGCC
This sequence comes from Crocodylus porosus, assembly GCF_001723895.1. Taxonomy (NCBI): domain Eukaryota; kingdom Metazoa; phylum Chordata; order Crocodylia; family Crocodylidae; genus Crocodylus; species Crocodylus porosus. The sequence continues at coordinate 36,756,222 of NW_017728912.1, forward strand.
TGGGGCCACAATGCATGGTTGCAAGGCCCCAGTGGGGAACAGGACAGGGCTGCAGGTAGCTCGTCCTGGGGAGGGGGAGGCCAGTTACCTGCTGCCGCCCACACTCCAGGGGGGGCAGGGGAGACCCACGCCCCCTAGATCTGTACCTAGGCCATGCGCAGGTTGTGGGCTCGACCTGCTACCCTGCTGCTCTCCCCCAGGGCCTCCCCAGCACAGCAGGTGCCACTCAGAGCAGCTGGGGACAGCGGGGCTGCATCGGGATTCCTCATCAGTGCGAGGTGCCCCCCCCCCACCTCCCCCTGCCCTGGCAATGTGCCTCTAGCACCTGTTGCTACTTTGGGGGGGCGCAGCTCCACGCTGATGCCCTCACTGAAACCCTGCACACAGGATGTGCATTGCCGGGGCAGCAGGGGGGTGAGAAGTGGCCAGGAGGTTTTCTTCACGGCTCCTCTACTTCCTACCACACTAGGTTGGGGGGGGGGGGGCGGAGAGAAGGGAGGCAGGATACAGCAGCAAGCAGGGGGCCTGCTGCTCCCTGCTTCCCCCCGCCCAACCCCCTAGCGCAGGGAGCAGAGGAGCAGTGCAGAAAACCTCCTTGCCACTTTGCACCCCCACCCCACTGCCCCAGCAACACATCTCCTGCACATGGGGCTGCACCCCTCCAAGCAACTAACTGTAGGCACATCACCAGGACAGCAGGGGGCAGTTGGGGGGCTCACACAGGTTAGGAATCCCCGTGAAGCCCTGCTGCCTCCTAGCTGTGCCAGGTCCAGAGGCCCCAGGGGAGGGAAGCAGGGCAGGAGCTCGACCCCACAGCCTGCACCTGCACCTACCCTGAGTATAGATCTGGGGAATGCAGGTCTCCCCTGCCTCCTAGGAGTGCATGCGGCAGTATTGAACTGACCCTCCCGCTCCCCCGGATGAGCCACCTGAGGCCCCACTGTGCTCTCATCTCGGTCCCTACAACTGTGCATTGCGGCCCTAGGCCCCAAACCCCATCCAGCTGGCTAGCAACCTCAGCCTGTGCCTGCCCTGGGTACCGATCTGGGGGGTGTGGGTCCCTCCTGTCCCCTTGGAGTGTGCGCAGCAGTGACGAGCTACCCTGCCCAACCCCGCAGCAGGGGAGAAAGGGGGCAGGGGGCTGAGGACCTGGGTCTGTAGCTCTGGCAGCTGGGACCTGCCCCCAGGCAGGGCTGGGGGAGAAGGGCACCAGCAAGTCTGGGGGGGCTATGGAGGGGGGGCTTTAATTTTAATCATGGATTTTGGGGGTTGTAGCAGAGAATTTGATTTTTTTTAATCACAGAAAACCAGGCTCCCTGGTGACCGCTGAGAGATAATAGGCAGTACTGCATTGCAAATGTAGCTGTATGTTTCCTATTGATGGGATTATACACATCATAACACTTTTTTTGTGTTTCAAACACTGGTCAAGCTGGGTGAAGGCAGAAGAATTTCTCTTCACAGCACCTTATTGTTCCCATGCCAAAACAAGAATTCTGTATCTCTAGCCCCTTAAAAGATTGCTAACCCATTAAACTCTGCAACTGTAACTTTTAACGTTCTCCCAAGAATTACCCCGAGGACCGTCCCATCAGGAAGTGAGACCACCTACAGCAAAAGTAACAATATTTAAAATTGTAACTTTTAAGATTGCATATTCTATTCAATGATAGTGGAAAATGAGTGTGAATATCCAATGCAAAAACATTTGACTTCATTACAGGGAACAACAGACAAAAGGAGGCATGTGATTTTTTTTTTGTTCTTGTTGCTGTTAAATTATGTACTTTTAGAACTATACAAGTTTGCCGCTTCACTAATGTGAATTAAGGTCTCGATTTTCAAATGCATCTCACCACAGAGATAACTTTTCACTAGAGAACTATTTTCAGCCTTTCATAGAGGCAAAACACTGTCTCCTTGGTGAATGGTTTTCAGGTATATTATCATTAAAAGAAACCCACTAAGGATTTAGATAGACATTCAGTTTCTCCAAGGAGAGTCCCTGCTCTCCCAGGAGAAACAAGTGTATAGACATTCACAATTTCTTTTCCCAAAGAAAATGTGGCCACTCTGGCAGAAAAATAAGTCAGGAACAACTCGAGTGAAGTGGTTCCCTTGGAGAATCTCTCCCAAGTGACAGAACTTCTGTAAAGGCAGCCTGTGTGCTCTGCCGCTTCTCTCTCCACCTCCCTCTTCCCACAGGGAAGGAGATCCGGTCAGTCCCAACCAGACAGGTAGCAGAACACACCCCATGTGTGCTTAGGGCTGGAAAAGCCCAGTGCTGAAGCAGCTAGGGGGAGTGTTCTGCTTGTGGCTTGTTCCCTGACTGAATCACACACACTACAGCAGTTGGGTTCTGGGAAGCATGCAAACATACTCCCTGCCCAGCCACAGCATGGGCAAAGACAGGTTCAGGGCTCTGTGCACAGCACAGACCCCACCCCCACCTTCCCTGAACCTCGGGATCCTTGTTTATATTCACTTTAAAAAAGTCTGCAAAGCTCTCCAGGCTGCATGCTCTAGAAACCCTTCGCAGTCCAAGGTCCACACTGCAGGGCTCCTTGTTCCTCTAAACTTCTGTACAGGTCAGTTTCTCACAGGCCCCCTCTACGCATGCAGGTAAAAGTGTGATGGGATCTAACATACAATCCACACCATCACACCTCCTGCCGTGCCACATGATTCCTGGCTCACCCTACACCAGCAAGAAGGAAGTTCCCATGGCTGGGAGCCCCCTCAGTTGAAGGAATCCCAGGGACAGGGACACCCCATGCACCCCAGAGCTGGGGAATCACAGCAGTCATGATACCTCAGGCCCAGGGTTTTCACACACCCACAGGGCAGTCTGGAACCTACTGAGTTCTATCACCCAGTTGGGCATAATTCACCCCTGTGACTAGGAGCCCTGTTAGTATACAGGGCTCCCAGGAGACCCTTATACTCATGCAATTTTAACCTCGAGAACAACAAGCTATAAAGTTAGTACACATTTTTGAGGTCTTACTGTATAGCTAGTTAGAGCTTTTTACGGTTTGGCAGCTAACCACTTAATTGGGCAATACCTGTAACGCGTAGAGGGGGCCTCAGAAAAACAAAACAGGGAGAGTTGTCCTGGATTATTTGGATGTGTGTACACAGCCTGAGATTCCACTACCAAATACCAATCCCAAAACTCAGGGCTGCAGGTAGGTGCAGCTCCACACAAGTTAAATGCAGCAGCACCCATTTATATCAACAAAAGGTCTGGCCCACATTAACCAGACTATTTCAGTCTTGCAATTCTATAAAGTATGGGTCAAACACTGGACTAAATTTCATGATCCTTCTTTATCCTAGGCCAATCCATCATATAGCATTGGCACCATAGCAAAGATATCACTGCAGAGACACAGATGTCCTGCAAAGCTAACTAACTATTTCCTGCACAGTAGTGCTGACTTTTGTGGTTCCTTAGAATTTGCAGTTGGAAGGCTGG
>NW_017728912.1:36759799-36769308 GCF_001723895.1 Crocodylus porosus
ATTACTTATTCATCTACTTTAGTTAAAACCCAACACGTTTTGTTTTGAGGAAGTGAACTGGCAACTCAGACTCACTGGCTGGTGCAACCAAGAAGGCTTCGGATTCCTTGACCATGACACACACTTCGGGGAGAAAGGACTCCTGGGAAGGCACGGCATCCACCTCACGAGGAAAGGTAAGTCTCTGTTTGCAGATGGCCGATCCTCTGGGCAGAGCTTTAAACTAAGATTGCTGGGGAATGGGATACACAAATTCAAACATGTCCAGGGACCAACATACAAGTAAGGCCTGTAGACAGGGACACTGGGAGAGCAGGAGCTGAGGTAATAGTTCTCCATCAGCAGGACAGGATGACAAGGGCCTCAGCAGAAGGACTCAGGTGCCTATATACTAACGCCAGGAGCATGGGGAACAAGCAGGAAGAGCTAGCCCTCCTACTCTCCAGTGGGCATTATGATCTAATAGGGATTATGAAGACCTGGTGCGACTCCTCACATGACTGGAGTGTAGCCATAGAGGGCTACACCCTGCATAGAAGGGACTGGGTGGGGAAGAAAGTTGGAGGTGTTGCTCTCTATGTGAAAAAGCAATATACCTCTTTGGAGCCTGACAGCTTGAAACCCTCTAAGTCAAGTTGCAGGGGGGGCACGCAGCAGGAGAGACCTAACTGTAGGTATATACTACAGACTACTGATCTGTAAGTTGCTCTGAAAACAAGGAACTTGCAAACCGGGGGAGGAAATGGATCTGGAAGTAACCTGAGAATTGACTGAAGCTGTATATACAAATGACAAAAATGTCATGAGTGATTTTAATTATCCACACATCCCCTGGGATGAACACTCGGCCAAGTTGGATGTGTCGCGATCCTTCCTGACCTGTGTTGAGGAGCTCTTCCTGACTCAGGAGGTGCATGGGCCAGTCAGCCAGAGGTGACTGTGCTAGACTTGGTCCTGGCCACATGAGACTACCTGGTGACCGACTTTAAATATAGAGGGAACTCTGAGCAACAGTGACCATGAAGCCATCATGTTCACTATTTGATGTAAGGCAGACAAATCAAATAGCAGGACTGAAATCTTGGACTTCAAAAATGCAAATTTCAATAAGCTTAGGTCACTAGTAGGACAAGTGTTGCAGGACCAGGGACCAAAGGTGAGAGGTGTCCATGAAGAGTGGTTGTTCCTTAAGGACATGATCCTTGAAGCACAAAGGAAGTCCATTCCTATGTGGAGCAAAGGTAACAGAAAGCCTGGGAAGCCCTCTAGGCTAAATGAAGAATTCACGGTCCTCTTAAGAAAGAAAAAAGAGGCTTATAAACAATGGAAGCTCAGGACAGGCGACACAGAGGACTATTCCACAATGGCCTGCATTTGCGGGGAACAGATAAGACAAGCTAAAGCAGTGACCACGCTTATATTAGCAATGGATACCAAGGACAACAAGAAGTCCTTCTTTAGGTACATAGGGAACAGGAGGAAAAACAAATGGAACTGTGAGGTCACTGTTCAATAACTCAGGAAGGCTGGTTAAAGGTACCCAGGTGAAAGCTGAAAACCTGAATGACTACTTTGCCTCTGTCTTTCAGCGAACCGAGGGAAAAACAATGCCAAGTAGAATACAAGATGAGCACAGTAGGAATAATCGCCTTCCTACTATTACTGTAGAATTCATGTATGACAAATTTTAAAAAATTAGATATATACAAGTCAGCAACAGTGAACGATCCTCATCCAAGAGCGCTGAACGAGCTGGCCGAAGTCATTGCAGAACCCCTGGCGCAACCCTTCCACAACTCGTGGAAGCTCTGGAGAAGTCCCCAAGGACTGGAAGACAGCCAATATTGTGTCCATCCACAAAAAGGGCAGGAGGGAGGACCCGGGTAACTACAGGCCAATCAGTCTAACTTCCATCCTTGGGAAAATCCTAGAAAAGTTAGTCAAGGAGTCTTATCTGCGATAAGCTTGCAGAAGAGAAGATTCTGAATGGCAGCCAGCATGGCTTCATCGCAGGCAGGTCTTGCCTTACCAGCTTCACCTCCTTCTATGACCAGGTAACTCGCCACCTGGACATGAGAGAGCAGGTTGACATTGTATACCTAGACTTCCAAAAGGCCTTTGATCTAGTATCCCACCAAGTCCTCAAGAGACAATTGGAGGATTGTGGGCTTAACTCAGAGACAGACAAGTGGGTGAGAAACTGGCTGTAGGATAGGACGCAGGGAGTCATAGTGAATGGATCTGTGTCACCCTGGCGAGAAGTGGGCAGCAGTGTCTTGCAGGGGTCCATGCTCAGTCCAGTACTTTTCAACATCTTTATTAACAATTCAGATGTGGGGGTGAAGAGCTCACTGGCCAAGTTCACGGATAACACCAAATTCTGGGGGGGTGGGGCGCAGTCACTCTAGAAGCTAGACTAGTTACAGGCAGACCTAGACTAGCAAACCATGCAGATTGGAATCTGATGAAATTCAAGCACTGAAAAATCAAATGCTCCACCTCAGGATGAGCAACCCCCAACACACCTACAGGCTTGGCAGCACCAAACTGACTAATACCACGAATGAAAGGGACCTGGGGGGAATAATAGACCACCATATGAATATGAGCCGGCAGTGTGATACTATAGCCAGTAGGGCAAATAATACTCTGGCAGACGTCAATCGATACATCTCCAGCAGAACCAAGGAGGTGATTCTTCTGCTCTACACAGCACTGGTGAGACCACAGCTAGAGTACTGCGTCTGGTTCTGGGCACCACGCTAACAAGGACATGGACAAGCTTGACAGAGTCCAAAGAAGAGCCATCCATGTGACCAGAGTCTTACATGGCAAGCCATACGAAGAAAGGCTGAGGGATTTGGGATTCTTCAGGCTGAGGAAAAGAAGGCTAAGAGGGGACCTGGCAGCAGTTTACCACTACACTAGGGGAGTACATCAAGGGCTTAATGAGCAACTGTTCAGCAAGGCACCCAAGGGGAAAACTAGGAGTAATGGCCACAAAATCCTGGAAGATCAATTCAGGTTTAACATTAGGAAAAACTTCTTCATAGTCAGGGTGTCAAAACTGTGGAATAAGCTCCCTCCAGAGGTGATGCAATCACATACCCTGGAAATCTTCAAGAGGAGACTAGACAGTCACCTTGCTGGTGTCACCTGACCTCCAGTTATCTTTCCTGCTTGGTGCAGGGGGCCAGACCCAATGATCTTCAGAGGTCCCGTCTGGTCTTACGATCTATGAAGCTATGAACTGAATTTCCTTGTTCAGCACAGCTTTAAAATCAAGCAGCTGGGAATTCTTTTATATACTTTTTTTTTTTCTTTTTACTCGAAGTGCAAATCTGCCTGATTGCTGACAGAGAAGGGAAAGCAGAAGGTTAAAACTGCACGCTGCTGAACTGGCATAACACTGCATTAATGGCTGGCACCAACAGACCTTCTGCTGCAGGGACAGCTGCATTATTACTGCAGTCTCACAGTTTCTATCAACTGTGTAAGCCTTGGTAGGCGTGAACACAAATGTCTTCCTCCTCCTCCAAAACAAGGGGAAAAAAATTACAAACATCTATGACTAGTGAAATTGCTAGGAGAAATGGCAATATTTTAACAGTTTCTGCATCTCAACCACATCAAAAACTTGGAATATCTTAAAACTGTAATATTATATACATAAATTGTACACATGCTGGTACAAGTTGCTTTTTAGGTGAAACTTCCTTCTTAAAAATTTAAACATAATTATCAAAACACTTTAATGCAGACTGGAAGTTCCCTGCTCCATTTGCATACTTACACAGGGAAAGAACACTAATGAAGATTCCCACACAGACAGCATGGTGATTTTATTAAGATATTTCCAAATCTTTGTGGAATGATTGGGGCTGTTGGGGAAGGGGGAGTTCAAATTGCCTACCATTGTCCTCCTGAGTGTGTGAAGCTTTACATAAAACTTGAGTGTTGCCCAAAATATGAAATACAACATCCAAGTACATTAGCACAGATGTTATTGCCCTAAACATACCCATAGAATATCTTTAAATTTTGTTAGCAAGTCAAATATCATATTTCATACCTCCAGATTTATTTTTAAATAACCCCTGGTGTCAAGGAAGCATCCATGCAAGTCTGAGTTCAGGACTGCAAAAGAAACAATTTCCAGAGAATTTTTATTTTGGTTTGAACAATCTGAAGCTACAGGAGGATACATCTGCAGTAACAAAGGATTCTGCTTGCCTAAAAAAATTACAGAGTGAACTGTACCCACCTACGCTACTCCGTTCTTGGTAAGATTCTCAACTTACATGTTCTGAACTGTTTTTCCATACAATAACTGAAAAACTGCTACAGATCTAGTCTTTCTGTACTAAAGTAGAACAGCTACTCATAACAGCTCTGCTCTGAGTTCAAATCAGGATGGTAATCCTGAGCTTCATTAGTAGTCTTCCCTGGCCTTTCATCCTGCTTCCTCTCGCCTCCTCCCTTCACCATCAGTAGTTAATCCTATGAAGTCATGCCCACAAGATTAATACTATGGCCAGAATGCTCCATTCTCAATACAGATCTGATAGGCAACCCAAAACAATGAGGAAACTGCCCCCTTTGATATTTTTGTCTAGTGAGGCTATGTGGACAGTTGGAAGCTCCTCATGCAGAATTTATTACTTGAAGAATGACATTACCTGCAGATACCTGCAGAAAGCAAAGCATAACAAAAATAAAGACAAAGGTAAGATCGCAGCCATGTAACTAGGCTGAGTGAACAAGTATACTGATCAATACCAGTAAACCTGCCACCTTAAGACTACTCCCCCCTTCCCCTTCCATCAGCAACCATCTGCTTCGATATTTTTAAAATAATAACAGGTGCTTATATGGTTCATAGCCTGCTTTATTTACAATTACTATACAAATTCTGTTCAGAGGAAAGCTACAATGGTGACTTATGGCAGAACCTAACTTTTCTTTTTCCACACAAAACAAAGGCTTCTGGGAACAAATCCATGACTTTTCCATGTCTTCCTGGACTTTCCTCATAAGGGAAAAAAAGCACCTTCCCAAAGGTATAAAACTCCATTAGGTAAGCCAAAGACTCCAGAAAGATCTCCTCTACTTCCTTTGTAGGGGGAGAATCTTCTCCTGTGGACTTCTGGAAAATTATCATAATCCAGAACTTTTGACACTGGTGATAGTGATAAGCAAGAAGCATCAGATATACGAGAAGAAATAACCAAGGGCTTTGCTGTCCCCAGCTAAGGCTCCCCATTTGAGGGAAAACACAAACTCTCTGGAGTAGTGACTTAAGAATGGTTCAGTAGGAAGAAATCCTTCAAACTGGAGTATTAAACTGTATAAAATCCTAAAAAGAGAATGTTAGTTTAGCTCTATCCTTACAGTGAAATTCCAAAATCTCTTTAACTTTACTCCTGATGAGGGGCAACAGCACACTGACGACCTCTAGTCTTCCCCCTCCCCCATCTAACTTGAAGCCACAAACAAAGCCCAAGAGAGTAATTTAATTAAGGTGAATTCAAAAGACAAGTTTCCAAATAGCTGGTCTTGCCTTTCCTCCCTCATGGCTTCCCTGTTATTGCATCTAGCTTTGATCACATATTGTATGGGTACATTTAATGGCTAAATCCTCAATGCAAAAATTTCCAGCGCCTAAACAAAAACCCTGCAGTGCAGACACAAGACTTACACTGATCAGTTAGCTTCAGGCTTAGTCTTTACCTAAATTTACACCAAAATAATTCCTATTCACACCTTCTGCTATTTCAATAAAAGTCTGATTTTTTTTAGAACTGCATCCCATTTCAATTTTCCTTTGTTACCTCTATTAGAGCTTGAGCTGTCTGTCAGATAAAATCTCCTATCTTCATTAGTTCGGTTTTAAGTTTGCTTTCCTCTAGTGTCTTTCTTTTAAGGGGAATTGTGATGCATCCTTCGCAACTAACCAAGTAGTTACCCTGTATTTTCCATACTTTTCAATTTTTCATATTTTCAAGCTTTTCCACAGCATATTAAAGCCCTTAGCTAACCCCCATAACAGGGATATGGGGAGGAAGGAAGAAAATAAGATGTAGCAGTATTTTAATGAGCAGAGGGGGGAAAAAAAATAATATAACTTTGTCAGGGATGAGATTTATTATACACATTTCAAGTATACAATAAAGCCTGCAATATCACATGAACTACTTTGTTTTCTACATCAGTCCCCTTAAAAAGCAACAATCTCCACTGAGCGACAGTCCTGGGATATAGCTCCAGAATTTCCCATTCCATCAAGACTGTTGAATTCTAGACACTATGGTCAAGGGAACTGCAGAGATCCGAGTACAGTATGTATACCACATGAGAAGGAGATAAACATAAGTTTCTGGGACAAGAAAGAATCTTACTGCAGTTGTTTTTGAAAATTTATTTTTGCAGCTACTTTTAGAGACCCATAAGTCAAACCTTCTCTGGCACTTCCTCCCTCTCCTCTGCAGTAAGCACATTTAGGGACCAGCTCTTTCTAATCTAACAGGGATAAGGACTTTCACAGATTCTTCTCACTAACTTGGGCGTCCACATGCATTATATAAAGTCAGAGATACCAAGAAAATCCAGAAAACAAGGATGTTCAGTGGACATTCATTCAACATAATCTATTGCTAATCCCAGACCAAAAGGTTCCTTCCATGGATTACGGAAAAAAATTGCTTACTGTTGTGATGAAGTAGTGTGGTACAGTTCTCCTGTGCCTGACACCTGCACTGCCTAAAAGTCACTAAGCAGCAACAGTAAGAGTGATAGGGCTAATAAGTTTTACAGTTATAATTATGAAACTCGAGATGCTTTCCTTTTCTTCCAGCATTCAGGAAGGAAAAGGACCAGGAGCTTCAAGTTTAAAATGCTTGCTCCCTCTAGAGTCTAAAATAGAGCCGTATGTCCCAAAGTACTGCTCAGGGTCAGCAAAATCCCCTTTCCAGCAGCTATGTATAGCGACAAACCCACACACGAGACACAAGGATGAAATTTCTGTTTTCCTTCCCAGTTGTGTTAGACACCAGTTAACTAGAAGCTCTTAAGTAGATGTGGTAAACCCAGACTGTTTTTTTTTATTTCTTATTTTTAATCAAGGAATTTGTGGTGACAGAACTGAAGGTTTTACTAGGTTTATATTTAACATGCATTTTAGATTCAAATACTTATAACGAAAGCATGCAAATGAACAACTGATAAAGTATAAAAATAAATACCTAAAGTACAAGTATTTTGATCCGAAGCATTTCCAGTGTAAAGGCCTGATTATAATACATGCAACCTGTTACCAAAACTCCCCCTCAATTCCTGTTTGTTAAAACCAGTAATTCTCTTTTACTTTTTTAATACTTGTTTAACTGCATGAGTTTGACAGAAGATGCTGCTCAAAGCTATGCATTTTCAGCTTCACATGCCAGGCAGATCATCAAAAAAAACTACAACGAATCCCAAGCACTATTTCCCCAATCTCTTGGAACCTGACCTTTAAGGAAAAAATGCAAATTTTAAAAATGCTGACATGGCAATACTTAGCTTAAAAATGCATCTTTCCTGAAAAACAGAGGACTAGCAGTAGTACAGTAAAAAGACTTCTTGTGGACACAAAAAAAGTGGTCATAGCAGTTTACACACAAAAACAAGCCCACGAAGATCCACAAGTCTGTATGGATGGCACTAGCTCACAGAAACCAGGGACTTTTCCGTATCACGGTGACAGAGGCATTGAGGACTTGCCAAAAACAAAAGTTCTGCTATTGTTATAACTTTACTGGTTTCGCTAACATGATACAAACCTTTAACACAGACAGTTAGAGCTATGAAAGTAGTTTATACCTGTATAGCTATTCCCAAATTATTCTATATCCCAAAATAGTTATAACAGTACACACGTACAGAGACTTCTAATTTGGTATACTTCATTCTTAGTTTCCACTGATAAGAAATACTTCAGTTTACACCACACTTGTTTTATTTCCTCATCTCTCTCTTTACTTTTATGACTTTAAGCTGACCTCAGCATTCCCTGTATAACTGTTTTTCCTCTCTCCAGGATCCAGTAATAGGGAAGTAAATTGAGAAAAAAAACAAACTTTACTACTGAATATTATACTGTTCCCCAAACTGTCTAGCTTATCATCAACTCTAAGCCAGTCATCCTCAGCCAGGGTCAAGCAATATAGCCCTGTTGGCATGCACACGATTCACATAATAAACCCAGAGATTTCAAATAGAAAGCCACAGTCTTAAACAGTCTGAGCTTGTTGCAGTTCTAAGCTGGCATCCAAACTAAGAGCTGGCATTTTCAGGGGTGGGGACTTGCATCTCAAAAGGTTGAGAACCACTGCTTGAAACAAATGAGTACTGACAGAAGACTTCTCCATTTACTCCACGGAAGTTTGAAGCATAAATCATACAATAGATCTTTCTCCCAATTACATGCCTCAATCTTTATGCTTGACAGATTCATCAAGTAATATACTTTCACAATTCAAACTAGTATTATTAGATGAAATGCTAAAAAAACGGGACTTGGGATGACAGACACTTTTTCATTACAAAACAGTGCAAGCGTAGTATATATTTTATCTTAGGCCTGAGATGTAAACAGAGCTACTGATCTGTAAGTTGCTCTGAAAACCAGGAACTTGCATAATGCAGGGTCAAAGAAAGATGTGCGGGTTCTCAACAATGACATTTAAAGTACTCCACCATAAAAGATGAAACAGGGAATGGTAAAGATGAAATGTGGAATAGAGGGAGGTCAAATACAGATGGCTACTTTATTTCAGCCCAAACAAGAACAAACACTCTTTGGCATGAATGAGAAGCTAAGTGCAGGTATACAGTACCAGATTTTGAAGAGGAACCATAAATAAAATTTAACAATCTAGAACAATCAGCTCTCTCTCTTAGTCATAGCTTTTCTCTGCTATTACCCAAACCACCAGAGATACCAGTTAGTGTCAAGGTCCAGTAGCGCTAAGCACTGGAGTAACTGTTGAAGAAACTGGGGGCATCTACATGTCCTATTAATGCAATTGAATAAATTCTATTGCAGTTCATGCTGGAGTTCATTGATCCTGGACACTCTATTTGCACATCTGCCTGGGACCACAGCACGCTGAGCCAGGTTGGATCAGCCCCAACTCGCAGGGGGCCCGAGGGAAGGGGAGGAGGGTGGAGTCAGGCTGCAGAGGGTCTGGCTGAGGCACAAGGTTGCTCTAGTGTGGGGCTAGACCTGGGGAAGGCAAATATTTTGGGCGGAGGGCTGCTTACCAAGTTTTGGCAAGCTGTTGAGGGCTATATAGGTAACCCTACCCCTTGACAGGTGCTCCACCCCCTGATCCCCATCTTGTGACTGAAGTCCCACCCCCTAACCTTTGCCATCCAAAGTCCTTCCCCTGGCTCCCAGAACTACTCCTTTCAGCAAGGGATTTTGCCACCCTGGAACCAGAAAAATACCAAATTATATTCTAAAAAGCAAA
>NW_017728912.1:36769678-36778248 GCF_001723895.1 Crocodylus porosus
GTACACACACACGTACTAGAGTAGCCCTGTGCTTCCCAGCCCGGCAATGCAGGCAGGAGCCACTGTTGTGCTGGAACAGAGTGGGAGCAGGAAGAGAGTAAAATGACTGAGGGTGGGGTGGGGCTGGGCTGCTCGGTCCTGCTGAGGACTCCCCAGGCCTACTGCTCCAGTCTCCTGTCAGCTTTGAGAGGCAGCCAGGAGCAAATAAATATTGATTTACTTATTTTTTTTTTTAGGGGCCCCATGAGTTGGATAGAATGGCCTGGTGCGCCAGATCCAGGCCTCAGGCCACATTTTGCTCACCCCTGGGCTAGACAACCCCCTAGACAACCCCCCCTCACTGAAACACCCTCATGCCACAGCCAACCCCATTAGCATTTACACATATGTTGTGGTGCACTAAATAATGCCACTGCAGAACAGTACTTGTGTTTACTACACCTAATAGGGGCACATATGTAGATGTTAAGACTACTGCTAAGGTAATTAGGCAACTGCACAGAAAACATCTCATGTAGGAACCCACTGCTCCTATTTCAATAAGTTTATAAAAGAAAACTACTTTGAGTAATTTATAAGTTTAAATGAAGTGGAAATAAGTCCTTCTGCAAATGTTACCTACCACCACAATTATAAACCAACATCAGCTTCTTAAACTAAATGAATTCATATTAAATAAGCAATGTCATGACAGCAAGTATGCTAGAAACAAGGACTGAAGGGGATGACAGAGTCAGTTGCTGCAGAGATGCATCAAATGTAAATTTCCAAAGTATTCCTATTCATGTTCAAGGAAAGACAGGGGCCAACTATGCAAAGCATATTATTATTATTACTTTGTCCTCCCACTCTCCAGCTTGACATTTTGTGACTTTCAGCTACTTGTAGCATCTCTTTGGAAATCTAGACTGTAGGTTTTCAGAGATGTGAACTCTTACTGGGTGTCTGAGTTGCACCTAATATTGGAGTTCCCAAAAAATGAAGATTCAAATGCACTCTCATTAATTCAGTTGCTTTAAGATGTTTAAAGAAAAATATCCCAGAAAATCAGGAGATATCATTTGTTTCATAACACACAGTAAGGTATATAGGATATAATCTAATAACTCAGTCTAGTTTGAAGGTTCCCAGTGAATTTCATTAAATTATTAACTGTTCTTCAGAGGTACAGCAGCACCCACATCACTTGCATCAATGTGGTATGCAATCCACTTAGTTCACAGCAGGCTGTAGGATGAAAGAAACTACTCAACTACTGGCTCTAGTTTTTACTTCAAAAGGTGCCACTTCTCCAATCTGCTCTGAAGGACTGCTGGTGAGCTCCAGCTTGACTGGAGAAGCAGCACCTTTTGAAGTAAAAACTACAATCAACAAGCAGCTAGAACACCTCAGCGGTCCTGCACAATTGTTTGCTCAGGCTGTATACCCTGGGTTTGTTTACAAATCCTTATCCCTGCAAAGAATCAAGTTTCTACCCTGCACGTGGCAGGAAACAGCCTGGGAAGGGGACAGGCAGAACCACAGCATATAGGACAGGGAAAAGCCAAGCATCAGATCAGGCAGGGAGCAGAGCAGCAGCTTCGTTAGGGAGTAGAGGACAGAGAGCAGAAAGCCAAGCAGCAGATAAGGTTAGGGAAAGGGATCTGAGTGGTATTCAGGGAGGGAAAGAGGGCAACGTGAGAGACACAAGCCAAAAAGGTTGGTCCCCAATGGCATAGTGAACACATGTGCTTAGTTTTAAGAAGGAAGAGAGTCATATTGTAGCCATCCCAATTCAAATTATCAATCTGGAAAATTTAAACCGGGGTGTCAAACTTATTCAGTCTTGAGTATCCCTGAGCCAGTCTGCAGGCCAGACGAGGACTGATTTCCTGCACAGCAGCCCCAGTGTCGAGTCCAGCCTGCATAATTTCACCCACATAGTTGCCATGATGGTATGTGGTACATGGATCAGATGAACACATTTTGGAAAAGATACAAGTACAACCCACAGATTCTGACCGATTCAGTGTGGGGACCGTTGATTGTTGTAATACTGAAGATGTGACTGGGTTCTAACTGGTTCAAGTATGGAGTGAAAGGTGACCAACAGGGGTGTGCAATCACAGGAGGGCTTCTTTTTGTATTGTAGCAATTACTGCAGGGCATTTGAGTGGCTCTTTCAAAGATATGGTCTATTTCTCTGCTAAAGTGCCCTTGTTGTACAAAGGCATGTTTCAGGTTGGCAAGGTCTCTATTTACAATATTCTACTAGGAGCCCACATATTTTTTGTATGTGGTGGTTTGGTAGGGTGCCACCTCTGATCTGGATCATGGCATCTAAGAAACTGGCGTTGGAATATTGCAGAGAAAATTTGATCAAGGGGTGATAGTTGTTAAAGCTGCTCATTTTTCCCTTCTACAACATTTGTGATATCAGTCGTTTGGTTGCTTGGACCTTTTGCAGGTTCCACGACAGCAGAGGGAAGCAACCTCTAGCACACATGCTAGAGCATGGCATGTGAAGGTATTTTGTTTGGCACGCACACCTTAGGGCAGACACCAGGGAAAGAGATGGGATGTACAGCCACAAGGAAAGATGTACTGCCAGGGAAAGATGTGGGGTGTACTTGCCACAACAAGGATCAGGCCCCTTGCAGCTCCCCTAGCATGTCAAGGTTGCAGGTATTTTTGGCACTTTACCCAAAAAATGTTGCCAACCCCTGCACTACAGGCTTACTTATAAACAACAAAACTTTGATGAGAAAGAAGGAAATCGGCGGATGTTTATTCCTTGCTTTTTAAGTTTAAGCAGGCTACACTTTTGTAATATACAGTGTGTGAACCTGTGTACTTTTAACAATGATTTTAAGGATTACTAAGCCTATTGCTAGGTGGCAAATTTTAACAAATTCATCACTCCCATTTGTTATTTACTCAATTTAACTATCCCCAAACACTTTCTTGACTTCTAAATACTGTAGTCTGTGAACCTACTCCTTTATAGGCTGACTTTAACACTTCACAGTTGTTGCAAATTTTCTTATGCTCATAATTTCAAGCAAGTTCATCCTAATAATGAAAGCAGTCTGCATAACTTCTAGTTGATGTCTATACGATGTCTATAAATCTATACTTAGCTAATTTGGGTGCAGCTGCAGACACTATGCAGGATAGGGCTAGGATCCAGAATGACCTAATAAACTGGGGAAGTGTTCCAAAAATCAAACAGATAAAATTTAACAAAGACAAGTACAAACCTGCACTTGAACAAATAAAGAACTGGGAATGATTGGCTAAGCTGCAGTAGTGCAGAGAAGGACCTGGAGAATTACAGTGGACCATAAGCTAAATATGAGCTACTAGTTTGCTCTTGTTGCCAACAGCATCCTGGGTTGTATTAATAGGAACCTCTCTTTCAAATCAAGAAAAGTCTTTCTGGCACTATTCAGCAGTGGTGAGGTCTCACCTTATGTACTGCGTCTAGTTTTGGACCCCAAACTTCAAGGATGTGGACAGACTTGGAAGAGTCCAAGGCCAAGCAACAAGGAAGAAGGGCTTCAGGGGCCAAGATTATGAGGGAAAGCTGAAAGTACTAGGATTATTTAATCTGTAAGAGAAGATTATACTGTCAGGTCAGACCTCTCTCGGTCTGCTACATGTAAACCAAGACAGCCTGTTGCATGGTGAGGTTGTCAGCAACTCAACTGGCACCCCCATGGACTTGCCTGGGTTAAGGAGGGCATGTGGAAATCCTGCAGCACTAAAATGAGACCTGTCCCGCTACTTTTTCCCTCTGAAGCCTTCCTCCCACCCCCCATCCCACCCTGCAACCTGTACTCCTTTCCCCCCCATTCTCAGATTATCTGAGGAACATATTTAGTAAATCATTTTATTTGTTCCATTTTCCCTTCTAAATCCACAATGACTCTTTTCTCTCTCCTGCTTACTAAAAGAAACAAGATTTTATAAGAAAAAAAAGTCAGTCACTCCAAATGGCATCCTTCTACCATTTCTTCCCCATCAATAATGTCTATATAAATATATTGATGGCACTCTAAATTGACATTCCATTAGAAGAATTATCCCTCCAAGGTTCCACTATTTTCCTTAAATTGGACTCCCTGCTTTGACCTCTGCTTTTTATTTTTTACTGTTTCTAGTATCTTAGTTCCATACATGCAGATTTTCTGGTACATTTATTCAATTTATGCAGTATGATACCAACATATCACCTATTATAAAGGATATAACCAATCACAAATTCAAGTTTGGCCTTCTCTCCACCCAAACTAAGTTAAAAGTCCATTTAACCAAGGCTGCTGTTCTAGAATTGTTTTATAAACAAGTCCCCCTCTCTCCATTCTCCCCACAGAAGTAACCGATGGACACAGTAAATGTCGTGCAAATTGCTTAATAACACATTACCCACTAACAGGTTTTATACTCTTGCTACAGAATCTGGCTAGCACAGGGAGAATGAGAGAGACCAGGATACCAAGTACCTACCATTTCCCCAAAACAAAGAATCAACAATTACATTAGCTAATTACCCCTTCTTCCTTTTTACATGCTTTTGATGCTGTGGCAGTAGAGCTCGTTGTTTTGACTTACACGGTTTACAATTATTCCAGCACACAATTTCCTATCAGCCACCACTTTCCAACAAGGCAGCAATGAAATAAGGCAAAAGAGCTCACTTGCAAGTTTCCTTCAAAGACATTTAACGTCTTTCACATGCTGATTTATATAGTTTGCAATGAAAAAGAAATCACGAGAGTAAAATTAAACTGAAAAAAACACTGCTAATTGGATAGTTTTATCCGTTTAAAAATACATTTAAAAAACACGATAGCTGATTTTAAAAAGAAAAGCAGAAAAGTTTACTTGTGCTGTGTTACGAGCACAAAACTCATTCACTCAGAACTATGACTGTTAATAAATGAAAATACTCACTTATGCTTATTAACAACAAGTAAACTGGGTTGTTTTAAATCAAGTCAATTTAAATCACAGATTTTAAATCAACAAGCCAAAAGCCTGATTTCAGTCACTGATTTTCATCAACTTTCCACCATAAACATTTTTTAATTTTTTTAAAGAAAAGTGTATTTTCATTGGTGGATATAACAATTAAAACATGTTGATTTACAACTAAATACAGTTTTTACACTAGATTTAGTACATTCATCTCCTAAGTACATCCAATGTATATTGTATTGATAAAAATCATGTATTTTAGTATTCTATAAAATGGCGAAACTGTTCTAATTCACTAAATGATTAACTTTGCTCATATTTGTATCAAGCTGCATTAATATGACAATTTGAATTTAATTAAATATACAAAATCAATGCTTCAAATTTATTAAATAAAGCTTTAAAGTTTTAGATAAAGAAACATTTTAAAAATCAAAACATGGTGAACACATACATTTAAATAATTACAGTTAAATAACTGACTAAACACTAGTATTAACTGATATAGTATTAGAAGCAAGAATAGTGGTTAGTGAATTAAGCCAATTTTTTCAGATCACCCTGGGGAAATTTTTTTAAAAGGCCTAGGGAAGAGTCATTTGAGCGTAATATCCTACTTGCCTAATTCTCTTTAAAATAAGACCGCCTTTTTAAAAAAAAAACAAGGCAATTTTGAAAATGTTTACCCTCTCTTTCTTTCAAGTTTTTAGAACTCAGACCTCCTCCTCCGTCCTATTCATAGTCTAGAAGAAGGAGGGGAAAAAAACGCTTTCCTGTTTTTTCAACTCCCAATCAATTTCTCAGCTTTGAACCAACCAGTCCCAAAGAAGAAAATATTCTCTCTTTCTGCACCTGCAGAAAAGGCTACTGCTAGTAATAGCTAATATAGCACTTCAATAAACTCTGTCTGGTTCCAGGTGCTTTGCTAGCAACTTCCACCGGGTTAGTAGTGTGACTTTCTTTAAAACATCTTCAACAAACATGTCCTGGTTGAATGGTTCACCTCTAGCCATGACATTTATTATGGTTGGCTTGATTGATGGGTGATTAGTAAATGCCCATGTCATAGCAGTTTTTCCAGCAATTAGGCATCTATCCTGGTACTGTGCCATTATTATTAACCCAAAACAATGAAGTGGAGTAACTACCTAATGCATCTACTTTTATTCCTGCAGATCCATTCAAATTTGCTATCAGGTATTTCTTGCTTCAGTGTTTCTTAAGTTCTTTCAAAATTTCAGCAGCATCCACAAAACACCAACAATCTTTCCGTAGCTTGCCAAAGGCTACTGAAATAGATTTTAATATATTCACAGCATATCTTCTACATTTCTGTTTAGTTAACTATTGACTACCCTAGCTGTGATACTTCCATCAATTTTGTCATGATTTTTTTCCCCACACATGGTTATCAGAACAGACCAGTTCTTAATAAACAGCATAAAGCAGTCAACCACTGAATTCCAACACACATCTTGGGGGAGGGGGGGGGGGAATTACCTTGGATCCCCCACCTCTCTGCAGTAAAGTAATCCAAGAATACAGAAGTATTTTGTAATATCAACTTATTTTCCTTTATTCCCACAGTGCTTAAATCTTTGGCTAAAAGACTGATCTAATTAGCACTGCACCCATATGTTTCCAAGTTTGTTTCATTATCTTCTTTTAAGTTTCTTCTCATCTTTGCAGTATTATCCGTAAAATGCTGTGCACATGACACTTGAATTTTTGCTCACAGATTGTTACAGCTTTTACTACTATGTCTTTTAAATATTCTGCAGTATGGGCTTATCCTGAAATGTTTGTTCTGAACAAGACCAAAGGGAGGATCTGCATAAATGAGTCAAGCAATCTTTTCATCTATGTTGTCCTGCTGGACTCTCCTGGTCCTGGTTATGAACTCATCCATAGTTTTACTTGATAATGAAGAAAGTCTTTTTTAGATGAAAATAATTCACTGTTTTGAGGTACGTGCAGTTGCAGCACTGCTGGTGGTACCAGTATATGATTCTGAAGTTGCAGACATTGCAGATTATGGATTTTCATAATTTCTTACATTTAAACTGGATGCTGAAACAAAGTTATTAAAAAGTCTGGGTATTACTCAGTGTATTACCATAAAAAAATGAGATTGTAAATGAAAGATCTCTCCTATAGATGTTTTTATCAGTGTTTAAAATATAATTTCTCCAAACCCTGTTCTATAGGGAAATATTAAATAAATCATAAAGGTTATTTTATTAAATGCTTTTCTTTATCACTGTTTTTAAAAGTTTGAGAAGACGCTTACATTTTTATTTTAAAATTTATAAATTCCAATTAAAACATTATTCCACACAGGATAACTTTACTTAGGACTTGCATTTTTGCTTATACCGGCAATAAAACTTATTTCAGAGGTGCAGGATTAATATTAAAAATGTATAATTGACAAATATGCCCATAAAATAGCAGTCATTAGATTTTGAACATAAACCTTTTGAAATTCCTAAGTAATCTACCTAAAATAACTAACATTATAGTAATAAGCATATCATTTACTAGCATTGCAATATATGGTAAGAAATCCATAAGAATAGTTCATCAACACTAAGTTTACTAACCAATTGATCCAGATGGCTTAGACATATCCACACACCATCTTCGAGTTCACTGACTTCTGCGAAGCATTTTTCATAATGTTGCTTTATTCAGACTTCCAGGCCCTGCATCTTTGTTGCACTTTTTACATTTGGTGTTCCTCTTTTTCCCAGTCACATGGGATTTTTTATTTTTATTTTTTAATATGCTCAAATACAGTCTTTTTTGTAACCTGCAGCCATGGCAGTTTTTTCCTTCAGTTTCCAGGTGCTGAAATCAAGACTAGTCTATGCTCCAGTGTTGTGCCTCCCCCCCCCCCCAACAATCCATGATTTATGCTATTATAACCCCACACCTTGTGTTCTGCAATGTTTTAGTTTAGGGACAAGGATAGAGAGCACTTGAGAAGTTCATGTTTACATGTCTCTGCATATGCAAAGGGACCAAGACAGGCCATTTAACTGAAGTACCTAGAACCATTCAGAAACATGGGGTTTGGTAGTTACTGAGCAGAGAGCTGTTTTTTCATGAGCTGGAGAATAAGCCTCCATTATGGTACAGAATTATATACATAATTTGAAAGCTGAGTTAATCAGCTCAGGTGGAGAGAAAAAAAAACAAAACAGGAGTTTGATACTTTCCAGGTTGGGTCAGTGGATAATCCTGATCAAAGAGTACTCACAATGGTGTCAGAGGGCAGGTTCCAACATCTGTGATAATGACTTTGCTGATCCTCTGAATTCAGTAGTATAGGTCCCACATCCCTTGCAGGGTCAAGCCCCTTATGTGTGAAATATTGTACTGCATTTTTAAACCTTGGCCTCAAAAATTAGATGTTTTCCCCTCATTCTTGTATAGAAGAAAATCAGCCTCAACTCCAGAGTGTTTGATAGAGGCTTATTGATTTAATGTATTGTATTTAAATTATTTTAATACATTATACTAAATGTATACCTTAGCCAATGTTATATTAAACTCAAATTTTGTTTTAGGCTGGTTTATTGTTCAAAAGGAAAACTTACTTATAAATT
>NW_017728912.1:36778401-36782488 GCF_001723895.1 Crocodylus porosus
AATATAGATCTCGAATAAAAAAACCTGATTAAAAAAAAACAACAACAAAACAAAACAAAACAAAACCAAAAAAAAAAAAAAAAAAAAACACATTATCAATTTTTATCCACCCTTCTAGTAAGACATGGCAGTTAGTAAAATGAGGAACGCATGTCAGACCTCAGGAAGGGTATAATGGATGCAGACAAGCTTTGGCTACCCTCTCAAACTATACCAGTTGGTCCAACAAAACATATAAACAAAAATCTTCACTTCTAGAAAATGTTTGGTTCTTTGAAGTGTCACACCCTACAAAAACGTTCTCTATTTTTAAAAAGTTGTGTTCAAATAAAAACAGGGAATACTGCATGGACATGAGAAAGCAGGCCTAGTCAATAACAAGTCGATTCACATGGAGCTCTAAAGTTTGTAAACTCTCCACCAGACATGCTTAACGACTTCACGTCATTAACTGTGAAAACAAGATTATTCTGTCAAAAATGCCACTCAACTGCTAACAGTAGCTGATTTGGTTGTCCAGTCTACAAAATTCCACCTGTAGCTTCATTATGCCTCATTACAATCCACAAAGTCTTCAGGAAAAGGGCATATGAGTAATTACGTATGCCTGCATGCATGCCCTTCCACAAACAAAACATAAAATTGCTGCTGTTACGTAACTATTTAAAGTAAACTGAGGAACACCACCATGTTTCATTTCAGTCTTGGACAAGAAGAAACCCAGATGAACATGAAGAACCAGCAACTCATCCTAGAGACAAGACAATAGCTGTGCTTGAAAAAGCTTTGCTCCCTGAGCCAGAGATTTGCTTTTGAGACAGAGGAGCCTCCACCCTTCAATTTCTGCATATTAAATCTTTTGTTACATAAAACTGAGCCATGGTCACATTCAGGGGAAAGGAGAGGGAAGGAAGGTCACAAGAGCTCAGCACAACATGGCTCCTATAAAACTTAGGAACCTTACTTGCATATTAAAACAGTTAGCAAGCTTTTTTTAAACAAATCTCAGCTTAAGTTTCAAGCCTTTAAAGTTAAAAAGAAGCTTTCCAAAAACAATAAATCATAAATTGATGCAAGGCAGCTCCCAGAAACCTACAGGAAAACACCTCTGGTTTCCATTTGGCTTCTTGAAATGGCAAAAGTTCCAAATGAATAGATCACTGGTCATTTTCGGTACTGCTATTTGGAACACTGTAGGCTCCAAGTGAAAATGAAGACGATTGTCAATTCCACTCTGCCTCTAAGAAGAGGCAGCAAAGTCGGGGTGGAAGTTGTCCATGAGTTGTGGGGGACGGGACTCAAAATGGAAACTGGGAAAGTAATGGTATAAACAGGGACCCAGCAATCTGGCTCTGGTCCAGCACAGACCAGGAAGCAGGTGCAGCTTCCAACTGGTACAGAGCTGTTAAGCTGAGCAGCTGAAAACTGCATCTGTGCTGCTGCCGCTGCCCCACTGCAGCACAGGCTCAGCTAGAAGCTACCCAGCTCCAATGCAGCTGCCCTCCGGCTGAAAGCTGCATCCATGCCACTGCCCAGGAGAGGAGGAAAGGGGGTGGGAGGAAGCAGCAGCAGTGTGGATGCAGTTTTCAGATGCCTGGCTCCAGGACAGCTCTCCATAAGCTGGAAGCTGCACCTGGGGCGAGGGGCTGGGGGAAGCTGCGGTGGCACAGGCACAGCTCCCAGCTCCCTGGCCCTGGTACAGGAAAAATCTCTTGCCACAACCACCCAGACCGCATCAGATCAGAGCTGTGTGGGGGGGGAGCAGTAGCAGTGGTGGAGGTGCAGGTCCAGCTGGAGGCTGCCCAGCCCTGCCAAAGTTCCTTGTTGCAAAGGCACAGGCAAAGTTCTCAAGCTCTCCAGGCCAGATCCAACCCATGAGCCATATATTGCTGATCCCTGGTGTATAATACTCAAAACCATCTGGGAGTTTCTTTTGTTTCCAGTTTAACATTTTTGTAAAAACCTATCTTTTAAGGGAGCACCAATAGAGATTTTCTTGGTTGGTACCAATAGCCAATTATTAAGCAGTAATATTGGCCAATACCAATCCGATAACTGATATTTAGTAATGCAGCATGTCGAACAAGCTGAAGTGCCCCCACCACCCTTTCTTTGCATGGGGACAGTAATACAGGAGACACAGTGGCACTTTAATTAGAGCAGCTCTCAGGAGGCGCTCTTATTAAAAGCACCGCCTCCCCACTCCCGGGGCATATCTAAATAAGTGCCCCATACCACCTGCAGCTCCTGCCCTTCAACCCCAGCCTGGGGGCAGCTGCCTGAGCCCGAGGCTGCTCAGGGCTGGGTGCTTTCTGGGCACTTTAATTCAAGTAGCTCTTTGAGCCGCTCTAATTAAAGTGCTGCCCCCCACACTTCCCAGAGACTTCCTTTTTGCCAGGGAAGGATCCTGATGCAAACACAAGGGGTAGACCACAGAACCCCAGGCCCTATGGGTTAAGTCACACTGGGCCTCGGGGTCTGCAACTCAGCTCCATCTGCCCCTCTCTAGTCACATCTGCATCTTTCAGCACTTTCTACAACGCTTGCCCCAGCCCCAGCCTGTAGTCTGTGCTGCGCTGTTGCCAGCTCCTGGGACACCACAGCAGCTGCTCCTCTCCAGCCTGATCAGTCCATGACGGGATGGGGGTGTATATCTGGGGTCACCCCAGATTGTGAGAAGGAATCCAGGTGTCTGAGGGACCCCACCCCTGGGGCGAGAGGGAACCCAGATGTCCAGGCCCCCAGCGTAATTAGTTATCAGCTACAACAACCAAAAAAAGCCGATACCTGATCATGTTAATTTTCCTTTTATCTGTGCCAATTTGATATGCAACTGATATGCTGGTGTACCTCTTCTACCTTTTAGTAAACTCTAAATTCAGACCATCCTTGAGGGAAGTATAACAAGATACAATTCTCATTTGCTCAACTGTAGCACTATACTTGGTACACAAGCCCATTTGTACTGTACTTAAGTCCAAATACACACTGTAGCAAGTCCAGCTATATTGAAGGACGAATTTGTATGTCTCTTTAGTTAGATTCAAAATAAAATGAAGCATGTGTAATTTGTGCAGCATTAGTAGACTATGTCCTAGTTCTACTTCAGAATTTCAAATGTCAGCACTGAACAACAATATTAATAAAGTGGGTAAGTGCACAACTCTGTAATGTTGTATTAACATTTCAATCATAGCATTTTACTTACATAAACATGTCAAACTAACTTTGGAGTAAAATAAGAGTTAAGGAAAATTGGCAGTCAAAATCTTTTTTTTTTTTTTTTTTTTTTAAAACATAAGGACTTCTAAGAATTGAATCTTGGAGATTCCAGTTCAAGACTTAACAGGTCTGTAAACTTCAAACACTAAATTATCTTGGTCTTGGTAATTGGTCATGGCCCTGCTCCTCCTGATCACAGACTCAAAATAATCAGCACTAGGCCATATTTGTTGTGACTAAGGAGAACAAGGTGTTCACATACAAGCTGAAACTGACTGAGGACATGTAATTAAACTTCGCAGAAAAGAAAGAACAACTGCTGGGGCACATGAGTAGCCAGGACAGATTTTATTCTAAAATTAATTTTTCTATTTAAAGTCAAGAAGAAGTAAAGACAAGCACAAAAGGAAAGCTCAAACAAGATAAACAAAAGGCAAAAAATGCAAGGATCAGCATTTGAGAGCAGGAAAACAAAAAAAGCAAAATAAAATGCTTTAAAGACTTATACAGGGGAAAAAAAAAAACCAAAATAACAGGGGATATGAATTTTGAAAATGTAGTTCTAAAATTCAAAATTATGAAAAGTTTAACACTAAGATTACTATGTATTGACAAGAGTCAAGACTTCTATTAAAGCTCTATTACAGAGCTTTAAACTGGTTTGGGACCCCCAAAATACAACTGACGTGCTAATTCTATGACTACTGGGAATGAAATTTGCAACCAAGCAACTTAGGGCCTTTCTTGGCTTCCCTGGGTGGACAAATTAACCAAAGGCATGCAAGTTTATGCCTCTTAGTTAGAGCTCATTAAACCTCTGCTTGTCACCTGAGCTTTTTTTTTTTTTTTTTTTTTTTTTTTTTCT